>NW_025999924.1:13263254-13319341 GCF_001458135.2 Marmota marmota marmota | reverse complement strand
CTAAGCAGGAAGTGTGAATCAGGCGGTATAGCGATACCAGACTTCAAACTATACTACAGAGCAATAGTAACAAAAACAGCATGGTACTGGTACCAAAACAGGCGGGTGGACCAATGGTACAGAATAGAGGACACAGAAACCAATCCACAAAACTACAACTATCTTATATTTGATAAAGGGGCTAAAAGCATGCAAAGAAGAGATGTTTTCAATCTTCATTGCACATTTGAATCATAAGGTAAACATTTAAGACATAATATTGTCTAGTCCCACTCTGGGCTTCTGATTGAATTGGTCTGATAATGAGGGGAATGACACTGATTTCTTTTTAAAAGATGTCCTGACAATTCCAATGGACTAAGGCTGAGAACCATGGCAGGGAGAAGTGGAACAGCCTACTACCTAGGTTTGTACATTTTGATCGGTAAAGGTAGATGTTCTCCTCTTGGAACAACAACAACAAAATAAAACAAAACAAAAAACCCATTAATTCCTTTTGTTTACAACCTCATAGTTTACAAATTTCAAAGTTTTGGTGAAGCTGAAATCAAACCTGTGTTTTATTCTTTTTTTTTTGTATTTATTTTTTAGTTGTACACAATGCCTTTATTTTGTTTATTTATTTTTATGTGGTGCTAAGGATAGAACCCAGGGCCTCACACGTACTAGGAAAGTGCTCTACCACTGAGCCACAACCCCAGCCCCTGTGTTTTATTCTTAAAAAACAATAGTGCATGGATAACTATTTCTATTAAGAGAAAATGTTTGCTCTTTGGACCAGGATTGCAAGTTACAATGAACATACAGAAACTTATTTTTGCAAAATGAACCAACAAATTCCCATTTTGGCTTAAGCTAATTTGAGATTCTTCTGTCATTTGCAATAGAAAGATTTCTACATAAATGTGGCATAGGCAAAATGTTTTTACATACACAGAGGAAAGAGATTGGTGATTGGAAGTCATCATGTAAAGACTGGAAGACTTTAGATTGGAGAGAGATGGAAGAGAAATCTGAGTAGAAAGTAACTCATCTGTATTTTTACCTTGATGGTAAGCAAAAATTTTAATTAGTAAAAACCATAGATTCTTTAAGCACAATGGTAGGTAAAGATGCAGCGACTGTCACAATATTATAATGTCTTGAGATGCAGCGACTGTCACAATATTATAATGTCTTAACCAGGATTTCAGAGGTTCCTGACATGGCATTTTTCTCTGTTTTGAGCATTTTACACTTTAAAAATATTTTTGAAATAACAATATGAATGCTTTCTGCTATAATTTGAAATCACATCTTAGTAGCTGAACTATGAACTCCATGACAGTAGTTTAATGTCATTTGATTTTATTCTTTGCAATGTGTAGCATGGTGCTTGGACCATAGTAGACACTTAATGCATACTTCTCAAATGATGTATGAAGAAAGAGGAGAATTAAATAGCTACTTTATGCAGGATGGAAAACTAGTTCAGCAGATATTAATGGAATATAACCTTCACAAGACTGAAGACAATTAATAATAATAATATCTCTTCTCTGAAATCTCATTGTAGATCCAAATGCAACAAGACAAGAAGATCCAGAATGAGATAATGAGCTGTACAAGTCAGAAGTTCTGATTGTTGGTTGTTTATTGGGTAGTTTTGAGTGCAAAGATCACTGTCTTTGGCTGAATGTGACTGATGTCAATGAACTTTGGTATGCAAATCTTGGGCTGTGGATCAGACATACTCAGGTTCAAATCCTACCTCTGCCATTCACTAGCAAGATGATACTGAATAAATTGCTTAGCTATTTTCAGATTTCATTTTATATATATAAAAGAAGCATATCATCATACTGAACTTTTGGGGCAAGGAGAGGGGCTTGAGGAGATAATATGCAGTACATGTATTAGGTGCCTAATATATTGTTATTTGCTCATTATCATAGATTTCTGGAAAAGAGTATTCTGTGAAGGGCCTAAGTAAACAGTCTTTTCCTGCATTTTTAGGGCATGCTCTGCCCACTGCCCTTCTCTAAGATACTACAAATCTGGAAAAGTCTATAAGGATGAGATGCAAAGTGGGTCTTATTTTAATTCAGCTCTTAACTTTTGTGGAGAGAGAGCACAATGTAGGAGAGTGAGTCTGGGGAATCAGCATTTGACGTTCTGGTTTGAAGTCCCAGCTCAGACACTCACTGCTTCCTGTTTCCTCATCTGCCATATATGGGTCCTAATTCCCAATTGGTCCATTTCTCAACCTTACTAAGGGCAATATTAACAGAACCAACGAGAAATTAATTTTTAAATTGTGAAGGGCTGCCCAATGTAATTATGAAAAGGAGAAAGCAGTTGCATTCTACTAACCCGGAAATCTGGAAATAGAGGTCGAGTGGGCCTAATCTTTCAGACTGGGGTCAGGGGTGGTGAGCACACTATTGTCAGTTTTCTCTATCCCTTTCAAGGAATTATCCATGGAATAAACAACTAGTTTTGGAGGAAAATGTGAATATCAAAAGGATCTTTGGCTGTACAGAACTGAGGATGATGAAAAACGTCTAAAAAGAATATTATGATCTTATAAATGACATCAACATTTTTACTTGGGTACAGTGATCCAGCAAATTCTTCCTTTCTTTGAAGATCATTACCTACCTTGTGGCTGACATGTTTATAAAGTAAACCCAAAGCCTTTAGTTTCCGTTTGCTTTTGTTTAGGTCTGTTTTTCCATTGTCTCGCCCTTGGTCTAAAGAAAGCCTGAACATAATAGGAATGGCATGGAGCTATTTTAAAAAATATGGCCAGAGGAGGAGCTAGTGCTGAAGGACTGCCACTGCAGAAATAAACAGTATCTACTTTTATGACTTGATTTTAATAACAATGGGACCCACAGAATGCCTCCCACCCACAGCAGGCTGGGCATGGCTGCCCTTTGTTCCACCTTCTGCATCAACCCACCCACCAAAGGCACCTATTGCCACATCTACTGCCAGTGCCAAGAATGGTTACTTTTCTCCCAGTGTGCAGGTTTGGATACATTTTCTTTTTGGAAATATATCAAAGTCAGACTCCAGCCTGTGGTCTAGAGTGCAGAAGAGTTTAGTCATAGCTTGGTCCAACTTCTGAACAAGGATATTAAGCTTATAATTTCTGAAATGTTTACGTTAGCTCCAGCCATGCTGTTTACTGCAGTTGTTGACACTAACACTGTTCGGTCCAGATGAGAGAACAAGATCAGCAAGCGAGATTGTTTTGTGTTGTAAGTTCTACTTGCAGATGTCCTTAAACTAATGAAAGCCAGAGTGTATTTCTTTCTCTGATCACATGATCAGAAAGCCAAGATTGTTGGGGACATTCAGGGAAGTTTTATTTTCCAAGGTTAATAAGTTATGGGGGTGGTAGGAGATAATGAGGCCTTCTTAGACATTGCCTTAGAGGGTTAAGAGGTATCTTGCTTTCTTGGGTACATTTCAGAGACCCCTTAAAACTTCACGTGTAGAAAAGTCTGTTGTATTTTAGTTAGTGTCTGCTTTGTTGTTACTTTTAAAACTCCGAGGATATGAATTGTTTTGGTATGTAAAACAATCATTGAATTCAAGTAGTTTTCAATCAGCTAAAAAGCTGCTTTCTTTTCACAACAATTTTGGCTCTTGTAGGCATGGTTTTGGAGCATACACTCCCTGGTCTTAGAAATATGCATAGAAAGAACCTTGCTCATTTTTTCTTTTGGCTTTCATTTGTTTAATATTATACTAATGGATAAGTTGGGCCAACTAAAGAAACAGAAAAAGAGGCAAGTTAAGAGAAGGGTGATTTTAATTAACTAACTCTTTTTAAGGTTCTGCCCCTTGGATTGGCAACACTTTGCCATTAGAACCAGACAGACCCTGAAAAATCTTGAACTTTCCTTTCAGTTGAGATTTTTGAAAAGTAATTGTTTGAAGAAGAAAGAAATGATCTTTTTACAAGGCTTTCTGCATTGCTGTTGAGAGATAGATATAGTTTGTTTCTCTACATGAAGAAAATTATATGAAGATATTGGTGGAGTGCTTGGGCCTTATTCCATGACTGAAAACAGTGTTAGAATGGGAGCTTCATACAGACAACCAAAGTATTTTCGACTTGCACACCATGGAAGCTATATGCTTTGTACCAGGATGATAATGAAGCAAAGGAATTTGGACAGTAGCTTGAGGTTTGCTATAATAGGACTTGAAAATATCTGTCTAAGTAAGGATTTTGCTGTAATCTACTAAACTTGGATCACTGCATATTTAATGTCTATTTTAAGCCTTTTTTTTGCATGGTATTTTTAAAGAATATGCTAGATAGAAAATCTTTTGTGTTGAATCCTATTTGATATACCTAATCATTAAGTATAATTTTTTTCTAAAACATTTTATTGTACTTTAATTTTTTATGTGTAAGAGTTTTATTTAACCACTTATTTTAGTAAATATTTAGAAAAATATGTATTTGTTTGCCCTGCCAACGAGACTAGCATTCCCCTAGGTAAATGTCTTCCTTTAAGAAAAACCTTATTAATAATGCTGATGACTGACATTTATCAAGTATTTATTACATGACTGGAAGACTGGGAGGCACTTTACATGTTGTGACAGAGTGGCTAATTCTCTCCCATCCTATTTCCCTTTCTTTCTAAAAGCCTAACCAGTTATATTTCCATCCTCAATTGTAATTTCATGTGGCCATGTGAGTTAGTTCTTGCCACTGGTATGTAAATAGTAGCATGCACTGTTTATAGGTCAAGCCTATGAATTTTTTTCACGTGTCATGATCTGTACTCTTTTCTTTTCTGCTGTCTTAATGCAGACAAACAAAACAATCTTGGAGGTGATGTGTTGGAAAGGATGGAGATACTAGATTCACAGTTTTGGTTCCAATATTCCTACTTATAATAGAGTCTCCTGACAATCAGGAATACCCATTTAGGATGGTGAGTGTGTGAGAAACAAATTTTTGTCATGTTAGAGTCATTATATACCTGGGCCTTTACATGCTAGAAACAGCTAATGTTACTTCACTATGCATATATTGCTTAATTCTTTGCCCTTTGGGATATCTTACCCTATCTATAAATGTTAAAATTGGCCCATAATGATTTTAAAAGTATGTGTAAGTGGAATATAGTTCCTAAGAGATAGAACTGTATTTTAATCCAAGTTCTATTTGTGGCTGCCTATTTTGTTATAATTACCAGGTAATAGGTAAGGTAATTATCCTGTAAGCTCAAAATATTATATTTTGTACTTTAGGACTGAAGAAAAAGTTTAAATATTAGGTTCTTTGTAAATTCCTCTATTCACTAGCCTTTGCTTTTAATTTGAGAGATGCACTCAGCAAAGTTCTTTACACAGATAATTGGAAAGACTTTTCAAGGAAAATTGAGATTTATTTATTTATTTAATATTATAGAATAAAAAGTTAAAGTTATATAACTAGATCTACATATCTGGTTTATTCATATAATAAACATAAAAATTCATAATCAATATTATCAAATAATACAATCTTATAGTATGACCTTTTCAAATTACTGTTATTTTTTGTTTAAATTATTTAAAACATATTAATAGCAACCAGTTTTATTACTGTTTAATGTTTTGCTCAAGTTATTTTCACTAAACTATTTTATGGTTTTAATCATGGGAAATCTTCACAGTCATTTTGAATCTGATGAGTTCTGTATTTTTAGATCCCCGTGTCTCATTGTCATTCAGAAGACTGTGGGTTTTCTACATCTATCAAGGGATAGCAGTGTAACTGCATCATGATGTTAGGATCATTGGAAAAGTTGTTTTGAACTGTTGCCATAATATATGCACAATCAAGTTAATGAGCACAGTGAGTGCATCACAGGATAATATCATTTTAAATGTAGAAATTTTGCATGCTTATTAAAAATAAAGCAGCAGCAGAAGAACTAATATCAGAAGTCTTGGAAGTTCAGCAAGCACATGTTCAGAGAAAAAGCCTACTGGTGACTGGGAAAACTTTCACATCAATTAAATAAAAAAAATGGCATTCTCAAGATCCAAAACAAATAGTGAAGTGCATGAAGGAACTGAGGAAGCTCAAGAGCTGTATAACAAAATGCTTGAAATACCAGAGGAAATACACTTTTGCCATTGTATTATAAAATAACATATTTATTCATGGTTAATAACCAAGTATAACATTCCATGCTAAGGACCAAAGTCCTTCATTTTCTTGTTGAAACATTGGAATGATTTTCCATAATAAAAAATGAAAACAAAACGGCTTCTCAATAACAGAATGATGAGCTCGTTTCACTGAAAAGTGTTGTTAGGCAGTTTTCTCTTTATCTCGCTGAAGGCTCCCTGCTAATTCTCAGCATTACCTGTAACTCTTGACCTCATCACTCTGGGAGGAGAGTCTAGTTTATGGGCCAAACTTCCTAGAGGAACACCAGGTCCTACTCTTTGCAAACAAAGTTCCATTTAGTTCTGGCAACATGAAGCTTTCTGGTTCAAAGAGAAGAGTCTTATAAGACTTCTTGGACACCAAATAACTCTTACAAAACAACATTTTGATGAATTAAGTGTAAATGAATCAGAAACATATGGATTAAATTTCCTTTGAAATATGCATGCCTTTTCTGAATTAAGGGGTAAAACGTTTGGCAAAATGTATTTTGCTGAACCTAAAATACAAGAATAAAGCTCAATGTTTTCTTGGACCCCCAAATTATGCTGGAGTCTCTTTTCTTAAAATTAATTCATGTTTAGGCTTAATGCTGTTTATTTTTTAAAAAAAATTTGAAAATGGCTTTACTCTGACCTCTAATTACTTTCTTGGATTTGGGCTTTTTTGAGTTATTGATAAAAACCCTTCAGAAGAATGCACCCTATTTTATATTCACATGTTTTTTTGGTAGAAGAAATGTACTCTGCTTCCTTGCCACTAATTGTGCAATCTTAATTTTACATCTTATTCAAACTTAAAAGTCCTCTGTAAGTTGTGTAGAATTATTCTCCATGCTGTGGTCACTTGGAAAAGGCCTGGACCAGAAGGATTTTTGAAGATGCAGAAGACAGACACATCAGGTCCCAATTCTGCAGAGATAAACATAGTGACACCCTTTTCTACTCTCCAAACAATGCCATGGAAGTCGTGGAGAAAGTGATCACAGTTGGTTAACTAAGCTTTAGTAACCTGTTTCTGTCTTTGGCTTAATCTGCCTCTTAGGGTGGCCTTATGCTAACAGGGGCAGAAGAGTAGATGGTTCCCGAATTAGCTGTGCTGTGTGCAGTGGCAGTTAAGGTCCTATCATCTTTTTATCTGAACTTTAGATGAAGTATGCAAGACTTCTGATTGCTCCAGCTGCTCTGGATACTTTTTCTTTTCTTCTCTAAACTATGAGCAAACACGTCTTTTTTATTTTCTCTCTTGAACCAGACCTTCAGGGATTTTGCACTTAACTATTCTTTGAGCTTGAAATTTCCCCTACTTCCTGCCTCCTGGACACCCCCTGGCTAATTATACTTCATTTTTAAGTCAAATGTCAAATGTCACTATGCCAGAGAAGTCTTTCATTAACAGGTAGATCTCTCTCTCTCTCTGAAAGCCTTCTGTTTCCTTTATAGCATTTAAAATCACAATTCATAATTATTTTAGTTACATGCATTTATTCCCTTATTTTTTGTCTATTGTTACACAAAGGCAGGGATTGTATGACTTTGTGATTTTTAATTTCAGTGTTTAGTGAAGAATATATGGCATACATAAGGTATTCAATAAATGTTTAATGAATGAATAAAAGGTAAATTATTAGGTGGTCTTGTCCTTCTCCTTTGGTACTGCGGCATGAAACCTTTATAGGAAATTTGTTCTTGAGTTGACAAGATGTGTGTTTGCCAGGACACTACTAGTTTGCATGTATTATCCTGATTAAATTATTAATTGTAGTCTCCTCCAATTTTAGCAGTATCCTTGTTTATATGATTAATTATACAGTCATGACAGTTACCTGGTATTTTGAATCTTTTAAAAATTTTTTAAAATGTAAAGACAGTGTCTACTGCATTTGTCATACGGATATATGGTGCTTTGCTTGTATATACCTTAAGAGAGTTTGTGACTGAGTCTGTCTGTGACCTGGAAGGCACTACCCTATCCAGAGAGGGAAGAAAATATTGGTTTGTCATATTTAGCCAGGATGAGAAATGATTCAAAAGAGAATAATGAGGTTATGTAACATCTGGCTTCTGGGCAGATATAGAGCAATGATCTAAAGCTGACTTTTGACACTAATAAAAGACAAGACCAATTGAGATTGATGACTCATGCAGGAAAAGGAATGTCATCATTAGTTGTTGAAGTTATACAGATTTATAAGACCATATATTATATATAAGACTATATTCCTGTTTTTGAGGGACCGATAATCTACCCCAAGAAAGAGTTGCACATGCAAAAAACATAAAGATACACAGGCACAATGTATAGTACTCCCCCTCCTCTGTGTGTGTGTGTGTGTGTGTGGGTGTCCATAACCTAGCCATCATCTANGGGGGGGGGGGGGGTGTTCCAGGATCCCTGTAGGTACCTGAAACCACAGGTAGCACTAAACCCTATCTATGCTCTGATTTTCTCTGTGCCTAACAATAGCTAATAATAATTATATGCTACAGTAAAAGTTATGTGAATATGGTCTATTTTTTCAAAATATTGTATTGTACTGTATAGCTTTCATCCTTCTTGTGATGATGTGAGATGATACAGTGCCTATGTGATGAAATGAAGAGAGGTGAATGACATAGGCATTGTGACATAGAATTAGGTGATGGTGTAAGGGTTATTTGAACACAGGCACTGTTACTATCACAGTCAATCTAAGACTAAGATAGTTCCCAAGTGATAATGGGCAGAGAGCACATATGGTATAGATACACTGGGTAAAGGGATGATTTATGTCCTGGGATCAATGGGGAGAGGCAGTATGGGATTTTATTCAGAATAGTATCCAGTTTAAAACTTAAAATTATTATTTTTTTAAAATTTCCCTTCAATGGTTTTGGACCAGGCTTACTGTGAGCAATTGAAACTGCAAAGTACTGGGAACTTGAAGGTCAAGTTTTCAGAGATTGTTCATCTTTTCTTAAGCACTATACTGGAATTTGGTAAACTATTTCTTGGTTAGTATTTCCCAAAGTGTGCTTCATGGAACATTATTTCTGTGGGATATTGGGTGTTAGGAGGAAAAGGAATTTGTTGTCAAATTATTTTAGGGAGCTCTGGAATAAGAAAAGTCAAACAGATTTCTTTTTCACAAAATTCTCAGCAGCTGTGATATGTTAATTTACCTTGTAATTTAAAAAATAGGATTCAGAATGCAGAGTTTTTATAATTTTTTGAAAGATAGAAGTTTCTTTTAAAGAGGTAAAATGTTCGAAGCATACACTCAGATGAAGGTAGGAGTGAAAAGATTTATTGGTGAGTAACACCCATAAAAGAAAAGGGGGCAAAACAGGATTGGCCAAGAGGAGTTCTCAGAATGTGAGTGCTATCCATCTAGTAAAGTCTCTGTCAGCCCTGTGGAGACCTCTGGAGCAAAGGCTGCCCATCAGAATAATCCTCAGTTGGGCTGACTTGGCTGGGCCCTGTTCCTGAATCTTGCCCAGGAATTGTCTGTTGCCACCCTGAGAAGATGAGGCACCTTCAAAAGCTGAGGCCATCATGGAGGCATTAACAGGGGCGGGTGTTGACTGAACATACTCCTTAGATCTGGGCTGTATACCCTTTCTTGAAAGAGGGCCTGAGTGTCCACTTCGTGTTCATTTGGGCAATAGGTCCTCTAGGATTGCAGTTGACCGCTCTTTCTGGTAGGAAACTTAGAAGAGGAAGTTTAGAGGGACACGTTGTTACTATATTTGATCTTAGAACTATTAACTGGCTCTCATCCTCTTGCTCTGAACCTTTCCATTCCTAAACTCTTTTTGCTTTTGGCCCTCACCTCTGCTAAAGCAGGTAGCTTTCTTGATGCTTAAAGACCACCTCTTCTGAGTCCAGGATTGCTGCATTTGTCTATCCTTGGTCATGACTGAATAAGGAAGTTACTAACAAATACTCAAGTGGGTCTTCTGAATTCTACATGTATTCCTCTCTGCCCTATTGTGTAATAGCATTCCTACTTCCTCTTGGAGATCAAGATCAGTTTCCTCTGCCAAAATCTGACTCTTCTTCTAGCCTATTAATCCATGGACACAGCTGTAGCTTTAAGTTCTCTGGAACCCTTTTTTGTGTCCTGTAGCAGGGTGCCTTCTGTGGGGACCAAGTTTTACAATTTTTTGGCTTTTGTGCTTAGTGTAGAATCCATTTTGAGTTAGGTTTTGTTTATGATATATGTAAGATTGATATTCTTTGGTTAATTTATTTTGCAGATGGATATTAAATTTGTTCAACACCATTTGTTGAAAATTCATGTTTATGTCTACCTGTGTATCCATCTATCTATCTATGCATCTGGACTTTGCCCTTTGATATATCAATTGCAACCCTGGTTTGTGGTAGTTAAGTACCCTTAAATGGCCTCTATTACTGTAAAGTTGCATCATCTCCATTGTTATCAATGAGACACGTTCTGTTATGGCATCACCTATCATCAGATCTGACTTGCAGAGGAAAGCCACTGTGAAATTCTTAATTGTGATTCCCTTTTCATCAGTGTATTATGATGGCTTTGATGAATGGTTTACCTTCTAGGCCTTCTGGAAGCACAGAATCTTCTCATGGGTTTGTAGACCTTACATCATATGGACACCCCAGTATACCTGTTCCCTTAAATCTTTTAATCTCTTTCTGTATGGCTATTCAGGAATTTCAGCTTTGCTCAGCATGAGTTATACTTCCCCTGGCTTCTAGGAACTACCCTAGCTGCAGATTGATGCATCTCCTACTGTTCTTTTTGGGTATTATGTCCATATCTTGAGACTATTCTTAAGACAATTAATATTCAGTAAATTCAGTCTTATGACCCAGCCCACTCAATCAAGTATCTTTAAAATTCTGATCCTTGCCTACTACATACTGACTGATTCTTGCTTGTATTTTTGGATATAATCCCCTTTTCTCTCTTATCAAACTAAGCTTGCGCAACTAGATTATTGCTGTCATTTAATCTAGCACAGAGGAGGTGAAGGCAGGTACTAAGAGTGTGGTGTGTGGGGGACTCCTGTGACTTTCCTAGCAGGAACTTCTGCAGCTTATTATTACATGAGGGACGAGCTAAGTCTTAATAGGGAAGGCTAGAGAACCTTTGCATATTCTGAGTCTAGTCAGAGGAGACAAAATCTTCAAAGTTATCTCATCCATATGTTCCCATTTTATGTTTCAGGGTCTCATGTGTTCCCAACCAGGGAAGCAAATGCTAAGCGAGAATTAGAATGGAAAAGATTTATTGGAGATTAGCACTTGTAAAGGAGAAGGGAGAAAATAAGATTGGGCAGTGGAAAATAGAATTGTGATACAGACTTGACAAAGTCTTTCAGCCAGAGATGTCTTAGGGAAGTCTCATATTAAATGACTGGACCTTTACTACAGTCTTGCTCAACCCTTGGTTGGTGCCACAATAAGCGAATGACCTCAGAGCAAAAGTGGAGGCAGACATAAAGGAGTTATCAACCATAGACTGGCAGCTAAGTGCACTCCTTGGGGCTGGGCAAAGCATTCCTTCTTGAAAGGAGATCTGAGCACATGTCTCCTTGTTTTCCATGTCTTGTGGTCTAGTGTTTTATGGAACACATTTTTGTTTGGACCTAAGAAATCATTTGTAATTCCCTTACCTGTGCTAGTTGTAATAATAGTAAAACAGATACACAATGGAAAGGCGTAATTATTATGAATATTAGTATAACCTAGTGGTATTAAAATAATTGCACAAACTTAAGTACAACTGGATGCTTCATATCTATAGTAAATCTCAATTTCCTATTCAAAATTCTTATCTTAAATGGAATATTTCTCCCTCTGCTTGGGAACATAGTAAAGTAATACACCTTGGTTTATTTATGACTTTTAAAGATTGCTCTAAGTGGAATTTTTTTAAAGTGGTGATTTTTACTCAGTTTTATTGTTTCTCATGTATTGGAATAATTTTTTTAAATGGTAAATTCTTTTTTTTTCTTTTCTCTGACTTTGCAAAGAGAAATTTCTATTGCTAGGTAATGATTTGTGGGGGTTATGTAATATTTCATTGTGTCTCTCCTGGAACCCTCTTGAGGTAAATGTAGGAAGCTGGGATTCCTGCCCACCCCGATTAGGAGGTTGCAGGAAGACATCCTCCTGACTGGGCTCATGCTTTTAGCAGACATTCCTGAACACACTGCCTTCCTACCTTTCCCTTTTCAAGTGAAGAGCTTATTTCATGATAATTTATATTTAATATAGGATTTTGAGTTTTGCAATTATCATTTTTTATACAGTTACTTCTAAAGCAATTATGTCCTCCTTCTGGAAGAAAAGCATTGAAAAGAAACTTAATTAGCATTTGATTCTTGAACTTCTTTTACTAAAAATTATGATCTGAACCTTTGAATTAATGACATCCTCGTGACCAGAAAAGTAAATGACTGCATACAGAAATGTAGTACAATTCTGATCATGGGCAGTGGTTAGAAAGCAGAATGGAAATAAATACGTATTGTAACATTTTGTTTTCTTCTTGCACATGGGTATTTTCCAAGACAATAAAAACAATGACTTCATAGCTAGGGGAAGAGTTTGATACCAAGATGAGAACTGTAAATACAGGCAGGAAATTTGAAATGGAAATTGCAGGTATTAAAAAAATTGGACAGATGCATGTATGTTTGTGTACGTATGGTGTCAACTTCTGCCTTTGAGCTGTATTTGGAAATTTTTACTAGAGAATATGTGTTATAACGTTGTATGAGGTAATTGCAACTACTATATCCTTCTGTTTGTTTTCAATTAACATCATTCATGTCAAAACAATTATTGTCCTACTTTTAAACTAGTTTTAAAATAATTAGGAACAAAATTCATTATTTTTCATGCAACCCTACTAAAAAGGCTGATCTACATCTTTCTCTCTCCTCCCACTCCCAGTATATACACACATATCCTTGACTCACAGGTAAGGAAAATAGAAAGATCAAGGTACAGTACCAAAGAATTTGTAAGAGAATTAGGATAAATAATTCCAGTTCTCAAATTTTTATGTCTTCAGATAATCACAATGCCTATTAGAACTTTCATATATTTTCATTAGTTTTTATATCTCTTGTTCAACAACTTCTAGTGAAATTGTGATTTTTAATTACTTGATGTAATTTTAAACACAAGATGGAAGTTATTATTAATTCAGTAGTGAGGGCTAGCTAGAGAGTTACATATTCAACTCCTCTTTTAAAAAGCTTTTATTTAGAATTTGTGTAAAAAATCACAAATAAAGATCTATAAATTCTAACCCTCTTATTTAACTAAATATATAAACATAATGTGATGCTTTTGAAAATGTATTTTAGTTGCCTATTGTATCCCTTATGACCTTTAGATTCATAAAACATGATTTACTTTTCCCATAGTTAAAGAGATCTAAGACATGGAGTTTTATCTATCTACTAGAATTTAGACAAAGAGGAAGAGCTATGTGATAGTTAATCTGGATTGTAAATTTGATTGTGTTAAAGAGATCGTATTAATTATATATATATGTGTATGTTATATATATAATGATATATATTGTATTAATGATTGATATATATGTGTGTGGATATATATTATATATACAACATATTATGTACATTTTATGTGAATGGAAGAATATATAGCTGAATTTGACACATCACATATTTTGTAACTTTTCACTCTTGATGCCTAAGGGCCTCATTGATTCATGTATAGTGGTTGTATCTAATAGAAAGTTTATAGGATAAATGAATATAATTTTTTAAAAAATGGAACATACAGAATTTAATTTATATTTGTTTAAATAGTATGAAAATTTAGTTATTAAGCTTTTAAATTGTAAACCATCTTTAAATAAACATTTTTTAAAGTCAGTTTTTCCTATTTAGTATTTCATAATGAAAAAGACTGTCAGAAACAAATTTAAAAATTCTATAATATTGCTGGTACAAGGAGTTTTTTTTAAACAGATATAACATTTTTTAAACCTTTATTTTATTTATTAATTTTTATGTGGTGCTGAGGATAAAACCCTGTGCCTCACACATGCGAGGCAAGCGCTCTACCACTGAGCCACAACTATGCCCCTAAAAGGAGGTTTTTAATGACTATAGTGAATGTATTTTTTTGTAGAAAACATCTTGTTTTCTAATAAAACAATGTGTTTTTTACAAAAAGGTACCACTGTCTAATAAAAAAATATGATTCAATTATGTGTGTTTGTGAATATTAATTGATAGACTTCCCTATAATCTGAGATGTACAAGAAAATAGAAAATCAAAGTTTTAGCAAGATCATATAGTAATAGAATTTTATAGTTAGCAGTGTGTGTGGTATACATTTAAGTTAAAAATTTGAAATGAGGACTTATTAACTATTAATGCTTTCATTTGATTATATTTAATACTGCCACAATATTTTTGCTTGCTGTCTTAGGTGCCAATATACTTATTAAATTTAACTTGAATCATTACAAAAAGAAAACATTTTGAATTTGTCTTTAATTCCCATATCATTTAAAATGTCTCATAAAATAGATTCTCTTTTGTGATTTATAATTTTTCTCCTCAATAAAATTGATTGTATAATTCAATTTACATGAAACATATTGCATTCATTCAAAAACATTTTCTAATCTCTTTTTCTGCTTAGTAAGATCTCTCTGTAAATATTTATGAGTTTTCCCTTTAAAACAAAACAAAAAGAACTTTCAAAATTCAAAGCAATGCACAACAAAAGAAACAAATTAGGAAAGTATTCTTTTTCTTTTTCTTTCTTTTTTTTTTTGTCTTTTGGCAAGAAATGTCTTTGTGAATATTTGGCTTAGGATGATATTGAAAGTTGCGACATTTTATTCTTTTGGAGCAAGGGCTTCCCTCTTCCTTCCTCCAGTGTAATTCTGGGTGTTGTTTCTGATCCCCACATTTATTTATATGTAATGATGGATAGCACATCTTTATGTTGACCAACTATTGACAAAGACCATTTCTACGTAAGCAATGACAGTTGTGCTAGCAGATCATTTTCCAGACCACAAACTTAATCAACTGTGGCAGTCTTTCTTTGGTACTATCTTCCAAATTTCCCATATGTTTTTTACTTTGTCCTGCTCCCAAAATATAAATTGCAATTCCTGAGAGTGTTGAATATTAACTTCTTGCAAGATGTGTTTATTCCATGAATGTTAAAAGACAAGACAAATTCTTTTGCTACAGTTCACTTAACCCTAGTAGTCCTCCAGTCTCCTAATTCTCACCTAACTGATATCCCTAATGATTTTATATATAATGCTGCAACATCCTGTCACCTTTTTGGAAAAAATCAATGTAATGGGTATTTCTACTGAGCCAATGAATTGTGTTATGTGTGCAAAAAGTTTAGAAATTATTCGGAGTTTTCTTAACAAGTTTAGTTGTTGCTATGTTTGAATCTGTTCCCCAAAAGTTCATGTGTTAGAACCTTAGTTGTCAATGCACCAGTACTTGGAGGTGGAGCCTAATGGGAGGTTTTTAGGTCATGAGGGCTCTACCCTCATAGTTGGATAAGTGCCTCTCTCAGGAGAGAATTGGTTTTCAATGGAGTGGGTTAGTTATTGTGGGAGTGAGTTGTTATCAGCTCTCTTTATCTCTCTCTCTTGCATATGTCTACCCTTCTACTCTTCCATCACATTGTGACATGGCATTAGATCCTCACCAGAATCAAAACAGACACAGGCATCATGCTTTTGGACATTTCAGCCTCTAGAACCATGAACCAAAATAAACTCTTTCTTCATAAATTATCTACTCTATATTATTATTACAATAGCAGAAAAGAGAACAAGAGAGTTGGGCTTTGGAGCTGCAGGGACAAAGTGTATGTTCAGGGCCAAAGGGCTTACTGAAAAGGAAAGACTACATAAAACATCTTTGATTTTCACCTCGTGCTTGTATCACAATCATGTCGTGTGCTGGAATAAAACCCATGGAGAACCTGGGCATCTAATATTTTAAAACATTTTCAAATCCATGAGGAAAATGTTCTGCTGAAAGAATTATTAAACATTAGAATAGGGACTGGGGTTGTGACTCAGTGGTAGAGAGCCTGTCTAGTGCATGTGAGGCACTGGGTTTGATCCTCAGCAACACATATGAATAAATAAAAAATAAAGGTATTGTGTCCACCTACAACTAAAAAAAATTAAAAACAAACAAACAAAAAAACCCCAAAAAACATTAGAACATCTCTAGTAAGAACCTCTCTTTCAATGGCATTTTAAAAAACAGACAAGATATTCACCTTCCTAAAACTCTCTGAGGGCATACAATGGTCAAATCTAGGAAAGTTCTTTTAGGGATTGACAGTATTTTTTTTTAACCTCCTGATAATAATATATAGAAAATAAATGCCACTGTAAACATTTTGAACAGTTTCAACCCATGGGGATATTTTTTTCTACTTTCACATTAGATATTTAACAGTCCCTGCAGTTTGTGTTAGATAGTGGGATTTTCTAATTACATCACAGTTTTGATTCTGTAAATTTCACTTACTTTAGGGCCTGAAAACTTCGGTCTTTTTTTTTTTAAATCACTATCTCATTTGCTTTAAGGTTTCCTTTTTTTTCCCTCCCACTCTTCCCTTTCCTCTCAACACAAGCTGGACTAAGTGGCTTGGAGCAAATGTGCGTCTTGTACTTCTAGTTCCATTCCCTGCCCTGCTTCTTCCTTGTCTTACCTGTTTGATGTTTATGAGGTGGCTGGAGAGGGACAGTTTCTTGTTATGGGATTTTGCCTGTCAGTACCATTTTTCTTTTCTTTGTAGGTTGTGATTGCCTTTTCTATCAGGTTGGTTATTACAATGTCAATGGACAATGTACCTCCAGCTCCACTAATAAGGAACTCAATCGTGTGGGGAATTTGAAGCCTTTGTGAATTAGTTACAATTCTTCGTGACTTCTAGTTTGTGGTCTCAGGCTGGCTTCTTGATTTGGGTACCTCTTTCCTCACCTTCTAAGTAGACCATCAAGCTACGTGACTTCACAGTTGGATTCACCTTTGGGGCTCCAAGGCTGGGCATGGACGTATGCCAGTCACCCATTGTCTAGCAGCACTGGAGAAAGTAGTAACTTGTTTTCTAATGGTGTGTTATATCGACTGAGAGGCCTGCATTATTGACCATGGGGAATATATCAATCAACACTTCACCTGTTTAGTACCCAAAGATAAGGTAGGCACTAGAGAAGAGAGAATGACTTTATATTAGAAATTACCCACTTTAAGAAAATACAAGATAGAGTATGCATGTACTAATATGTAACAACAAATCCTACCATTATGAATAACTACAATGAACCAATAAAAAATTGTGGAAAAAAAAAAGAGACAAGAAAGTCAGTTAAGTGGTCATTCCCTTTTATTTTCAATTTCTTTTCCTCTGAAGTGATTGTTCATTTTTTTAGGGTGAGCATCACTCCTCAGAATTTTCCCATTTTTTGTCTCTCTTTCCTGTTGAATTCTGCTTTTGCCACATGTGTATAAGGTAGACAAGACCAGTTCTAAATAAGTAGGATCTATAAAAAATGGTCTAAGGTTTTTTTTTTATTAGCTCTTTGAGCCAAATTAGTCCACAAAGAGCTATCTAAACTTAGGTTTGCAAAGAAATATTTAAGATATGGAAAATATTACCAAATATATCTGTCAGTAGGTGTCACAGATTATGTAGGATTCATGATGGAACAGTGTCTAACCATTTTTATGCTCTTTTCTTCTCTTCAGTAAAGTATTTAGGGATGATTGGGGAAATATTGAAATCTACGTAAATTTTATTCTACTACAGGGAAACTGTACTCAAGATTCAAAATGGATGGGGTTTTCTGCATAGAGGTTTCATTTTCTCATCTTTACAGTTACTGTGTTTATATTTAGTTAAGAGTTAGGGTTAGAATTTATAGATCTTTATTTGTGATGTTTTTACACAAATTCAAATAAAATCTTTTTTTTAAAAGGAGTTGAGTATGTATTTCTCTAGCTAGCCCTCACTACTGAATTGATAGTAACTTCCATCTTGTGTTTAAAATTACATTGAATAGTTAAAATTACTTTTGTAGTAGATTATCATGAAGTCAGTACTTTAAACAACACACATTTATTATTTCAGGAGTTTAACACGGGTCTTGCTGGGCTAGAATTATAATGCCAGTACAACTTTATTTCTTTCTGAAGTTTTTAGAAGAAAAACCATTTTCTTGCCTTTTCTAGCTTCCAGAGGGTACTCAAATTGCTTAGTTCATGGCTCTTTTCCTTCCTCTTTGAAGTTAGCAATGTGTAGTCTCTTTGACCAATCTTTTGTACTCCCATCTCTTTTTGACGACAGCTGAGAGAAGTTCTCTACTTTTTAGTACCTTCGTGATTAAGTTGGGGACAGCTGGATGATCTAAATCTCCCAAGTCCATGGTTCTTAACTTAATCACATATACATCATCATTTTTGCCATGTAGGTAAATATGTTCACAGGTTCTGGGGATTGATTTAGGATATAGACCTTTATGGGTGCCATTTTGATACTCACGACCTGTTTTTGTGAATAGAGTTTCAATAAGCTGTGATTTGCAAAGCAAAAGAAAAATGCATCCTAGAGAACATTCAATATTAATACTGTCTGAATGATTATTTGTGGGCAACCTATGTCTTTGCTACTACTGAACCTGTATAATTAAGCTTAACTTATACTGAATTTAATTATTTCCTCACTATTGTCATAATTTTATTAACGTCTTATTTGCATCCAATAAAACTCCTCCATTCATTCAATTGTATACTTCATTGAGTTTTGTCATACATATTTGTTAATACATTTAAAAACTCTTAAATAATAATAATAATAATAATAATAACAACAACAACAACTATTACACACACACAGATCAGAGAATATGTTGTAAATGTGGAGCTTGATAAATATTCACAGACTGACCTCATTGTTGTAATAATCATTCAGATCAAGTCATTATGAATTTTTTTGTGTAGTCAACTTCATTAGGTATCATATTCATATAACAAAATCATCTGTTTTAAGTGTATAATTGGATGACTTTTGATAAATGTGTGTAGTCACCCTGTTGGCTTTTTGTTACTGTGACAAAAAATAACTTAGAAAAACAATTTAAAGGAGCAAAGATTTATTTTGACTCATGGTTTTAGAGGTTTTAGTCCAAGTTCAGCTGACTTCATTGCTTTCGGTCTAAGGTGAGGCAGCACATCATGGCAGGGAAAAGTGTGGCAGAGTAAAGCACCTTACTTCATGGTAGTGAGAAAGCAGAGAGAAAGAGCGAACCCTGGGGAGATGACATAGTCCCCAAGGACACAACCCCAAGGACCCATTCCCTCCAACTAGGTCCTACATACCTCCTATAGTTTCCATCACCTCCCAATAATGCTATCAAATTATGATCCCATCAATGGATTAATCCATCAAAGTGATAGGAGCATGGTCCAACCACTTTCCAAAAGCCCCACCTTTGAACACAGCTGCATTGGGGAATAATAAGTCTTAAACACTGGATCCTTTGGGGGACATTCTAGTCTCAAACTATAATAGCCATCTATCCCCTAGTACCACAATGATAATACAGAGCACTTCCACCATTCCCAAAAGTTCCCTCACGCCCCTTTGTAGTCAATTTCTACTCCCTACCTTTGGAACCTGAAACCACTGGTCTATCATTATCATTTTTTTCCTTTTCATACACAATTCAAATTATATTAGTTTTAATATTTAGCTACTTTCATATAGTATAATGCTTTTGAGACTTTCATTATTTGCATGTTCCTGTAGCGAATACACCAATTTTGTTGTTCTTTCACCAGTTGAAGGAAAATTGTATTGATTTTTTTCTCAATACACTATTTAGCAATAATGAATAAGGCTGCTATGAACATTCCTATATAAATTGTTGTGTGGACATAGGTTTTTATTTCTTTCATTTAAATACCTAAGATAAAATTATTCAAACAGCAAATACACATTGAACTTGGTAAGAAACAGCCAAACTGTTTCCCAAAGCATCTGTACTATTTTACGCTGTCCCCAGCATGTTGGAGTTACGTTCAGTTGCCATCTTCATCTTTGGCAACACTTGACATTGTCAGTCATTTATTTTAGCTATTCAGATGGGTATGTATTTGGATGGGTATGCACCTCATGTAGTTTTGTTTTTCATGTTGATAAAGACTGATGATGTTAGGCATCTGTTCATGGGCTTGTCATTAGTTATCTTGGTAAATTTTGCTAAATTTTTTTTTGTTCATTTTTTTTTATTCATCTCTGTGTCTTCTTCAGTTAAAAAAGTTCTTGTTAATACAATACTATTGTCAGATAGACATTTTGAAAATATCTTCTCCTAGTCTGCTGTGGATTGATATTTTGTTTTGAGATTGCTGATAAATTATAGATCCAATAGGGGAGAAATAAAATCCTAGCAAAATTTATTTTTCTAAATATTGGGCATAACATATCTTTCTGTTTGTGTGAATTTTCTTTATTTCAGAAACATTTTGTGGTTTTTAGTGTACAGGTTTTGTACATACTTCCTTAAAAATATTCTGTAAGTATAACATAATTTTGAAGTTATTACAATTTATATTGTTTCTTAAATTTCAATTGTGTTTTAGTCAGCTTTTTGCTGCTGTGACCAAAAGACCTGAAAAGAACAACTAGAGGAGCAAAAGATTATTTGGGGGCTCACGGTTTCAGAGGTCTTAGTCCTTAGATGGCTGACTCCATTGCTCTGGGTCCAAAGTGAAGCGGAACATGATGGTGGAAGAATGTGGTGGACTCAAAACTTCACACCAGGAAGCACAGAGAGCTAACATATACCCCAACGGCATGCCCCCAGGGAACCACTTCCTCTAGCCACACTCCTCCTGCCTATAGTAACCACCAAATTAATCCCTATCAGAGTATCAATGCATTAATTTGGTTAACCTCTTATAAACCAACCATTTCATCTATAAACTTTGTTGCATTTTTACACATGAACTTTTAGAGGACACCACATTGCTAAACTATAATAAAGTGTTTATTGACAGTACACGGAAGTATAATCAATATTAGTATATTCACTTTTTATTCTACGTCCTTCCTAAATTCACTTATTATTTGTAATATCTTTGTAGGTTCCTTAGGAGGTTCTATGTCAGGGTTCAGCAAATTGCTCTGGCAAATCAAATTCAGCCTACTGTCCATGTTGGTAAGCAATTTTATTGGAATGTAGCCATGCCCATTCATTTACACATTGTCTAGAATGCTAGAGTTCTGGCTACAGTGGCGGATTTGAGTGGTTATAACAGAGATCATATGGTCTCCAAAACCCATGTCTCTGATCTGAGTATCTTCATAGTTTCCAATTTATTAGGGGATGGATTCTTTGTGGAGCATTTTTTGAATTCTGGCTACCACAGATATGATTATGTTTAAATGTAATGTCTTGCTATTTGATTTCTATCTGCTGTGGTGAAGATGTATTCTTTCTTTTTTATCTTCCTATTTGTTTTAGGGGCACTTATTTTTAATGAGTTAGCTTTATCAGATAATTTTTTGAGTGTTTATTTAAGGATTTACAGTATGCATCTTTAACTTAGTATAGTCTACCTTCAAATAATAAAACATTTCATGTAGAACATGGGAACCCACGAATGGTACATATAGTATGAATTTTATGTTGGGTGCTGGATTTCTTTGTATTTTGTAAAATATTTTTTGGCTTTGTTGTGGGATGTCATTGCATTACTTAGATGCTGTTTTGATCCTTTCAAGGTTAGATAGCTTTCAATTCTTTCATTTGACCCCATCATAAGAGAAGAATTGATACTTTAGTCCCACATTTCCTGGCTGCCCTCTGTTCTGCTCTCTTGTTTCTGATGTCCAGCAAGACTTCATCATTACTTAGGTTCTATTTCCCTGATCCATGGCCTGGAAAATGCTCCCAGGGAGAAATCTTGGGTTTATGTGATGTTTATCTTGTTTGCCTATTTTCTCTCAAGGAACACAGCCCTGCATTGGCTTCTGTCCAATGCCTGCAAACAGTTGTTGTATATGTTTTGTCTAGATTTCATACTTGTTTATAGTGAGAAGTTAAGTCCAATAATAGTTACACCATGATGGATGAAACTGGAGCATGTCCATGCTATTTCTTTTTATTTCTCTCTGTGCCATATATCACTTTGAAAACACCTCTATTCTATGAATCCAATGATCAGAACCTAATGAAAAAGATTTTCCCTCTTAGTGTTCTTTAACCAGCTACAACTATTTTGTCCACATCTATAGGTTCAGCTCCTGAGGCTTTACTCTTTGTATGTACGAAGTATAAAACAGACCACCAAAGGGCCTCTATCACCATTGACTTTGACTTACTTGTGTTCTGCAATGCTTTAAACTGTGGCCAGTTTTCAATTCTTCTATTTCCACAACTATTCCTTGCTAATCTACTGGCTTCTACTGCTATGGTTAATGCACTAGCCTCCTGGTTTATACTTGATTTCATAGCTACTGCACCGTTTTGCATCAAACATCATCTGAATCTTGTCCATGAACTGCCTCATCTGAGACTCTCACCTCTTTTGTCATATGCCATTGTGACCCCTACTCTGATGTGAATAGAAGATGAATGGTAGATAGGGATTCATGTTACACCCTCATAGGGGACACCTTAACTTCCTGATGCTGTGTAATTGCTAACATTTAGACAATCTGTAAAGATGTAAGTAAGTAATGAGGAAAATAAAAATAATGAATTTGCTTTTTTGTGTGTGGATAATAGGATAAGTGAGGGAAGATTATGATCCCTTGCTGTGTCACAGGGGAAACAAAACCCACAACAGACAAGCTGTCAGTTACAAGTAGCTTAAAGGAGATTCCTTTAAAGATTTAGCCACAAGGACTGTGTCCATGGAATCTTCCTAGCACATTAAATTTTTATAAATACATATAAGTATAAGAAAGTATAGGAAAATTTCTAAACACAAAGGATAACAAACCTCTGGATCCATTCAAGAGTGATGAGTCAAAGATATTAAAATTAGAAATTTTATTGATTCAGAGCAATTATCAACTTGACATTTACCATTTGTCTCCATGTATCTTTCTCCTTTAGTTTTATAGGATATGATCAATTCAAACCAAATTTGAGTTTTATTTAGATTATGGATTTTTCATTATTTTGAAAATAATAAAAGTTTTTTGGGTGATATAACTTTTGTCATTTTATTGGATACTTTCAATAAAGTTGAAAGTGAAAAGTTTTTTTGAGTGGAAAAATCAGAATTCATTTACCCTCTTAAATAAAGTATGACCAAAATACTAAATATTTATACTAAGCAAAAACAGAGTCTTTTTTCACTTGATTTTTTCATTTGATCTGGGCACACATACTCATACTTGTGTGTTTAACAATCATGTCCTTACTAGGATCAAGACAATTTTTTCTACTGTATTTATTTTCTTGTGTCTTACAATAGTGTTGGTGAACTAGAGTTCCAAATGTCCCACTAGTATGTTCTTATGAGTTTATTTTATATTGGAAATAAAAATAAAGCTCTTTAATTCGAGGGTATGAGTATTTTATATATTTATTTTAGCATATATGGATTGAGGCTAAACTGGACAGGTGTCTTTATTTATAGAGTTAAATATTTTTTTTAATTTGTTAATCAAAATTTCCCTTCATTTAATATTCTGTCATCATCACATCTCTTTCATCTTTGCCCAATTAATTACTTTTTAAATAATGAATATAAATATTTGGTTTTAAAAGTATTAATTTTCTAGGGCTGTCATAACAAAGTACCACAAACTGTGTTGCCTAAAAACAGAAATTCATTAGTTCTGGGAGCTATGAGCCTAAGATCAAATTGGCCATGTTGATTCCTTCTGGTGGCAGTCAAAGAAGACTTATTTCACATCTCTATGTGAGTTTCTGGTGGTTATTGGCAATTGTTGCCATTCCTTGACTTTTAGAAACATCACCCAATATGACAGCAGTCACGTCAGACAAGGATTCATTTTAATGACCTCATTTTTAACTTGATTATCTCTCTAAAGACCCTATCTCCAAATAAGCTTATATTCTGAGGCATAAGGATTACAAGTTAAACATTACTCTCCATCATAAACTGAGAAGCTGCTATGATTTGTCACAATTCCCCTAGGGCAACCTCCCATTGATAACAACATGTGTGTCTTTGCAAAACATATGCACTACCCACTTAACACTTCTGCCAGCTAGGGTGCTAGTTTTGTCACTTAACCTCATTAATGGTGAAGGGAAGAGCTTGATGATTCTCAGTGATCAAAGTAGCATGCAGGGGTGACCCGGCTTCTGGGCTTCACTGTCCCTCACAGTGACTTCTAGCCTATGTGCAGAGATATGAATTTTGGGGGAAAATAATTCAACCTATAACAGAAAGAATGCTGGTACATTGTGAATAACAATCTAGATCATTTGGGCTGGGGATGTGGCTCAAGTGGTAGCGTGCTCACCTGGCATGCGTGAGGCCCGGGTTCGATCCTCAGCACCACATACAAACAAAGATGTTGTGTCTGCCGAAAACTAAAAAATAAATATTAAAAACAAACAAACAAAAAAAACAATCTAGATCTTTTGCTGAGTAGTTTTCATAATCTCTTTTAGATATTAGGATACCATTTAGTAAGTAAAGGGAACTTGTAAATATTTTTGTTTTTGAAAGAGCTATTGCTTCTTCTAAAAGCTAAGTATACCAGGATAGAAATGACACCTGTTTTCTTCTCTGCCCAACAAAGTCCTAAGTGCATAATGAAAAAAAAATTGTTCAGGAACTAAGTGAATTAATTTTTCTAATTCAAGAGTGATTTGAGGTTTAAATATGGATATGGTTATAAAATGTGAACTACCATGGAATTATTTCAACAATGAAATTTCTATGACATGGTTAAACTTATCTGACTCCAAAATATCTTATGACTAATTTTAATTTTTCAAAGAAAGAAATAAACTATCTAAAATTTAGTGAAGCCCAACATTCATCATGGAAACTGTTTACAGATTTCATTGTGAAGGGAGAGAGAGACAGAGAAAGACAGAGGGGGGTAGGAGAGGGGAGAGGGAGAGAGAGGGAGGAAGTGGTTCCAAGGGCGCATACACACACGTGCATGTATACAGAGAAACACACACACACACACACACACACACACACTTGCAAGTTTCACTGGATCTACTTGGGCATGTGTGGCAATCCCAATCCTTTGTGCTTTTTTAAATTGGAACATTCTTTTAAGAAGGCCACTCAAAAATGTGTTAATCTGTTACCTATCTGTACTTTGATTTTTTTGACCATGCCTTCAGATTGAGGAAGAGGAGTGACTTTTGAGGGAGCTGGCTATCAGGCTTCCTATCAGTATAGCCACTTAGTAGTAGCAGTGGCCTGAGAGGCCTGTGTCTGCCTTAGGAATTTGACCACCACAATGGCTGCCTGATAGGAAAGTGTGTGTGCCATGAGGCAGTGCAAGGAGGCCTGATCCTTAATTGCCATACATGTTAGTTGCTGCACACGTGCACACACATGATCTCTGTGTGTAAGGCTTAGAATGTGTCTGCATATTGGGCTTTTAAAATTAACATCAACTTCATATGTATCTTTGAGAAAAATGAGATTTTATGTTTGGTTTTGAAAAAAAAAAAAACCCTGACATTAACAAACTATTGGCAAATAAGATGATGCTATAAACATGAAGAGAGGATGTTCTCCAACCCAAGTGCTGTTAGATATGCACTGGCTGTACAGAACATGCTCACCATGTCTGGGCTGTGGCTGTACCTTTAACTCTGTGATTCATGGGAAAGCCAGATGGTAATCTAGTAATTCGTGATGACAACGAGTTATTTTTCTGTTTCCTTTTACAGTAGCTCGGCTCTAGTAGTAACCTACAAGTTGTTTTGTCTGCAACACCCAAGTAACATAGAAAAAGCAGAAAGATGCTTACAGATATTTAAAAGTTTAAACAATGCATAAAGTTTAATATTAAACAATGCATTATGTGCATGGGAATTTCAAAAAGACTTTATTTTTTTTTAAAGACTGATGTCTATAAGTTCATGAGTAGAGGTTTTTTTGTTTTTTGTTTTTGTTCTTTAGAGAGCTGGGCAGTTTTAGACTGCAGTTTTCAGAGAAGAGTAGTTGAAATTTATAGCACCACTATCCATTTAATTATGGATATCTGACATTTTAGGGGACTGGGTAACAGGAGATTATTTTGTCTTATGTAAAACCCCCTCTCATTAAATGTGAACATGTTGGTTAGGAGCTTATCTTGAAATTTGCCAAACCTCTCAAAAAGCGACAGTTCAAAACGAGGTTGAGAGAGTAATTCTGAGCAGGACGTCCTATTCTGTTGGTTTGGCTGCTTTGATTAAAACCTTCTGTGAGGCAGCGGCCCTTGCGTGATAGACCCAGACGCAAATTAAGACAACGACAGTGTGTTGACCCACTAAACAAAAAGCACAACAGTTCTGTAACTATGAGCAGATACTGTTACTTCATCGCTTGGTTAAAACTGTGTCCTCCACCCCCACCACAAAGAAAAAAATAAATGAATAAACCTGTTTCAGCAGTGGTTTCATTTGGGCCTATGTAATTCCTTCATGGAAAGTTACAAAACTCCAGGAAATCCCACCTGTGAGTGATTCTAGTATTTAACCCTGAGGTTATTTTCTATAATGCTCATTTTGTGAAAAGCTCCCTCCACCCCCATATTTAGTGGTTAGTGTGTATAAGACAAGCTCACAACTGTAAGCCTGAAAACCACAATTTTCCCAAACAGGCAGGATTGCCAGTGATATAGTGTGAAGGCAACAGGGTTAACAGGTTAACTTCATAACTCAGAGAAACTGAAAGTCTCCTCTAAATATGATGCTATAAGCCATGATAACCCAGAGTCCCTTGAATGAAATTTTGCATGTGACGTATATAATCAAATATATGGCTAGAGTAGTCATAAATCTATTTCTGGAATGGTGTTCTATATGTATATTTGAAAGCCCAAATACTACTTTTGTCTAAGTACGAGACAGCTTATATGAATTTTTGATATGAGGACAATGTGGCATTCTGAGGGTCACATGTTTGGCAATTTACTCAAGAAAATTTAGACTCAATGTTTTTTTCATTATCCCCATTTTTTTTCAAAACCATAGTTTTATACAAAACTATTTAATCTGTCTTCTGGTGGTACAATATTTACAACAGAAAGGTTGTATGTTAAATAGTTGACTTTTTGAGCAACTTAAACACCTGGTTAGCATAAATCTTTTAATAACAATTTCACTTCATTAACTCCTTTATTTCTAGAACTTTAAAAATTTCTATGCTAAAAAGCTAGACAGTGAATGGCCATATGAACTCCAAATATTACATGACAGTGAGAATTAATACATATACACATTAGTATATGTTCATTTTATGAGTAACAAAATCAAGTTGTTTCTGTGCTTCAGTTTATTAATCTTATTTTTCCCATTTCTGATTCCATATTCAAGTTTACCAAAGACTTTCATATTGGAAATAATTTCTTGGAGGGAGGAAAATAGCTTTCCCTATTATAAAAAGAATAGAAAATAATAAAGATGAAAACAAATGAAAGAGGTATACCTTGAAAAACCTCACCTAGGGAAATAAAGTCATTCACATTTCTTCTCTATGTGTGATGAACCAAATGTATATAATTAGGTTGAAATATGACTATATTTTGTGTAGTCTGTTATAAAATGTTAATAAAATGCAGTTACTGTTGTTTTAGTCTCTTAATGATGCTTATGGATTCTATTGTAGACATAATCACTTTTGGTGATCATTATTATTTTTGGAGTGAATACTGATTGTGCTCTGCTGAAGCAATTTAGTGGTTTAAGATTTTAAGAATGTTTTTAAGCAGAATTTTATTATCCAAGCATTTATAAAGAGTACATTTGTATATATACTATCAAATTATATGGCAAATATGTAGAAACTATACTATGGTAAGATCCTTGGTTTTATACATTTTTCCATTAATTTATGAATTAGCACAAATTATTATACAATTATATAAACAATTAATATAAACTATTATGTAATTTATTAAACAAACAATTATTGTATATTTACTTTGTTTCCTATGAAAGGCTGGTTCTGGAGATACTAATTTAATCCTAATGAGAGAGTAGGTCCAGTTCACAACAGCACCTTTCTAAAACTATATAGGCTAAAATACTGATCAAAATGTTAACCACCTCTTTGTGATTCCTAATACATATTCTAGCTCTGAAATCACTCCTGACCTCAAAGTTCTTCACACTTTTAATCAATTTTCTTCATAAAAAAATGTGCAGATTAAATTTGCTTGCAGAGGTTTGCAGTTCTTGTAATAAATAATATCTTTGGTTGGAGGTTTGCAGCATAACAAGTGCAATAAACGTGTAAACAAATAACCATGATGTGATGTTAAAAAGTCCTTAAAGGATATGCTGGCTATCTCTACCAGAGGATGCTATAGTTTGAATCTGAAATGTTTCTCACACCAAGGCTGATGTGGTAAAAGCTTGATTCACCAGCCAGCCTGTGATGCTACTGAAAGGTGGTAGAGCCTTTAGGAGAGGGGGGCCAAGTGGAAGGAAGTTAGGTCATTGGGGGCATGCCCTTGAAGAGAACATTGGGACCTGAGCTCTTTCCTCTCTCTTTTCTTTCCTGTAGCGTGAACTGAACAGGTCTCCTCTCTCATGCATTACTATCACGATGTCCTATGCTTCATCAGGGCCAAAGCAATAGGACCAAATGACCAGAGACTACGGAAACTGTGAACCAGAATATATCTTTACTCTTTTGAAATTGATTATCTCAGATATTTTGTCACAGTAATAGAAAACTAACACAGAGGGTATCAAGGGATAAATTACAGATTTTTAAAATTATAATTATTAGGGCATATTAATTATACCCATTGATGGGTTTCATGACCATCCTGCCTTCTTCTCCTCCCTCTCAGTTCGTTTTTCCTATTACCATTTTTTTTAAAAGTTTCTATTATAAGAGAAAAATGTGATACTCATTTTTTTTTGTTTTTCTTTGTCTAGCCTATTTCATTTAACATGATGCCCTCCAGTTACATCCATTTTCCTTCAGATGACATGATTTCTTCTTCTTTATAGCTGAATAATAGTCCATTGCATATATATGCATATTGGTTTTTTTGCTCAACTGTCTGTTGATAAACACCGAGGCTGATTGCATACTTTAGTTATTAATAGTGCTGCAAAAAACATGGGTATGCAGGTATCTCTTTTGTATGTGAACTTAATTTCTTTCAGGTAAATATGTAGAGGTAGTATCACTAGATCATATGATAATTCTACTTGTAGTTTTTTTTTTAAATTGCTGATGGACCTTTATTTTATTTATTTGTATGTGGTACTGAGAATCAAACCCAGTGCCTCACGCATGTTAGGCAAGTGTGCTACCACTGAGCCACACCCTCAGCCCCTACTTGTAGTTTTTAAGGGAAACTCCATACTATTTTTCTATTTGCTGTACTAATTTACACTCCCCCAAACAGAATCTAAGTGTTCCTTTTCCTCCACATTCTTGCTAGTATTTGTTATATTTATTTATTTAGAGAATAAGCATTCTGCCTTGAGTGAGATGAAATCTTAATGTAGTTTTGATTTGCATTTTCCTGATGGCTAAATATATTAAGAATTTTTTTCATACATTAATTGATTATTTGACTATTCAAATAATTTGCCCATTATTCTACTGGATTACTTGTTCTTTGTTGGTTTTTATATATTCTCTATGATAGCCCCCTATCAGGTGGACAACTGGCAAAGACTTTTTCTGATTCTGTACATTGCTTCTTCCTTCTGTTGTTTCTTTTCTTTTTAATTTAATGTAATCTCATTTGTCAGTTCTTGCCTTTGTTCACTGAGTTGGTGTCATAATCAGAAAATTGTTGTTGGTGCCACTGTTTTAATGTGTTTCCCTACATTTTCATCTAGTAATTTCAAAGTTTCATGTCATACCTTGATGAATTTGATCCATTGTGAGCTTATTTTTGAATAGGGTGGAAGATAATGATTTAACTTCAAACTTCTATGTAAATATTCAGTTTTCCTGGCACCATTTGTTGTAGAGACTATCTTTTCTTTGATGTGTGTTTTTGGCATCTTTGTTGAGAATCAGTTAATATAGAGGTGTTGGTTTATTTCTGACTCTTCTATTCTATTGGTCTACATGTTTATTTTTTTTTTAATTCTAATACCATGCTGGTTTTGTTACAATGACTCTATAGTATATTTTGAAATCAGGTACTGTGATGCTTTTGGAATTGTTTTTTTTTTTTTTTTTTGCTCAGGATTGCTTTGGCTATTCCACATTTTTGGTGCTTCTATATGATTTTTATGTTTGTTTATTCTAGTTCTGCAGAAAAATGTCTTTGGTACTGAGATTGCATTGAATCTGTAGACTGCTTTAGTAGTACAGATTTTTAAAATGTAATAATTTCTTTCAAATCTTGAATGTGGGAGGTCTTTCCATCTTCTAGTTTTTTCTTTAAATTTTTTTAGTGTTTAGTAATTTTTATTATTGAGATGACTTATCTCCTCAGTTAGGTTTGTTCCTAAGTATTTTATTTATTTATTTATTGAGCTATTGAGAATGTAATGGTTTTCTTGATTTCCTTTTCAGTGAGTTCATTATTATTGTATAGAAGAGCTACTGATTTTTGTATGTTAATTTTGTATCCTGCTACTTTGCTAAATTGTTTATCAGTCCTAAGTCTTTGGGTGTTTCTTTAGGTTTGCTAATTATAGAATCATGTCATCAGTAAACAGGGAAAATTTGACTTTGTCCTTTTCTAATTGAATTCCTTGATTTCTTTCTCTTGCCAGATTACTTTGGCTAAAATTTCAAGTATTATATTAAAGAAGAGGTGAGAATACACACCCTTATCTTATTACTGATTTTAGAGGAAATGCTTTCAGTTTTTCCCATTCAGTATGATGATGGCTTTGGGTTTGTCTATGTAGCCTTTATTATGTTGTGGTATGATCCTACTATATCTAATTTATTCAGAGCTTTTAGCATGAAGGAATGTTGAATTTTATCAAAGACTTTTTGGCATCTGCTAGATGATTATGTGATTTTTATCCTTGATCCCATTTATGTGCCATATTACATATATTGATTTGTATGTGTTGAACTACCTTTGAATCCCTAGACGAAAACTAGCTTGATGATAGTATATTACCTTTTTAATATGATGCTGAATTTAATTTCTAAGTATTTTACTGAGTTTTTAATGTGACTTGGTGAGCGTTTCATTTCTAAAATTTGTTTGGCTTTTAAAAAACATTTCTATCTCTTTAAAAAACTGCTTATTCATATCCTACATTGTCTTCCTTAATTCATTCAGCTATTATTTATTTATTATTTTTAATTTTTTGATATTTAAATTTATTTATTTATAAATTTGTTTATCTTTAAAAATTTTTTATTTGTTATATATGACAACAGAATGTATTACAATTCATATTACACATATAGAGCACACATATCTCTGGTTGTACACAAAGTAGAGTCATATCTTTCGTGTCTTCTTACACGTTCTTAAGGCAATGACGACCATTGTATTCCACCATCTTACTTACCCCTATACCCCCTCCTTTCCCTTTTCCCTGATCCCCTATCTAGAGTTCATTTAATCCTCCCTCCCCACCAGAGCATATTATGGATCACTATCCTTAAATCAGATAAATTATTTGACATTAGGTTTTTTGGGATTGGCTAATTTAATTTAGCATTATATTATCCAGCTTCATCCATTTACCTGCAAATGCCATGGTTTTATTCTCTTTTAATGCTGAATAATATTCCTTATGTGTGTGTGTGTGTGTGTGTATATATATATATATATATATATATATATATATATATATATGAAAGCATTTCCTCTAAAATCAGTAATAAGATAAGGGTGTGTATTCTCACCTCTTCTTTAATATAATACTTGAAATATTAGCCAAAGCAATCTGGCAAGAGAAAGAAATCAAGGAATTCAATTAGAAAAGGACAAAGTCAAATATATATATATCACATTTTTTTTTATCCCTTCATCTACTGAAGGGCTTCTAGGTTGGTTCCACAGTTTAGCTATTGTGAATTGTGCTGCTATAAACATTGATGTGGCTGTATCCCTGTAGTATGCTATTTTTAAGTGTTTGAGTATAGAACAAGGAGACAGTTGGGTCAAATGGTGGTTCCATTTCCAGTTTTCCAAGGATTCTCTATATTGCTTTCCATATTGGCTGCACCAATTTGCAGTACCACCAGCAATGTATGATTGTGCTTTTTTCCCCACATCCTCATCAACACTTATTGTTGTTTCTATTCTTATTAGCTGCCATTCTGACTGGAGTAGTTTTGATTTGCATTTCTCTAATTGCTAGAGATGTTGAACATTTTTTTCATGTATTTATTTATTGATTGTATATCCTCTTTTGAGAAATGTCTGTTCAGTTCTTTGGCCCATTTATTGATTGGGTTATTTGTTTTTTTGATGTTAAGATTTTTGAGTTTTTTATATATTCTAGAAATTAGTGTTTTATCTGAAGTGCATGTGGTAAGAATTTGTTCCCATTTAGTCGGCTCTCTATTCACCCCATTGATTGTTTCTTGTACTGAGAAGAAACTTTTCAGTTTATCTCGTTTGACTTTACCTTAAAGTCTACTTTATTTGATATGAGGAAGGAAACCCCTGCTTGCTTCTGCAGTCCATGTGAGTGGTATTTTTCCCAACCTTTCACCTTTAGTCTGTGGATGTCTTTTTCTAAGAGATGAGTCTGTTGAGGGCATCATATTGTTGGGTCATCGTCGTCTTCTCCTTCTCCCCCCCCTCCTTCTTCTTTCCAATCTGCTAGTCTTTTGATCAGAGAGTTTAGGCCATTAACATTTAGGGTTATTATTGAGACATGATTTGTATTCCTAGCCATTTTTCTTTGTTTTTGGTACTTAATGTGACTTGGTTTCTCATCTGATTATTTTTTTTCCTTTAGTGTAATCCCTCTCTCTGCTGATTTTCAATCATTTTTTTTTCATTTTCTCTTCATGGAATATTTTGCTGGGGATGTTCTGTAGTGCAGGCTTTCTAGTTGTAAATTCTTTTAACTTTTGTTCATCATGGAAGGTGGGGGGTGGCGAACTCGGACTTACCCTGGGCTTGGGTCCTAAGTATTTCCGTGTGGGTGGATCTGGGCTGGGTCTGGGCTCCAGTGGTGGTCTGCTGGTCTGAAGAGGGGGTCCTGTGCTGGAGACTGAACTCCTGGGGGTGTCTGCTGGTGGATGGATTGACCCCGACCTACTGTGAGCCTGGGTCCCGCACAGGTTGGTGTGGGCAGATATCTATTTATTTATTTATTTAAGAAGGTCATTGGGCTTTTAAAATATTATTCTTTCGAATTATTTGTCCACCATTTCATCTACTTTGGAATTGGTTAGTAGATAGTTATAAACATTAGGAGGTGCTACGTTGCCTTGTTTCTCATACTTTTGTGTTTCTGTGTTGAGATTTGCACATCTGTTTGGATGTACATCTCTTCTATTTTTATGTGAGAGCCTTTTTAGTAATCAGTCTTTTATTGAGAATGTACCCTGGGATATCAGCGTGGTGTTGTGTGGTGTTGAGCTTTGTTACAACTAGGTATGTAACGCAGCTTTCCTATGGCTTCTTTGGGTGTGATTAGAGGGTTTAACCTAATGGTCTTGTATCAGAGCTTGAGAGAACTTTTTGGTAGGTCTTGCAATAAGAGGGTCCCCACAGATGTACATTTTTAAGCTAGGCTTTGAAAGGTAAAAACGACGGAGATTTCTTGAGGCAGAAAAGTCAGCAATTACAAAGTCCCAGAGGCATAAAAGTAAACAAACATTATCAGTAAATTTAAGCAGTCTAGTGTAGCCCTAGCAAAGGTGGTATCCATGAGAAAAGGATACACAGCTGTATGATTTTCCCCTTGAGAATCAGGGACTGTCTTCACAACCCATACTCTAATTCAATCTTTATAAGTGTTATGAAAACTAGTAATAGTGAGACGATACTCGCAGATTCTAATTCAATGGAACTTTTAAACTGCCCTTTATAGAAGTTATTCTCTTAATAGCAAATTATTTTTACTCTAGAGTCTTAAATATGGAAATATTTCAAATGTGTCATTTAAAGCATAATTTATACATAGATCTAATCCTATTGGGCCATATTCTAGCCTATTTCTTAGCTGGACTATAAGTAAATCTCCCTCTAATAGGCCATTCCACCATTAAGGGAAGTACTTTGATATGATGGTGCTAACTAAAAAAATAGTAGTGAAGTTCATAGACAGTAGCCCTTGCCCTTCACTGTACATAAAGTTCTTTGGTTAGAAACAATGTTGTAGGAATACCATGATAGTGTAAGAGGTATGTGGTTAGGCTATAGACACTGGGGCTGACATAACTATGGAGAGTTCTGTGAAAACTGAATCCAATGTAAATTTGTATTGTAGTGAGGTAAAAATATTGACCTTTCCATGAAGGAAAGGGTCCACTCATTTATCAGTGGGTACTTTAGCTTTCACTCACTGTGATGGGGCACAGAGTTGGTCACTTCAATTAGAAAATAGGGTAGTTGACAATAGCAAGAATGTCTATGAAGAAAATCCTGATTGAGTTTATTTATAGTTTCCACCCTTGCCCTTCCATTTTCATTAACCTATGGAGTGGAAACTAAGCAGTCTTGGGATGGAGGCAAACTGAAATCAATAAACTGATCTTCTTGTCCACATACTTATTAAGAACTTGCTCTTCAAGGGTGTTTTAGTGGATATTCACATGGGACAAACATTTTTGTACTTATTCCAAGAATTCCACCTATATATTATATCTCCAAACTATGTCAATAGTCTTACAATATTATTCATTTTATATTCTTGGATATTCAATTAAACCTTAGCTTCCAACCAAAAATCCATGTAGACCTGTTCTTTAAATTGTGCCACTTTAAGTTCTGCCTTCTTTGAAGCCAGTGGCATTATATCTCCACAGCATTGCACTTTTTGCTGCTATCACAGATATAGTGAAGTTAGGATTGAGTGACCATCTCACTCAAATGATCATAGGGATTACCTCACAAGGCTTTAGAGTGAGTTGAATAACGGGTGGCAGTGTTTCAGGAGTGGGCACATGGGAAACACAAATGATCTGCCCCTAAAACCTACCTATATTTGATGATGGAATGTTGCTGAACATGCTTGTTTTTATGGCTAGGATGTTAAAAAAAACATGGTGTGTGTGGCAGACTGCTAGTTTCTTCCAAAATATCTGTTCTCCTCCATTTCTATGTCAAAGATATTTATCTGGGCATATGATTGCCTCAGCGACAATATATATTTTTCAGATTTCTTGTAGCTAATATGGCCATGTGTCTAAGTGCTTGCTTATGGAATATGAGTAGAAGAACTATTTTATTTAACTTTCTTGAAAATAGAATTTTTGTGTGTGTGTGTGCTTGACTTTTTCTCTTTGACACTTTGCACTTTCTGGCATGTGGACATGGAACTGAGCCTACTTTGGCCATGAAGCTGAGGACTATACTTCAGGTGATGGTCAAGAAACAAGACAGAAAGAATCTTCTAATATATAGCTACACCTGTATTTTACACTTCTCGGTTGTAAATTACTTTTAAATGCCTTCATATACCTCTGGATAACTAAGTGAGAAAATGAGTCACTAATTTAGATTTTACATTTGCTGTAGGTGTTTGGTCTATACTGTATAGAGAATATCTAATTTATTCTTGGCAACTTTAATCCCTTGATCACTTAGTGCCTCATAATAAAGTATTTATACTCATTAGGGTCCAAAGGTTAGTAAGAAGATGTTTTCCAAATTATTTCTCCTTGCTGAAACAATTACATTCTGAATATGTCACTTTGCTCTGAAACCTTAGAGATATTGCTTTGTTTTAGTTAAGGATTTGCTATAGGTGGCATTCATCATCCAATCTTTATCACACTTTGAGAAACATTATATAAGGCATTTGGGATCTCTGTTGCAAGTTGGAGAAAATAGCACTGGTTAAATAGAAAATGAATTTATTTGAAAGATACCTGATAACTTACAGAATCAAGGAGAGGGTAGGAAAATCAGGCTTGGGAAATGGGGAGATAAGGCAGCAGATACCAAAGTTGATATTATAGTTGTAGAAATAAAATATTTAAAAAGTTACTGTTTTCTTTGCTGTTGTTTTTCTCTGCTATCCTTGGACATTTAATAATGCCATTGTCATGAATGATCACCAAGGTGAGGCATTTTAAAAACTGCCTCTGTATCTTGGTTGTCTGGCCATGTACCTCCAGGTTTACTGCCTGGATTTGCTCAGGTTGACTTCCAGCTACCAGTATCTGCCTCTATTTGCCTTAAAGCTTTCTCTGAATCCCCAAAGTCTGCTTAATTTGCATGTAGAAAATTGAATGTGTAAATATAATTGTATTATGTTAGGTTTTTATCACTGCGATCAAAATACATGACTACAATGAATTAGAGGAGGAAAAGTTTATTTTAGGCAAACCGTTTCAGAGGTTCTGTCCACGTTGGCCAATTTTATTGCTCTGGGCCTTAGATGATGCAGAACATCATGGTGGAAGGGTGCAGCAGAGGACAGTTGCTTCATTTATGGTAGCTAGGAAGCAAAGAGAGCAAGGAAGTGCCCAGGGACAAAATATAAACCCCAAAGGTATACCCCCAGCTTCCTTCAGTTACACCCAATCTAACTATAATTTACCACCAAGTTAATCCATCCAAATTATTAATCCATCAAAAGAATCAACCCACTAATCAGATTATAGCTCTCATAATCGGATCATTTCAGCTCTGAACACAGTTACATTAACGTGAGTTTTTGGCAGTAGACACCTCATATCCAAACCATAAAAATAATGTCTCTCGGTCCTCAACCAGTAACTGATGGGAGAAGGTGTATAAATAAATAAATACAAGCTTCCTTTCTTCTTACGTGGAATTAACTTGATATTTTTGTGTTATACAATTTTTCCAGTGGAAATTAGCTCTTCATTGTAGTAAGGAGCTAGATGACAGACCCATTATTGACTCTCTCTCCTTCTCTTGTTTCATGTGATCTCTTTCCTATTGGTTTTCTTACATTTCTTTAATAAGTGTGAATCCTTGAGTTCTTGTCTCAGGGTCTCCTTTTGGGTTAACCCTACTTGATATAGCATAACTCATTCATAATTCAAATTCCAGGCAGCAATATTTAAGTGGCTGTTCCAGGCCAGATTTGGTGGGGGAACGGGACCTGTGAGAGGAAGAGAGTATTTGGTATCTTTGGCTTTTACGGACTGAAGTGGTTCCTTCTCTCCTTCCATGACTCATAAAATGGAGAACTCTTTAAAATTGGGATGTTCAATATGGGGGATCAGGACCTCTGCCCATTTTATGCCTTATTATTATTGTTTTAATTTTTTTAGATATTTCCCTGTCCTCCTAACTGGTTTCCTTACCTATTAAAGTAGAAGGAGAGAGAAAACTTCTCCCCAAATTAGACAATCAACATGAGGAGTTAGCCCATTGGCCAAATAATGCCAGATACACTGTTATTCCAATACAGTCACCTTAACTAAGTATAAGAAAGCTGCTCCTTTGAGGAGTTACTTTCCAAATTAAAGGTGGTACTACTAACATTTCTGTATCTACTTTTGCCAAATAGTAAACTTCACATCTTGGATAAATATGAGAAGTTTCTGAGAAAGTGGATTAGAATTTTACGTGTCAGCCAACCATGTTTATGCAACCATGTTCATTTCTTAGGAAATGGAGTGTTTGAACAGATGAATGTCAAATGAAAATGCAATTATATATAAAAAAAAAACTTTGAAGGCTAAATTTCATTTTCTGAAGTTGATGGATTTCAGTATATTGGTACAAGCCTAGTATCTTTTGTATAGTTACTCACTTATTTGTCTTTTTCTTCCATCATTTTTATTGGTCTTTTAAATTTTATTTGACTTTAGGCACTCTCAACATGGTGTGAATGTTTGCAATTGTGCTGTGTTCCTGCCAGGAAAGTATGGCACCTTCAGTACCCTGTAATTTCTCCATTGGGGTCAGAAGGTGCTGGGAGCCATTAGCCAAGTAGGTATGACAATTTCCTTGCCAGCGTACCCCATGTTGCAGTGACATTGAATGTAGGTGACCTTGCTCAAGGACCAAGGCGGATTAGGGCGTTCCCGGTTTAGGTTCCAGGTTTAAGGTTTAAGATTATTCCTGCTGGGAATAGGGCGTATCCTGCTGCCTGAGTTCCCCTTGAGTTCTCACGGGATTCAGACAATATATTTTGGAGATAGAAGCCCAGTGGAGGTGGATTTTGGGCAGAGAACGTGGATTTCCCCAGAACGTGATTGTAGACGGCTGGTGTGAGTTCGGGAATAAAGAGTTGCTGTTTGAATCTACAAGCTGTGTGGTGGCTCGTGATTGTGTGCCCAGCCAGACTGCGGCATTTGTGCCCAGCCAGACTGTGGCAAGAAGGGATGGGTACATATTCTTGACTATGACTGTAATCAGTTACATGACAGTTAATAAATAAAAACAATCTGCATCATTGTTCCCTTCTATTGGATGTTTGAGCAAATTCAGCAATGCTGCCCATTCAAGTTTTACTGGACACCTCATTCAATTTATAGATTTTTAAATTGAATTATAGGAAGAAGTATTGGGAAAAAGTTTTGAACTTAGACAAACTAAGCCTTGATTACTCTTCAGGGATTTTATTTTCTACTCCAGACAGCCATATGTTTTGATAAACTTTGAAAATGACTTTGATTTCTTTGTGTGAAGTACAAATTAATTTCTCCAATGTAATTTTATGATAATTATTTAATATTTTCAATTGTTTTGTTACTGTACTTTTGTGTATTCTATTTTTTGGTAATTTTTTAAAATTTAAAAAGAAAAATATGTAGTTAAAGAATATGTGATTAATACTAACTCTAATGTTCTAAGAAGAATGAATCTTCTTTCCCCCACAAGCTACTTTGAATCACTTAATTTATTNTATATATATATATATATATATATATACATATATATATATATAATACTGGGCAATTTATGAAAAGAGTTCTAAGAGGAAAATTTACAGCACTGAGTGCCTACATTAAAAAAAAAATAGACCCCAAATAAATAAGCTTATGCTCCACCTGAAGGCCTTAGAAAAAGAGGAACAAAATAATTCCAAAATCAGTAGAAGACAGAAAATAATTAAGAACAGAGCCAAAATTAGTAAAATTGAAAATTTAAAAAAAAAATTCAGAATCAATGCTATGAAGAGTTGGTTCTTCAAAAAGATAAATAAGATTGATAAACCCTTAGCCAAACTAACCAAAAGAAAGATGAACCCAAATCAATAAAATTAGAGATGAAAAAGGAGAGATCACCATAGACCGTTCTGAAATCCAGAGGATCATCAGAACCTATTTTGAAAATTGATACTCCAAAACAATGAAAAATCTGGAAGACATTGGCAAATTTCTAGACATATGTGACCTACCCATATTGAATCAGGAAGATATAGAGAACCTGAACAGACCAATATCAAGTAACAAAACTGAAACAGGAATTAAAAGCCTTCCACAAATGGAAAATCCAGGATCAGACAGATTCTCATATGAGTTCTACCAAACTGTTAAAGAAGAACTAACAAATTCTCAAATTATTCCATAAAATTGAATTGGAGGGAACACTCCCAAATACATGAAGCTGGGATAATCCTGATACCAAAACAATACAAAGATGTCTCAAGGAAAGAAAACTGCAGTATCCCTGATGAACATAAGTGCAAAAATCCTTAGTAAAATATTAGCCAACTACATTCAGAAACACATCAAGAAGATGATACACCATAATCAAATGGGTTTTATTCCACGGGTACAAGTTTGGTTCAGCATACACAAATCAATAAATGTAATTCAGCAATTAAACAATTAAGGACAAGAATCACATGATCATCTCAATAGATGCAGAAAAGGCTCTCAATAAAATCCAGCACCCATTCGTTTTGAAAATAGTGGAGAAGCTAGGAATAGAAGGAACTTATCTCAAAATCATAAAAGCTATTTATGTCTGGACCTAACAGACATTTACAGAGTATTTATGACAAACCCAAAGTTAACATCACACTGAATGGAGAAAAACTAAAAATTTCCATGAAAGTCAGGAACAAAACAAAACTATTCACTCTCACCACTCCTATTCAATATAGTCCTTGAAATATTAGCCAGAACAATTAGGGAAGAGAAGGAAATCAAAGGGATTCAGATAGGAAAAGAAGTGGAGCTATCTCTGTTTGCTAATGACATGATCTTATATCTAGAAAAAACAAAAAACTCTACCACAAGACCTCTAGAGATTATAAATGAGTTTAGCAAAGTAGCAGGATATAGATCAATCCCCATAAATCAATAGCTTTCCTAATATTCTGACAGGGATTCAGCCAAGGAAGAAATCAGGAAAACTCTCCTAATCACAATAACCTAAAAAAAAAACTTTGAAGGCTAAATTTCATTTTCTGAAGTTGATGGATTTCAGTATATTGGTACAAGCCTAGTATCTTTTGTATAGTTACTCACTTATTTGTCTTTTTCTTCCATCATTTTTATTGGTCTTTTAAATTTTATTTGACTTTAGGCACTCTCAACATGGTGTGAATGTTTGCAATTGTGCTGTGTTCCTGCCAGGAAAGTATGGCACCTTCAGTACCCTGTAATTTCTCCATTGGGGTCAGAAGGTGCTGGGAGCCATTAGCCAAGTAGGTATGACAATTTCCTTGCCAGCGTACCCCATGTTGCAGTGACATTGAATGTAGGTGACCTTGCTCAAGGACCAAGGCGGATTAGGGCGTTCCCGGTTTAGGTTCCAGGTTTAAGGTTTAAGATTATTCCTGCTGGGAATAGGGCGTATCCTGCTGCCTGAGTTCCCCTTGAGTTCTCACGGGATTCAGACAATATATTTTGGAGATAGAAGCCCAGTGGAGGTGGATTTTGGGCAGAGAACGTGGATTTCCCCAGAACGTGATTGTAGACGGCTGGTGTGAGTTCGGGAATAAAGAGTTGCTGTTTGAATCTACAAGCTGTGTGGTGGCTCGTGATTGTGTGCCCAGCCAGACTGCGGCATTTGTGCCCAGCCAGACTGTGGCAAGAAGGGATGCTCTGCTTTCAATTCACCTCTTTCTTCTTCTTCTTAAAAGAAAAGAAGAGAAAAAAGATCCTTTTGCTAACTCCTTAAACTAACACTAGATTAAGATGGGTGACTAGATGGCATTTCAGGAAGTAGACTTTTCTAATCCTTGTTATTTGGAATCTGCCCAAGAAAAGGGCTTGTGGGAGGTCCCTCAATGTGTGGGAGCTTGTAGCACCTCAAAAATCACTTCCAGCACTTTATTTAGGCACCACATTTCACCTGGTATTTATCTAAAACTGTTCCCTCAGGAAAAGCAAGTCATTAAGGAGAGGATGGGAGTGGGAAGGGTATAGAGAGAAACATATGTGGGATGCATGTGTTTGGCACTTGCTTTGAACCAGAAGGAGCCAGGGGCTCTAAGCTTTATTTGTTCTGGTAGTTGTGTCTCTAGGATGTTCATCACTTCTTCATTTATTCACTTATTTATTCACTCTGACATGACTTGTCCTTCTGTGCTAATTACTAGAGATACTACTAACAACAATAATAATCATGTCACCAAGTTTATGTACTTTGTTCAAATTAGAAACATCAGTAGTGAGAGGTAATAGTTTTCAAAGGTAGTTTTAATTTTTACTTAATATAATACAATGATCTTGTTTTACATTTTCAAACAATATTTGAACATTATCCAAGTTGTCTAATAAATCATATACTAGTTGAGCACCCCTAATCCACAACTCCTAAATTCAAAGTGTTCCAAAACCAAAACTATGTGAGTGCCAACATGTATTACCAGTGTAAAATTCTATGCCTGATCTCATGTGATGGGTCACAGTCAAAATGTAGGCACACTGAAAATATAGCATAAAATTACCTTCAGCCCATGTGCATAAAGTGTATATGAAACATAAATAAAATTCTTTTTTAGATTTGTGTCTCATCTCCAATATATCTCATTATGTATATGAAAATATTCCAAAATCTGAAAAAGTCTGAGATCTTCTCCCAAAGGTTTCAGAATAGGAATGCTCAGCTTTTACCTATAACCCAAATCTAAAGTAAGAAAAAGAATTTAGAATTGTTTTCTCTGATCTTCTAAGACCTTCAAAATATCTTTCAATCTTTCTTGCCTCATGACAAAAGAGAAGCAAAGGCAGTCAAGATCAAAGGAAGGGAGAAACAAAAAGGTCTCCCAAGAGGAATTTTACCTAATGAGAACATGGGTAAAAATATATTCATGAAAGTGGTTAGCAACACTACTCCAATTTCTATATTACCGCAAATAAAGGAAGGTATATGATGGCCATACTTACATTATAGAATTTTAATAAAGCTTTTGTATTAGTCTGATAATATTCAGTCATTAATGAATGTGGTTAAATCCTTGTTAACATTTCCTTTCCCTCTGACTTTCTCAAATGTTGAACCCACGGAAAATGCCAGAGTTAATTCATGCTGAGTGTTACAGACAAGACTGAGAGAACACATCCAAGTCTATTTCCATTGGCTAAGGCAGTAGATGGTTTCTAGTTATCTGTTTTGAGGATGCCTATACTCTCTGGTTAATAATTCCCTTAACCTATGTTATGGTGTGAATATAAGGTGTCTCCTTGAAACTCTTAAGAAAATGTAGCAATTGAAGTTCAGAATTTAAATGATTAGATTATGAGAGCTGTAACCTAACCAGTGGATTGATCCATTTGATGAATTAAAAATTTGAATGTATTATGGATGGTTACTATAGGCAAGTGGGATGTGGCTAGAGGAATTAGGTTACTGGGGGCATGCCATTGGGGATTATATTTTGTTCCTGGCTCCTTGAAATCACTCTCTCCTCTCCTGGCTCTCTTTCCTGGCTGCCATGAGCCAAACAGCTTTTCTCAGCCACACCCTTCTGCCATGATGTTCCAGCTTACCTCAGGCCCAGAGCCATAGAGCTGGTTGACCACAGATTGAGACCTCTGAAACGGTGAGCCCCAAATCAACTTTTTTCTTCCTCTAAATTGTTCTTGTCAGGTATTTTGGTAGTAACAATGTAAAGTTAATTACACAATCTACTCCTCTTCTCTCTATCTCTCTCTATTTCTTTTTTTTTTTCATTTTGAAACAGTCAACCTCACTCAGATTGACCTTGTAGAATTTATAGTAAAGCACACTACATAGAATATTGACCCTTGTGCTATTGCAATGTATTCATTGTAGGTTAGATTTTTGTCACGGTGGCTCTTGCTTATGAAATTGGTGAAAAGGTTATGGAAAAATATACAAGAAGATTTCCATGGGCTCAGGATTACTTTTTGTCTTTCACAGAGAGTTTTATTTGGGTTCTGAGAAACTAAAAAAAAAAATGGGCTTTAAAAATTAGGTTTTTGTGTGGAGCTTAATTTCTCTTTTACGTAGAGAGAGCCATGAACTAAAATAAATCCCTTTGGAAGTTTGGTACTGCATAGTGCATCCTGGTTGCAAAATATTTTAATCTGTGGCACACTATTATTTGACCTCCTCTTTGGCATATCTTTCTCCTACTATTTCTGATTTCTTAGATGTGTAATAACACGAGATAAAAATGATTCTTCCAATGTGATTTTAATGAATAGAAAGGCACCTGCTTTCCATGTGTTATGTGGTGAGAAGGGATGGGTACAAATTCTTGACTATGACTGTAATCAGTTACATGACAGTTAATAAATAAAAACAATCTGCATCATTGTTCCCTTCTATTGGATGTTTGAGCAAATTCAGCAATGCTGCCCATTCAAGTTTTACTGGACACCTCATTCAATTTATAGATTTTTAAATTGAATTATAGGAAGAAGTATTGGGAAAAAGTTTTGAACTTAGACAAACTAAGCCTTGATTACTCTTCAGGGATTTTATTTTCTACTCCAGACAGCCATATGTTTTGATAAACTTTGAAAATGACTTTGATTTCTTTGTGTGAAGTACAAATTAATTTCTCCAATGTAATTTTATGATAATTATTTAATATTTTCAATTGTTTTGTTACTGTACTTTTGTGTATTCTATTTTTTGGTAATTTTTTAAAATTTAAAAAGAAAAATATGTAGTTAAAGAATATGTGATTAATACTAACTCTAATGTTCTAAGAAGAATGAATCTTCTTTCCCCCACAAGCTACTTTGAATCACTTAATTTATTGAGATTTCATATAATTTTTAAAGAAAAAAATTAGCAATGCTCTCTTTATAAAAATGTTCCCCACTATGCAAAGTCTGAGTAAAATTTGTGTTTTAAATCTTGTACATATCTATCTTGACTAATTTCTGTTTCCCTTTGAACATTATGTTTTGTGTTATTAGTGATGTTTGGATTTATAATGTGATAGAGGGTCCACCCTTACCTTCCAAGGAATTCAACTCTCCTCTGCTGGGTAGATGCCTGTGTCATCAGCAAGTGAAATTTTATAAATATGGAAAGACATTTTAAATTATATTGATTACCAATTTAGAGGAAAAATGGAAAATGTTTCTGATAAATAGTATAATATTTATAGACTCAAATTTAAGTAAGAAACTTTTCAGTGATTCATACATTAATAACTCTGGTTCTCAAGCTCATTCGTCTTTATGATTAAAAGCATTTTATATAAATTTGTGCAGGGCAAAATTTTGTGGATTACATAAGCGTTTTATATTAGGCAGGAAAATAACTGGGTATACCTGAGTCAGAATAACTGTTTTATGTGCCTGTTTTTAACCATGTTAAAATAAACATTAGCTCACAATTGTATAGAAGTCTAAGGTTTAAGTTAGAAAATAAGATATATGATATAAATACACAGTCATGGTTCATTTTTCCAATTGTGTAGCATGAAGATAAATCATATTAAAATATGCTTATGAAATTTTCCATTTTTGATGGAATTCTAGATTTAAGTTTTGTGGTTTAAAGTGAAAGACATAGAAATGACTGAATATTCATCTGAATGTACTGGGCATCTTCTATATGCTAACATCTGAGCAAATTGCTTTCTGTTTAATTTAACTTATTGCCCAATGGTTTAGTGAGGGTGATATCTACAGATGATAAACCTCTTTCCAAGAGATAAACCTCTTTCCAAGTAGAGTAGTTGAAAGTAGAAAATCCAGGTCGTGATGGAAGAATGAGTAGTTCATCAAAGGGACAAGCGTGAAGAAATGGTAGAAGCTGATGAATCCTACATTTGAACTGCTTACTTTCATTTTTGCTTGATTTTGAAGGCTCTTTGGAGAACTAATAAATATTTTGATTCTTTTTTTTTCTTGATCCAGTAAAGCCTTCCAGAATTCCTGGTCATAATTCCTGAAGCTCTCTTATACTGACCTAGAACATTGGACTAGAATTTGCATCCCCAAATGGGGAGGTCAGAGTGACACTATTTCAAGTTGTTTGTGGCTATGAGCCCTGCTCCAAAAATGTAAATTCAGATGCCCAGGTCAGGCATCACAGTGACTGGGGACATAGTTTTTGTGTTTCTGTTTTGGCCAGAAACAAGCATGTGCACACAATGCCTAGTCCTTGCTTTCCTATCTATCCTTCCAACTTAGGGTTGGTTGATTTCTTCTTGGGAAGTTAAATTTATTTGAATGCTAAGGAAAACTAAGAACAATTTCCTGGCTGTTCTTGTCTGATAAGTAATGTATTTTTTGAATATTTACTTCACTGCATATTTCTTGGACAGTCAGGAGAAGGGGCTCCTTTCTATATGGCCACATGGTGAGAACTCATCCTTTTTCCACAGGGAAAGAATCTCCACAATAGGCTGGGCAAAATCTTCTTCAAGATAACTGAAAGGCAATTTTGATACTATGAAAGATCTGACTCAGCATTCAGTAATATGGTACACATAGTTTGAATTGTATACAAGACAATGATTGTTTCTGACTTCATTACTGGTACTTCACTTTGCTCGATAAAAACTGTGAATTCATCCTAACAGTGCAACATGTGCTGTTTTCTTCACATCATATGTGGCTTTTCTGTATAAACTGTATTATATCAATCTATTAAAAAATAGTTATTCACTACTTAGCCTGGAAAATATGCTAAATTTTAAGGACAGAGAAATGGTTAGTATATGTTTTTGAATAGTAAAAGGATGATATAATTAAAAATAATGTAAGTACACTGTGTCACTTATATTACAACTAGATATCATCACACTTCAGTTGGGATGTCTATTATAAAAAAATAAAAAACCTCATGATGATGTGGAAAACAAAGGACTTATACACTGTGAGTAGGGATGTAAATTAGTACAGTCTCTTCAGAGAGCAATATGGAAGCTTCTCAAAAAACCCAAAGTAAGTCTACCATATGATCTATTTATCCCACATCTGTATATTCATCCAAAGGAAATGAAATCTGCATACCAAAGAGGTACCTGTATACCCATGTTTATTGTGAACTATTTACAACAGATGACATGTGGAATCAGCTTAGGTGCCCATCAATAAATGAATGGATAAAGAAAGTTTGGTGTGTATACACCAGGGAGTGTTATTCAACCATAGAGAAGAAGGAAATTTCAGGTCGTTTACAGCAAAATGGATGAAACTGGAGGCTACTTTGCTAAGTGAAATAAGCCAGATACTGCAAGACAAATACTGTATGCTTTCTCATATGTGGAAGCCAAAAGAAGTTGACCTGAAAGTATAATGGTAATTACTGGAGATTGAGAAGGGTTTATGTGGATGTAGGAGGGTGGATAAAAGGGACGATGATTAGTGCATGTTTCTGCATGTGTGGAAATGTCACACTGAACCTGGTATTATGTGTAATCAATACATGCTAATAAAAAAACAAAATAATTAAAGAAAGAAATATTGTGTCTATTATTTGAAGCAAAGAGAGATCTTTCCTTGCATAATAATATCCTATTTAAATGCAAGAAATTTTTGCTTAGGAGTGGAACTTTATTCATGGTTATTTTTTTATACTATTCTTTTTATTAAATTTTATTTTTTAGTTGTTGATGAACCTTTTATGTATTTATATGCAATGCTGAGAATCAAACACAGCGCCTCACACATGCTGGGCAAGCTGTCTGCCACTGAGCCACATCCCAGCACTATTCATGGCAATGGTTTTTGATGGATCACAAATACTTCTTGCTGAGTTCTTATATGCTCTAAGAGTGTTTAATGTGGATTGCTAGACAGCAAGGATCTAGTTTATGTTCAGAGATTTATTTACCAGACTACATACTATTTTCCTGAACTGTATATTATGGAACTTTTGGAAGAGTTGTATTTGAACTTTCTGCAAATGGGGTTGAATTTTGGTTAAGCAGAGAAACTCTACTTGTAATGGAGGTGGGGTGAAAGGTGGAACTCCAGGTGTTGACTTTTTATACCAATAGCTTTCAAACTTGAGCATGTCTCAGAACCATTAAGAGGGATTTTTAAAACATAGATTTCTGAGCTCAGTCTTTATTGATTCATTAAGTCTGGGGTTGGACATAAGGATATACATTGCTATCAAGTCCACAGGTGACACTGATGCTGCTGCCCTGTGAACCACACTTTGAGACCCTTACTTTAAAGGACAGCATTTTCTTATCTCCTCATACAGGAGAGGCAAAAAAAGTAAAATTTGTATATTCCTGGGCCAGTTTTTTCCAGCCATCACCATCTACTGCATTGGCCTTATTCATGAGACTGGTGATCTGTCAGCATAAGCACAAAGAGCTAAAGAATCCACAAGGTGAACACCAGTAATCTCTCTGTGTGTAAAATATTTTGTTTTTATTTATTTTATTTGTTTGCAAATGTAATTTTGAGTTTGTTCATTTATGTATGTGTTCATCAAAATTCAGCTTGGAAGTCCTTGTTAAATGAGAAAATATAGATTTTACATAATTTCCCCTGTGTTGTCTCATTACTCCAGTTGCATTAAAATCATTTTGAGGAAACAGAGAAGTTTGAAGTGATTTGGTGCACATCTGTGGTATAAAGGAAATTTTATTTATTCACAGAAGAAGTGAATTCCAAAAAGAGCGACACCTCTCTACACTGTAGATGAGCAAACTGTGTTTTCTTGTACCTGGCATTTAATCCAACCATCAAACTCAATGGGCATGAGTTTCTTTAACTTGAGTGAAGGGATAACTAAACATTTCATCCTCAGACTTGAGTGTTTTGGTATAACATGTAAAATGCATTCAGCCGAGACCCTAATCTACAACATTCTGTTTTTTTTTTCCCGCTCTTGATTTATGTTTAGAACTTTGTTAGAAGGTTCCCTTTTCATCCAATTCCACATGGATGCAATGTTTCCTGTCTCACAGCCAAAGTCAACCTTTTAAGGCCTGCAGGGGTGTTATATGTACATAAATTAACAACGTGGAGAGAATTCTGGAGTGCAGGACCACAGGGATTGTCTGCAGTAGCTCTAGAACCACACAGATTAGTGGGTGTCCTGCAGGTCAAGATGCGAGGTGCTCAGGGCAGAGCCTAGGAAACTTGACAGCTGCAAAGCTGTGGAAGTAGCTTTCCTTGTACTGGATGGCAAGAAGAGACATCAGTGTAATCAGCGTAGGTTAAACAGACCTGGGATGCATTAGTCACGGACCTTTTTTTTTTTTTAAAGGGCGTTTATACTACTTGAAAAAGAGATTTCTGCAACTTTATTTCTAAAGCTTGGAAGCCTAAGAACGTAGAGGGACTAGTTCATAGAACCAGAAATTTTAGGCAAATTTTTTTTTTTTTTTAAATATTACCTGTGCTAATCAAGACTGGGATTTGAAATAGTGCTATGGAAGAGAGAGCCATGTATGAATTGGATTCAATCAAATGGTTTTTCTGGATTTATATAATCATTTTTTTATTGTGGGTATGAAGATTATTGATAAAGAGCTAAAGTTTAAAAACCCTTCTGGCTTTTTGATTATATCCTTGTTAGCTCTTTCCAACATGTCCAAAATTTCCAATGTGTGCATGTGTAGTAGTTTATAAACAAAGTCTGTTATTGTTGATATAGAATATGAGGCAGCAGATGCATTTGATAAACAATTTTAACACTTTTGAAAAAGGAAAAGAACTTTCTGCAATACAATAAAAATCACAGAAAACAAAAATATTCATGAATTCAATTAAAGTTATGTATAACCCATAAATAATTCTTTTGAATTATTCCCTAAAGAGTCATTTAATTTAAAAAGAGAGGAAACGCCTTTTCTTAATTTGTGTCATTACCCCTTCCCCGCCCATATCAAGAATGTGAGGATCAAAAAGGAAAAAAAGAAAACTGGAATGTTTACTATAATATGTCCAAAGTATTTGTAGGGTCTTACCAAAAGCAATGAAGCTGTCAACATGGTTCCTTGTAAGTTTATTATGCATCTATGAATTGGCACGTGTTGCACATTTGTTGGACAAAGTTTTCTCATATTCTTTTTTTTTTTCCTCATATTCACTTTTAGAGTTCCTTTGTTGTAAACAACTGGAAAAATAAAACTCCACGAGCTCAACTGGATTTTTTATTGGTCATCAGGTGTCGACTACTTAATCAAAACTGAGTTTATCTGCTCTTTCAACTAGTTACAGAGTTAGTGTTTCAAAAATTCCAAATCATTTTTCTGCTTCCTTGAAAATCTCAGACACTCCTTCTAAGATTACAAAATTTAAGTGTAAGAATAAAAGAGGTGATGGAACATATGTAATTTTATTTTCTGAGCACTCCTAGGCTATGTCTCACTTCCTGCTCTGTGAGTTTCACTTTTTCTACCTGAGTATGTCACTGGGGGCTTAGCAGGAATGATTTAACGAAGACTGAATATTTCTTAGTTTAAATAGATCTTACCCTAGGAAAAATGAGAAAGTAGAGGATTGTTCTTCCCTCTAACCATCCCTCTCTCCCCTCGGAAATGTTCATACTATTTTATAACTAAATATTTCTTTTTTTTGTTTTCTAGGCTAATTACCTGGGGTCGCTCCTCCTGGACTAATATTTTACATGGACCAGATCTTAGAGTGGACGAGCCCCACCCCTGGATGAGCCCTTCTCCCAAAAGAAAATGTAGGCATCTAGGGTGTTATTTTTTCCTTCTGATGATGTGCTAAAGAGAGGATAGGCACATTTAGGGGGATGGGACCTATATTACTTGAAAAAAAATGACTTTTGCTGGAGGGAAAACAGTATAAGTATATAAAAATTGTTCAAAAATATTTGTCAAATAAAAATTCCTATTGGATGCTGGAGATAGTGTGTTTTACTTTTGTATCTAACTGAAATGGGTATTTCAATACATTTAGGTAGTTGGGGAGTGTCATGGAAATGGCTTTCAAGTGGCTTAGTCTAATGTATTTCAGGCACTGTTCTAGGTGCTGAAAAACATCAGGAAACAAAACAGATATATTTCTTTGCTCTTCATTTACTTAGTGCACTTATTATTTTGGACTATAATGCCAACAATGATGAATTTAAATTGATTGCATCTTTTCATTTTTAAATGTCAAGGGCTTGGGTTCATCCTCCATTTCTTTTTCCTCCCCCCTCTCCAGTTCAAGCATGTTGGGATTGGTAACAAGTACATGCTATTTATCCACACACTTGGGATTTTAAAAGTTTAATTCTTCCTTCTTAACTATCATTATTTCATGAGAAGCAAAGGTATTTATGCTTAAGTATGCTATGATCCTTAACAAATATTTCCCTTCTAATTTAATTATTGCTCTTTCTTATGTGATCTTATTCCCATCCTATATTTTAGAACAAATTGGAGAAATTTTCCTGTCTTAGTACATCTATGTCAATGTGTTGCTGGTGGATTGTTTTGCATTTGTAGCATGGGCAAAAGGGGTTCAAGCCAAATCCTGGAATTTGATGAAACATCTTTCTAAATCATGGGAGTACATTTTCAGGGAGCTCATGTAATGATACCTGCAAATTACCAAGAAGAGTTTAATTATTCTTAAAGAAAGCTTATTATAGCTGAAGTAGTTTATGGATGACTACAGATGACTTAGCCTGTGTTGGATACAACCATTCTCTGTATCTGACTTAAATGTCTGTGACATTTACCTCATTGTTATCAAGTACTGTGTTATCAAATCCCTACATTACTTCTAGGAAAGAGTGTTCAGGTATTGGGATGATAATGAAGGGGTTTTTTTTTGCCTATAGTTTTGGGAATTTGTATTTTTGAGGGAGTTTTTTGACAACTCGAAGGCAGTAACTGGAAATAACCTTTTAACTTGTATTCATTGATTGGTCAGTCTTGTGACACAGTGATTCCACAAAGGAAGGGGTCATAAGGCTAGATACTGACTAGACTTCAGACTGTAAGAAAGTTCCAGATGGGTCCTTCCATTGCCCTATAGTTTGACAACTTCATTGGTTGACACCACAAATGGTAGAATCACAAATGGTAGAAGACAGTAAGAGTCTCAAACACTAGGTGACTTTAGGAGAAAAATACTTCCCTGCCTTTTTCTATTGTGCTATTATCATTTTGGACAGGGATTTGGGGTCATATTTTTTACTGCAGATGAAGAGAGGCAGTATCATCCATGTCAGGTGAAGGGGCATGTGTGTGGAAAGTTTTAGTGATAGCCACAGGGCTTACAGACCTGAGCTGTGTGGAGAACAGAGCTGCACATGATCATCTTGGTACATCTATATCATGGTTTTAAATAAAGGTAAGAAAACAGACTTGCCTTTTTATTTCATTTACCAAATTGAATATTCTCAATGATTTTTATTTTGCATTGTTTGCCTATTGCAATACACTGGCCAAGTACTCCTGACAACAACTTGGCCTGATCTCCAGCTCATTCCCCAGATATTACTGAATTAAATACATTTTATATGGAACTTGGATTTTTCATTCAAGTGATCCATTGTTTTAAATCTGTTGTTACAGGCATTTAACATCTAGTTTTCTGCTGATTTATATGATTTCCTAAAAGTTATTTGCAGTGATTACTGGTCTGTCTACATTCTCAGCAAGGAGAGAAGGTGAAGGGGAAAGAATGAACATCCTATTTTAAGTATAGAAATTTTCAGAGATGGTCAAGATTCATCCTCATGGGGACTACCTTTCATGTTCTTAATTTTATTAAGATTAGGGATGGGGTATCTAAAGCAAATTCACTTTATGCCACTCTTTGATATCCAAATCCAAAAGAGCCCATGTGGAAAGCAGCCTTAACTAATGGGCCTTTCCAATCCCACCAACTCCCATCTTTTTTTTTTTTTTTTTTTTTGAATACATGGACTTGAATCCCAGGGAGCTTTACTATTGAGCCACATCCTCAGCTCTTTTTATTTTTTATTTGAGACAGAGTCTTGCTAAGTTGCTTAGGGCCTTGCTAAATTGCTGAGGTTACCCTCAAACTTGTGACATTCCTGCTTCAGCCTCCTGAGCCACTGAATTGCAGCCAACTCACCCAACTCCCATCATTCTTTTTTTTTTCTTTCATAATTCTTGATGAAGGAGTACATCTGAGGTTATGATGGTAGGAAAGGCATGACAGCTTTGTGGCCAGCAGCTATTCAGAAGTTGGAAAGAATCTTGGCTGAGATAGCTGTCCCAGAAATAGGATCATCAGGCAAAACTTCTGGGGGCAAATTCTGACAGATAAGCCTGGATTATCTATCAGAACTAACATGGTCATTGGCCAGTAAGAAGTTGACCAGCAAAAATGAAGCTTTGTTAGTGGAAGTCTCATTAAGGGGATTATTTAAGGTTTATTTTCATAGCTGTGGGTGGGGAAAATGTGCTAAAATCCCTTAAGCACAAGAAAGACATCTGCCTGGTTCTTTCCCCTGAATTTGCATATTTAATCTACTCTTTGGTTTTGAAAGTCACTGAGGTCATGTTACAAGGTTTGCTTGCTTGTTCCTAACAATGTAGTGTTTAAATTACTTTGGAGAATTGGGCTAACATAATTACTTTTAAATATTGTTGTATTATATACACCTCTAGTCATTTGAGTTTTATAATATTCCCATAAATTTATATTCATGGCCAGTGGCATATCACCCTTTCTTTGCATTAATAGAAATATTTGAAATACAAGATAAGAGTTTAAGGCAAATTAATTTTGCTGGGAATTTAATTATCATAAAAGCTATTGTATTGCCATGTTCAACCTAAATGTAAGGCTGCAGAGATACTGAGACTTCCTAAGTAAGGGCTGATGGAAAATCAGTTTGTCATCTGGCAACTACTCATTCTGTAGCTTCTTTTCCAGAAGGATAAGAATATTTTGGGGGATATTCTTATTCCTATGATTAGCTTGACAGTTTTCTAGGACTTCTAAACAAATGCTAAATCTTGGAAACTTTGGAAAATTTGTCAGATCAATCTTGGTTAAATTGTATCTCTCCTTGATATAGTTGTTACCACTTTTGTTGTAGACAGATCTGGCTTCTCTTTTGGCAACCATAGTCCAACAATGGCCATTGTATCCTATTCTTTTTGTTTGTTGTTTGGTACGGATGACTGAACTCAAGGGTGCTTTGCCCCTGTGTCATATCCCAGCCCTTTTTAATTTTTTTATTTTGAGAAAGGATCTAAGTTGCTTGGGGCTTAATTAAATTGCTGATGTTGGCCTCAAACTTGCTATCCTCCTGCCTTAGCCTCCTGAGTCTCTGGGATTACAGGTATGTGCCACTATGCTTAGTTAGTAGCCTACTCGTTGTCTAAATCAATCAATCAATTAATTAATTTTTGGTACCAGGGATTGAACCCAGGGGCACTTATCTACTGAGCCACATCTCCAACCCTTTTTATATTTTATTTAGATACAGGGTCTTACTTAGATTCTTAGTGCCTTGTTAAATTTCTGAGGCTGGCTCTAGCCTACTCTTAATTTGAAGGATGAAACTTTCTTCTAAGGGATACAGATCTTAATTACTTATACTGGAATTTTGTCATGATTTCTGTTACAGGTATTGTTATTGTTGCTTAATTTTATCTTATGTAATGAAGAACAAGGGAGATAATCATTCTAATCTGGTCACCTCAAACAACTTCAAGAAAATAGTGTGTTCTTTAAGAGGGGAGTACAGAGACAGTGAGTAGGATAGAGGGAACATGGAGTCCTGAGAATAGTTGGGGAAACAGAGTTAGTCTATAAAACCAATGTGTTTGTTCCATTTGTTTGAGTGGTTTTCATTCATGGGAAATGTAAATTTCACCAAGAGAAAATTACAAAAAGTTTGATTTGATTGTATTTCAATAATTAGTTTACTTCTACTGGTTGGAAAGGTCAAAGAATGGAAAATATTGTCTTAAGAGTACTCCCCTAAATAAGTAGACACCTTAATTTCATGCAGAAGCTAGGAAGCTGACCACTTGGCCAGATGGTGCCAGAGGAATTCATATATCCACTTGAAGATGAAGTAGATAAACTTAAGGGCTCTTTCCAATGCTGAGATTATGCAGGTTGATGGTTCTAATGGCAGTAACTGGAAAAAAGAAAACAGTATTAAGGGACATGAAATATTATTTTGTAAGACTTTAAAAACAGGACACTTAGAACCAATGAAATGTTCACCTACTTAAAGTGTTAGACAGAAGGATCGTATCAAGTCTCCTTGAGAAATGTGATTGTATTCTCTATTTAAGGTGATTCTTTAAAAATTTTTTTTATATGTAGTTGGACACAATACCTTTATTTTATTTCTTTATTTTTATGTGGTGCTGAGGATTGAAACCAGCGCCTCGCCTGTGCTAGGCGAGTGCTCTACCACTAAGCCCCAACCCCAGCCTCTTAAGGTGACTCTTGTGGGCCGTTATTTATAAAGTAGAGGATCAGATTTCAAGCAGTACTTATCACTCAAGCTCAGGAAAAGCTTGCTTTTTGTCTAATGATGCTAGCTTATTACTGCAGAGTTATGTGTCTTGCATTGTGGTCAACATGACTGTAAAATGAGCTCTTCCTTCTTCAGAAACTTCACACTACAGACCCATCTGTTCCTTTTTTACCTAAACCACAGTGGTCCCATGGTTTCCAGGTGTAGTCTAGATTCCTAACTCCTTCCTAAGAGAGATTGGTTAGCCAAGTCTTTCTAGTAGCCCTGTTCATCATTCTATAGTTTATGCTGATTTTCTATAATCTTACAGTTGTGTTTCCATTTTACACACTACATATATAAATAAATATATATATATTCTGTTAAAATAACTTTATTTTTTGAAATTAACAAGCAAATACATTCTTTTTTATATAGGTCGCTATATTTTTTTTTCAATAATTTGTATTTTTTTGCATTCTTTATGAAACTATCTCCATTTTCCTCATGGTTGCCCAATGGAAAAATTAAAGCCAAAGAAAGGATCAATTACTCTAGATTAGTTGTGACATTAAAAATGCACATATATGAGCTGGGTGCAGTGGCACATGCCTGTAATCCCAGCAGCTCTGGAGGTTAAGACAGGAGGGTCATAAGTTTAAAGCCAGCCTCAGCAAAAGCAAGGTGCTAAACAATTCAGTGAGAATGGAAACATCAAGTGATAAAAGAGAAATTCCCTGAATGTTCAATGAAAACTCTATTCACAAACCAATAATTAGAAGTGATAACTAAATATGAAGTCACACTACTGCTATTTGCAGAAGAGCAGATTTCAACTGATTATGAGACATTTTAATTTTTTTCATATATGTGCATTTTGGCGGGGGGGGGGGG
>NW_025999924.1:13178158-13263229 GCF_001458135.2 Marmota marmota marmota | reverse complement strand
ATCCCCTGTGTGCCTTGAGAGACGCCGACCACTCCGTCTCTATGTGTGAGTTAGAAAGGTTAGGGCAGGAGACCTTAGCCTTGTATAAGAGTGATACAGTTCTTATGGATATAAGGTCTGCCTATAAATGCCTTAACTCTATAGGGCACACATTTCAACAACACTAATAATGATAATGATTATTGATAATAATAGCAAGTAATAAAGTCATTTTCAATTTTTTTCAATTTATATGTTGCGATTTGGCTGGGGGTGGGGGGGCGGGTACTGGGGATTGAACCCAGGGCACCTGACCACTGAGCCAATCCCTAGCCCTATTAGACAAAATGATTTCTCTTTTATCACTTGATGTTTCTAGTCTCATCATTTTGAATTTTGTCTAGATAAGTATCACATTTATTTTTCATATTTCTTACTGGCCTTGTCAACAGGAAATCTCAGGTATTGGTCATTTTATTTAATTATTTGTTTGATTCTTCCCTTCTAGTATGTTTGTTAGCTTTCCTGGGAATTACTACTAAATGGATGAAATCTCAATTTAGGCATCACTGCTTTTTTTAATATTCCATTTTGGGAAAATTTATCTACGTGTAATAAGTACATATATGTGTCTTAGCTCTTAGGATTGAGAATATGAGGATGCTCTGCAATATGTTACCTATGACTCTTTCTGGAGTTATGGGGGATAAAGGAGGACTTTCAAGTTTTACTCTATATTCCTCTGTTTTAGCTGAAATTGGAAAATAGGAAAACATTTATGAATCATCAATAACAAAATATAAAAATATTTGAAATAATTTAAATACAAAGGAAACTAGAAAAATACCTCCACAGTTGAGTATAAAGTTTTATGCACATTTTAAATTGAGCCTGTTGGTATTTTTGAAATTATTTCTGAGCTTAATTATATTTATAATTATGTTTGCATAATTGACCATTTTAGAGAAAGATATTTTAAATTCTGACACAGTGTGTTTCTAATGTATTTGCCTATAAATAATTCATTGATATTTATATTTGTTCATAACATTTTTCTGATGGATTACCTGTCCAGTGCTTAGAATGGTGTCAGTATATATTAAGTGCTCAATACATTTTTATTGAGTGAATGAAGAAGTGGGTGAGGCATTCAAAAATGACCCATTTCTAATTCTTAGGACATATTTGAGACTCCTATGTTTTGTTTTTTTTTTTTCAACCTGGTTCCATGCCTAAAATATTTGTCTTAGAGGAAAAATATGGGACTAGGCACTCTAAGGGACATGGCCACAGCTGTTTCATAGTCTTGGTTAAAAACTCTGCTAATCTGGGTTAGGATTTTGGCTCAGTGGTAGAGCATGCCTAGCGTGTGTGGGGCACTGGGTTTGATCTGCAGCACCACATAAAAAATAAATTAAATAAAGGTATTTTGTCTATCTACAACTAAAGATATTTAAAACAAAAACAAAAACAAAAACAAAACAAAACAAAAAAATCAACTCTTCTCCAAAACTTTGTAGCTAGATCTCAGTGACATTGGCCTTGGCCTCCTTGATTCTGCTCAGAATACTCATTTTCCCAGCTATCTTCAATTTCTCCATTAGTCTAGTATTATATGTTTTGTACCTTCCAAAAAGTTTTACATGTGCTTGTCTGCTGGTGGCATCCTACTTGAATCAACTCTATTAGTCATTTGGAATCAGAAATCAGATGGATTGTTTTGATCTGTGTCTTTAGATTTCCTTCAGGGTAGGTGATGTTTTCTTCTATTATATCTTTGAATATTTTATTTATTCATCTATTCAGTAACAAAAATGACCTATATGTTTCACTGCCCATTGTTCACACAAATTATCTGTTCTCACTTTAATCTCTTTGTTATTCTTCTCTGTATTTTATTGTTAAGGCTTTGACACTGAAACTGTGAAACATTCATTTTTCTGTAGTAATTTTTCTATTTTCTAAAAGCTTTTAAAAAATTGCTCTTGCCTTACTCAGCTTACTTTATGAAATTTTGGAACTTGTCATGTTATTTCTCATGCCTTATCTAGTTTTAATAGTAAATAAGATTTTGATCTTACAGTTTTTTCCTCATTTCTAGGGGCAAAGGTAACTTTGACAAAAGACAAAATCTAACTTTTGCAGGCTCTCACTCTTTCTTTCTTTATAGATTTTAGAAAATAACTCCTATATATTTTTTATTAATTAATTTCTTATTTATTTCTGTTTCTATTTTTTCATGAAAGAAAGCCTTCTTGGCTTGCTGTTTTGCCCCAAATCATGTATTGGCTCCTCATTGACTCCCTAGACTGTACCTATAAGGAGGGCCAACTTCATGGTCATGTACCAGTATAGTAGTACATAGCTCTGTGTTCTCAAGAGTTAGAGTTTAATGTACTGCTGTTCCCAGCCTGAATTTTTTAATAATGTTATTTTTTTAATTTTATTTTTTAAGTGAAGTCCAATAGGTTAGTGAATTATACATGAAACCCATGCTTACATTTTTGTCCCCCTCTTTGGTCTTTTGCTCCCTCATTCCCTGGTACCTGTGCCTCCTCCTTTACTCCCTTTCACCTTTGCTCAGTAATCACTACTTCCTTTTGCCCTTAGAGAGTGCCTAGGCATGAACATGAGGATTAGTTCAGTTCAGACCAGGCTCAGATGTTATGTGCTATGTGGTGTCTAGGCACATAACATGGAAGTGTCCAACCCTTCTCAAGCACAATGTTGGGAATGGCAGGTCTGCAAGAAGGAGAAATTGACCTCCCAACCCTTGGCTGGGGCACAATGTATTGGCAGGGCAGCTTGCAGTTGGGGGGACTTCAGCAATAAATGGACTATGCATCAAGAGCCATGAGGCTTGGTCCCACATGGCAACACTCAGGGTTTGAACTCTTCTAAATACTATCTTCCTGACTAAGGAATATGTTATTAATAGCAAATTTTTAAAAATCCACTAACAACACCACCAACAACAAAGCAACCACCATAATATGGTTTGAGATAAAGTCCATGGGAAAAAAAAAGGAAAACATTTTATATATGTAAACACCTTTACCGGCACTTTTCCCTACATTTTGAGCACAGTCCACCTTTTCCTTTTGTTCTGGGCTCCACAAATTATCACCTAAACTTTCTTATGGATTTCATTTGGATTCCACTTCTCAACTCACCAGGGCTGGTGAGATTTATGTTTATATAAATTCATTTATCTGCTTCAACTGTGTGAACCACAGAAGTAACTCTAAGAATCTTTGTTTCTGTATGATTGAATCTTTGTTAATTGTTGAAACCTCAATGACCAAACTCCTCTAAGTTCAAACTCACTACTAAGCAGTGCCTTACTAAGGAGACAGTGATTTCTTCATTAGTGATTTGAGGTTGGTCTTTCTTTGGGGGATGTGTGTCATGGTGGAGCTCCAGGAAGGAACAGCTCACCATCATGTTACCTGGGCTTTTTTATCCTTCATGGAATTCAATTTCAGTTCGTGATCCTCCTATCTTTTCCCTCCCTCTTTTTCCTCCTGTTCTCCCTACCCTCTCCCATTCTCTTTTTTTCTGCTGTAGAAGACTTCCTTTCACTCACTTATTTATTTATATTTGATTGGTTCTTCCTACCTATGCATAAAGGTGAAGTTTCCTGTGGTATACTTACATATGCACATAACATGATTTTTTAAGAATTCATTATGCATTGCCTCCCCTTACCCATCCCTCCACTCTGAATCTTGATCTCCTTCTTTTATATTACTGATCTTCTCTTCATCTTTATGTTATTTTATCCTTCCCTCCTCCTTTCTTTCATGTTACACTAACTTCCATGAATAAGAGAAAGCATTCAATTCTACTTTTGAGTTTCTGTATTTGGCTTATTTCACTTAGCATGATATCCTCTATTTCTATCCATTTTTTGGCAAATGCCATAATTTCATTCTTTTTTTTATGGCTAAGTAGAATTACATTGTGTGTGTGCGTGTGTGTGTGTGTGCATGTGTGTGCATCACAATTTCTTAATCCATTCACCCATTGATGGGAACTTGAGTTGAGTCCATAATTAAGCTATGGTGAATTGTGCTGCTATAAACATTGATGTGGCTGTGTCATATGTGTAGTATGCTGACTTTAGGTCTGTTAGGAAAATGCGAGGAATCACTATGGTTATTCTATCCCTAGTTTTTTGAGGAATCTCCATTCTGCTTCCAGAGTGATTGTACTAGTCGGCAGTCCCACCAAAAATGTACAGGTATACCTTTTCTCCACAACCTCACTAGCATTTATTATTGTTTGTGTTCTTGATCATTGCAATTTTGACTGGAATGACATGAAATCTTAGTGTAGTTTTGATTTGCATTTCCCTGATTGCTAGAGATGTTGAACATTTTTTTTTATATATATTTGCTGGCTATTTGTGTTTCTTCTTTGGAGAAGTTTCTGTTTAGTTCTTTTGCCCATTAATTGATTGCTGCCTGGGTGTTGGGTGGTGAGACATAAATGCTTTTTCTCTTGAAGTTACTTTTGGTATGTCACTATTAAGTGTGACTAATTGAATGGTTCATGCCTCTTCCATTCCTTCCTTGGCCTCCAGAATACATATATCAAGATAGGGATTGGGTTTCTTTCCTATAGGAGGAGCAGAAACAGCTATTCAGAAGATGGGCCAGAGAAATCCAATGCACTTTGATCCCTTGGTTTCTCTTTTTCTTGTGATTTCTGCCATGATTTGCCCAGGCTTCATCTCCTCGCTCTCTAAATTGGGGTATGCCAATGAGATTCAACACATTTTCCTCACATATTTTCTGTAATACTACTTTACTCTCTTGAGAATTCCAATTTGGTTAAACTTGTAATAGATCTGAAAGAAAAAAATCACTCAAAATTTAAAAACGTATGGTTGGCACAATATCTTATTTTTCCTTGTGATTAAGCCATTTTCTTTCCCTTATGATTTGCTTGTTTTGGATTGCCAATTTTTGTTAAAGGGTGTTATAAGCCTCTTATTTTATTGCTGTCTTTCCCAGAAATCCTATCTTTTTCAAGTTACATAAAACTTGATGAAACATTAAGTTAAATGGCCAAATAACATTGTAATTACCTTAATATAATTAAGAAATGTGTTATTGGACAATAGTTTGATTATCTTTTTTTCCATTTCAATTAATGTTGTAATAAACATTTTTGAAATATATTTTATACTTCATTCCAGATTATTTCTTCAGGATTGGCCTTTGATATATATTGCAAATCAGCTTACTGAACAGATTGTAACAATTTAGATTTCTACCAGCATCCTAAAATCTGCCTGTCTGATCAGTCTTGGGGAGTGTCACTTCATTGATGGCAAATAGTGTCCTGTTTTAATTTGTCTTTGTTTGACTATTGATGTAGAAATTTTTTTTCAAATGCTTTTCAACCCTCTGTATTTCTCCCTTCAGGCTTTTTTTTTTTAATAATAAAAATGTTATAGTCATCAGAACATAATAGATTTTAGAAACACATTGCATTATTTGTGATTTCTACCCTGTCTTTCACATGTGTTAAGTTGCACAAATGGGAAAAAAAGCATTTTAATAAGGATATCTTTTATTGTTGTCTGCAACAGGTAGAGCTTATAGCTTTCTAATTCTTTAAGGGCAAATGACAGGCAGCCAGCTGCTTGAAAGAGAGGTCTGACCAAAGATAAACCAGAGGGTGTAGCACAGCTTCACTTATAACTTTATCAGCCCTGCTACTGCCCATACAATCTTAGCAGTTGTTTAAGAGTTTATGTTTCCCTGAGGAAGGAATGAATACACTTTTCATCAAAAGTTCATTTGGTAATTCATATTTTCCCTGTGGGCTGCATAGATTGCCAATTATAGTTCTTACCCAGGGTAAATTTTTTTAAGATGGAAATTTAATTAGGTGAACATTTGTGAGGAGATGTTGAAATGACTTAGGAATATGTACAACCACCTGCACGTGATGTTTAATCAAAAGTGTACATTAAGTAGAATTTAAAAACAGTAGATTCCTAGTGCCAAGACTATATATTAATTATTTTCAGTTGAGCAAAGAAAATGAAACTACTTATAGCTATGCTTTTATTTATCTTGGTGATTTAACCCTATGATATGTTACAGAATAATATAAATAGAAACATATGTGAAGTGAGGGCAACCAAAGCCATGCCACATTCTCTAAATTACCATGGATTGATGAATAATAAATTTTATGTTTATGATCTCTAAAATGTAATTCAAATATTGGCATACATATACACACATTAATATTAATATTAAACCATGAAATTAAAAACTCTTAGTAATGTTAATTCCTATTTTTTGAATCAAATGAGTTTATATGCACAAGAGTGTATTATGAAGCTATAAATTGACAGAAAAATATTACTTGTCACCATTATACATTTTTAATACATGTTTAATAATAATTTCCAAAGAGAGAATGAGTATGATTGAGTAACCCAGGTGGGGGTGGGGATCTAGATTAAAGGAGGAAGCTAGCGGAGCTCTCTTAACCATCTAAGATCTGGAATTACAATATTAAAACAGATATAAAGGAGCTTTCATGATGAAAAATTACAAATACTGTTAAAACTTGGGATAATAAGTGACTTTAAATAATTTCTCAAACAATACAGAACTATTTTATGTGTGTGTAACTTTACTTATTGAACAAATAAGTATTGAGCTTTGGTGTGGCTAGACCCTATTCTAGGTGCTTGGGGCATATCTGTTAAACAGAAAGATTCCTGTCCTCAATGTGCTTGCATTCTGGGGAAGAGAGATAGAAAATAAGCAATAAACATGATAAATAATCCAGTTATAATACATATTGAAAGGTAAATGCTATCAACAGAAGAGAAGTTAGAGGAGATAAGGGAGATTTAGAAATCTGTGTGAGGGAATTGGAGTTTTCAGAATTAAATCAGGTGGTAAGGGAAGACCTTGTTAACAAGGTAAACTTTGGGCAAAAGTTTGAAACAAGTGAAGGGTTTAGTCAAGAGGTCGTCTGGAAAGGAGTATTCCAACCAGAAGGAATAATAAGAACACAAGCCTAGTATGGGAGGACAGTGCCTATAGATCAGGGACAACACACAATACAAAAGTCATATGAGTTCAGAGAGCTCATGAGGAAGAAAGCAACCGTATGGAGCCTTATCAGCTGTCATGACTTCAGCTTTTATTCTGAGTGAGATGAAGACCCAAAGCAGAGCTTTGGGCAGAAGAGTGGCTTGGGGAATTTAAAAAAAAAAAAAGACTTCTGGCTTCTGTGTTGAGATTACATTGAGGGAATAGGGCTTAAAATCCAGGCAACATAGGTTACCAGCTGGGTCAGGTTGGATTTGATAAATAAAGGCCAGATGCTGAATATATTTGGATGGTAGAACCAATGAGATTTACCAGATTTAGTGGGTTTTCTAGTTACTAGGCAAGGTGCTACCAACTCTTCGTGTTGAGTCCTCCTGGCATCCTCTGTTCTGATGAGTCTTTGTCTGTGGTCATATCAGGTTTCTAAGGGCATTGCTTGTCTGCTGGGTATTGACACAACTTCCCTTGATACCACTCATCTGGCTTCTGTTTCCCAGTGCCAATACTTGCATCCTTACCATTTATCTACCTCTGTACCCCTACATCACGCCTATTATTTCCTTTGATTCCCACTCATCTTCCAACTTTTAGTCTGAGATCCTTCCTGGAATCTATTGTTAGTTGCTTACTGTGGTACAAGTGCTAACTATAGCTACAATTAATGTTAACTTATTGGTTAACTCATGATTCAGGGAATGAGCCAAGAGTTATTCAGGATTTTTAAAAGGTAAGGAAATTTTGATTTTATAAATTTATGGCTAAATGAGACTGTATGTTGGCATCACTTTGAGTAATAAAATCTTCCATCAGAATAAATACATTTAAGACTGTTCTGATCTTTATGACATATTTCTTTTCTATGGGACCAAAAAAGCCACTTGGCAAGGAAAAATTGCTGAGTTAAAATTCTTTAAATGAAAGTATTTTTAAATTCAATTGATTTGTAATTTGGTTTGTGGGTAATTGAGATATTTGAGCAATTAGATGTAAAATAAAACCAATAAACTATTTATGAAAAATAGCTCTTTTATAACTATGTTGTGTCACATTGAGGGAGAAATTTTGGGTTTGCTCCATTCAGCCAATTTACTGGTACAAATCTCATCTGAACTCCATTTGACCTCATCTTTCATGAAATGGACAATATAGAAAAGCAGCAAAATACTTTGAAATAAACATCTCCTAAAATGCATTTTAACCTTGGATCTGGAAATCTATAAAAGAATACTTTTTTTCAGTACATTGATAACACAGAGAGAATTCCTTACAGCTGAAAATTATGGCATTTAAAGATTTCAAGATGTCTTTCCAGGTTTTGATTTGGCAGCATGCCAGTGTTGGAATGGCTCTGTTTTGAAAGCCCATCTTGCCTCCACTTCTTTAGGTTTCTAATTTTTACATTGGTGCTTGTTCCCCGAAAATATTTAATATGTCCTTTAAAGTTTATTCACTTTTCTAATACCCTAGATTACAAACTTTGCCTTTAAAAAATATCTTTGAAAATATGTCAACAATGTAACCCATTTTGGGAAGTTCTAGAGAAGCTTACCATCCTTTAATATATAAGCACAAACGTTTTGGTTTAGTTCCTTATAAAACTTAAATAAATGTTTACATGCAAATCTTAGCATAGTCTCATTATTTTTGGATCGTAACAAACACGTCTGTTTTGTGTGTGGCTTACTAAGCCCTCTTGGTGGTTTAAAGCATCTGTGTCATATGTAATTTAAATACCTTTGAATTTTCCTTCCACAAACCATTGATTCATCACATAATGGGGGACTTCCAAACCCATTCTTTTGGACATTGAGTGAACAAAGTGTGGCAACATCCTATCCAGGAGATGATTTCACTGGGTAACCACAGGAAGGACTCAAGTAAAAAGTTCTGAGAATTTAGCATGAAAGGAAGAATAGATATTATACCATTTCACAAAAATGCATTTTTGTTACATCTGAATCATGCTTTTCCAGAATCAATGATTTTTATTTTGCTGCCAGTCCATGGTGGGGGGAACTCAGCAACTTGATTTTTGTTCTTTAGTCTGCCCAAGAATATTAATAACTGTGAACAAACTTGTTTCTTGCGATTATTTGCAAATGAAGTCTATCTCAGAGGAAATGTACACAACCCTGCCTGGGGATCTTTTATATGAAAGTTAATAAAGTGGATTTATTGACCCTATGGTCTTTAACAAAACCAAAGATAACTGGAGAATAGTTTTAAAAGAGGAAAAAACGAAAAAGAAAAAAAAAAAAACAGAATAATAAGAACAGAAATCTTACCAGTTGCTTTTGGAAACAGAATTCACCTTAATAGGTTGGAAAATTGTCTGGGTGCAGTAGTGCATGCCTATAATCCCAGTGGCTCAGGAGGTTGAGGCAGGAGGATCCTGAGTTCAAAGGCAGCCTCAGCAACTTAGTGAGGCCCTAAGCAACTCAGCAAGACCCTGTCTGGAAATAAAATATAAAAAATGGGCTGGGAATGTGGCTCAGTGGTTAAGTGCCCCTGGTTTCAATACCTGGAAGTACAAAATTGAAACATGTACATTTAAGAAAATTCACTGATTTTGTGTTCTGTTGGTCTTGGTTTATCATCACCAGGAAGCTACAACACTTTTGAGAGGTTAGCTACATTGGGCTGGTCTTTACGTCTCTTAAATTTTTACATCTCTCTCTTCCTTTGCTTTGAAAAACCCTCTCTTCTCATATACACCTTTCAAAATTTGGTTTAATTGCTTATTTTCCCTCTTATCAAAATATCTTACGCTATTAACTTCTACACCAGCACATGCTCTATTAATAGGATATAGTTCTGCATTTGTTTCCTTGTCTCCTTTTCCAATGATTCCATGTTTTATTTTTTAAATTTATCTTGTAGATCAGTTTAATCAGGGGCAGAAAATATCTCTTGTTTTTCTTCTCTTTCCTTTATATTACCTAGTATGATATTTAACTGTGGTGTTGAGTATGTTAGATAATTTAACTGGGCATATTATTTCTAATGGGGCACTATTGGCACTCCATATAGAGCAGGTTTTTATTTTGTGGGACTTCTCCCATTTGTGTCTCCTGCCCCACATTACAAAAAATTTTAGCATCATTTTCCCCAGTCCTAAATGCCATTAGTTCCTTAAATTGTTTGACAACCCATAGTGCCTCCTAGGGAAGTATTGCCAACTGATTTGAAATTCAGTTCTTTTCATAGTATTTAAAATAGTTTGGGCTTATTTTGTTTATTGATGGCTTTATTTATTCTTTTTCCATACTAAAATGAAACTTCAAGAGCACAGATACCGATTCTCTCTGTGTCATTTATTGTACATAGTAAAATGCTGAGGACAACACCTGGCAAACATAAATGCTCAATAATTTATAGAATAAAGGTATGCCAAAGTCATTCCATTAATCTTTGTAAACTATTTTGGGCAGCAAATAATTTTAGCAGCAACTTACTAAATAGTCTGTAGATGGTCTGAGTTAAAAAAAGCATCAACTAGTTCCAAACACAGATTAGTGTACATATTGGCAGAGTACGGCTTTCATTAAATTTTACTTCTAAACTTACTGTGAAACCTTGAGAAGGTCAGATATTCATTTTGTACCTGGTTTCTTGTAATGTGTATAAGGTAATTAATAACACCCGTGTTTTACCTGTGATAATGACTGTTAGGGCAAAAGTAATAATCTCTAACAAGATATCAGAAAGGGAAACATTTTGCATGTAATAAAGAAAGGCTTAGATGGTCGTTACCATTAACCAGGCTCAATATTGTCATCTTTGGCTTTTGGAACAGTGGAAAGTATCCATGTGAGCTTCAATTGTACACCTGATTGAATTCCCAGCTAGTTAAAGTCAGTGCTTACTGAAGAAAGTTTATATACACAATGTCTTATTATCATCTAGGTATAATGTTGATAGTTCTCAGTTTTGTACATAGCTTTGCCCTTATTATTATTTTTTTCTTTGTAACCAGCTTCTCAAATATCCAGAATCTGTGTTAGGAGTTAAACCAACATTATTCTTTCTTTTTCACCTCTATCACTTTAAAGCATAAGAAAATTTTGTTCTTTAGGCACTTTTCAAAGATTTTTCCAAGTATAAATCTTTCCTTTGATTTTTCTGAAGCAGGTCCCAAAAGCGTACCCAAGGTCAGAATTCATTCAAGATGCATTGGTCTTTTTTTGAGCATTAGTTTAATTTCCACCAGTTGTGCAGATTCTAGGACTAGTAGCTGTTTGAGTTTCCTGGTAGCTTGGCAGTGTTATTTTCAGTGTTTTATTGGGCTTACTATTTTGCTGAAGGCTTAACAGGCTCATTTTCAGATTCTTAATCAAGAACAAGTTTAATGATTGAAAATAATTATCTCCAGATTAGAAGGGCTTTTAAAAATTTATCAGCATTCCAAAATTTAACAAATAGCTCTCTGATAATCTAATTAAAATCCTACTTTTGCTGCCAGACTGTTTCAAGCCAGATATGTAGTCAACCTCTTGTAGCAAATCATTATTCATTCAAGCTTTTCTGAAAATTCAGATGTAGACATTGACTTGTGTTAATTTTCAGATTGTTTCCTGGAGGAGGGTGAACTGCAATATTCAGATCTGCCTTTTTCCTTATTTTAAGGGAGATAATTTTTTTTTTTTAGTTATTAAGAGGCTGTTTCTGTCAGTCTTAAGTCAGGAGTCCATTGGCTGCGTATACCTATGAGTGCAGAATACACAAAAGTGTGTCCAGAAGCAAATCAGAATCAGCTGCTTTGTATCACAATAAAAGGCCTTTCACTTTCCACTAGATTTGCACCTTGAATGGTAATTAAATTTAGAGACCATATTGTTGAGGAATTTGGTCTAGTTTAGAACTATGGAATTTTGATGGATAATTAAATACATATAGAAAATCCTATACTGTACACAAGAGCTGTTTATATAAGCTGTGGGCAAAATTATTCTTTTATAGTTCTGAAAATAATTTGGATTTCTTAAATAAGCCTTATTATCTCAAAGATGCATCTCAACATGTTAGCAACTAGCTGTTCTTTCAGAAGTAACTTAAAATTTGAACTCTAGTGATGGGATTTCAATGCCATCCAGAAACCAGAGGGTTCTCAATCATGATTAAAAGAAGACACCAGGAACACAATTTGTCAGGCAATCTCCCGCTCCCTCGAAAGTTTCTGTCGTCTTTTCTTGCTGTTCATACTTTTACAGGGGACTGGTGGCAAAATTGAATGTGGGTGAGGCTGAGAGATGAGCAACGGAAGGCAATCCAACAGCTTTAGAACTCCTCTGTGTACAGATTTATGTGCTTCTAATTATCAATGTGTGGGAGTTTTGTCAAAAAAGCCTGGTCTGTGGTTCCTTTTGTTCTCCAGTGTCCTTTGTGGCTTATGTTTTAAATGGGATGCAAATGTGATTTATATGTGTGGCATGATGCAGTTAGAGAAAACTGGTCTTTACAAGGCAATGCGAACTTGAGCAGGGAAGGGCCACGCGTGAGCAACATGTTCCTGTGGGTGACAAAGAACAGCCCCGGGAAGCTTATGTTGAGACTAAAGAGTAAACAACATGTGAAAGGTTGTTCTGTCCAAAGAAAATGGCTCTCTTTCCTGTGGTCTGGGAGAGCAGAGCTAGGGCTCTCAAAACTGTTTAGAGAGCTGTTAAGTAGCATTCTCATGCGGTTGAGCAAAGGACATACACTATAGCAATGTTTTTTTTTTGGGACTGAGTCTAATAGACACCTAAGAAACTCATTTATCACCATTCCAGATAGCCACATGATTGCAGTATCCTCATTAGCACTTTTTGATGCCATGTTCCCAAAGCCTTTTAAAGTTCTGACCAAAGGGCCATGGTGTATGTACAACAATTGGGTGGGGTAAGCATCCTTAAAGAGCAGAGTTCCAGTGGAATCAAGGTGGCCAACTCAATGTCCCTACAGATATGTAACAAAAAGCAATCTGATCATGGAAGCACAAGCCATTTAGTCATTCAACAAAACTATACTAAACATTAGTCATGAACGAGGAAAAAAAATGCTTTAGTGGCAAAAAATGAAAATAATTATTGTACTTTTAATTTAGAAACACTATGAAGCTGAGATAAAGAACTGAGTTTCAGTCTTGGCTCATATGTTTGTATTTGTTTTATTTAAACAATCTGAAATTAGTTTTGTTTCAGCGCATTTTAAATAGCCATGTTTCTTTGAACACCTTCATATATATTCAGAGACTTAATTTTTCAACTGTAAGTTGAGGGAACTGGATTAGTATTGGCTTTGGGGAAAATGGCTGAATTTCAATTTCTACCACTTCAATTATTGCTGGGGTTTTGGAAGATTATTTAACTTCTTTGATTTTCTACTTGTCCATTTTCAAAATCATACTGACTTCACAGGGATACCATAAGGATGTTTGTCTGGTAGGAAATTAGCCCAGGAAACAGACTATGGATCCCAGCAGGTGAAAGAAGTTGCAAGACACAGTTGGGATAGTAGACATTCTTTATTCAGAAGTAGCAGCAGCCTCCCAGCTTCCAGCTTGCTCCATTTAGCCCCCTGAACCATTTCCATAGGCCTTTTTTATATTCAGGTCAGACAAAGAAGGCACATTGCCAACAGGTTAGTTAAGTGGGCACATGCTCACAAGCCACATTCATGACATTGAGTACATATGCTGAATCAGGGTATTCATGACCTTGACTACACGCTGAAAGCAGCCTGTAGGAAACCTCCGTGAGTGAACCTAAGTACAGCCATTTTGAGCTTGCCCAATGATGTTTATGCATTTAAAACTCAGAATAAGTCACAGCCATTCACAGTAAATTGATTTATAAATATTTCAGATGGGATAGCCTTTGGGGTTGGAGAAGATTGGTTAGTATAGAGTAGGTATAGGTGGCTATTGATGACCTTCCTCTACAGAGGATTGGGAGGAAGATGAGCCTTACCCCACTGCTCCTTCCTACAGATCTAAGCCTGCTACTAAGATCTCAATGATTAAATGTTATAGTTCCTGACACTCAAGGTCTGGATCAGGGGGTTATAAAAAATAATCAGACTGTGAGAGGGCTTTGGTCATTGTTCAAAGATGAAAAGAGAGGATTTAATTTTTAGTTCATTATTTGTCTAAGGACACCAGTGTCAAGTTTTTTTGGATTCAGCATGCAGCATCCCAGATCCCTATTTGGCAGTTCTCTGTTATCAGGAAGCAGCTGGAGCAAGCTGATGGGAAAAGGGAAAAGGGAAAAAAGGATATTTAGGAAAAATAAGATTTTCCAAAAAGCACAAAGTCTACCATAAATGATTCATTTTACAGGCACCAAGCCCTGCAAGGTCAAGACATGTTATTGTTGTGGGTGGAAAAGAAGGCAAGAGTAGGATAAAAGCCACCAAAAAATCACCCTGCCAGAGTGGCAGGGGCAAAGGCTGTGGGTGGAGAGGGAGAGTGTCACTGAACCTGTAACAATGAGAGGAAGGTGCCTAAAGCAAATTTCATCTGCTTCCAGACTTCACCTTAGTTGTCTTCTAGAGAATTTCCTTAGCAGAGGAAAGTTTTATTTACGTGGAGAAATGTGGCAAAGGAGGATGAGCCTTAGTGGGCTACTCTTGTCCTGTTGCTGAGGCAAGAAGGGGCTGAGGTGAGAGCTAGATTACATTTCCTGTGTTTGCACCTGTGATGAGCTCATTGGGCCTGTTGCAGGTAGGTCATCATGCTGTGTGTGTGGAGGGGAGTTAAATGTAAATGTCCCTGTACAGCTGGCTTTTTCATCTGGATCTGCAATTCTACATTGGTGAAAAAATTAGCCATTCCATCCAGTTTCATTGGAAACATTCTCTCAGAGCAAGCCCTGGTTAGTTGAAGGAACATTTACTAATGTTTTGTTATGTGAAGTGAAGTGGAGGCAGAGGATGGGCAGAATGGGAATGTCGTGTAGGTTTGCATCTCTGGTTGGTTACAGGGAAATTTCACAGAGTACTGCACAGGATCTCACCATCTACACTGGTTCTTTTTCATGCTTTCCCCCCACATTTTCTCCTTCTTCTTTTTTTTTAGAATATGTGTTGACCTCCCAATATCCTGTGTAGCAATTTACCAACTATCTTTTAATATTTTATTAACTACCAAATGAATATTGAATTTATTGGTGAACTATTAAATTAATTATTCCAAGTTATATTTAATTCTGTAAAAGTAAATATTTTTTAAGAAAAAAATGTTCTCCATTCAGTTACTTTTACATAAATGCAGTGATGATGATGATTCTTCTTCTTCTTCTTCTTCTTCCTCCTCCTCCTCCTCCTCCTCCTCCTCTTTCTTTCTTTCTTTCTTTCTTTCTTTCTTTCTTTCTTTCTTTCTTTCTTTCTTTCTTTTCTTCTTCTTCTTCTTCTTCTTCTTCTTCTTCTTCTTCTTCTTTTCTTCTTCTTCTTCTTCTTGGAATTGAACTCAGGGGTGCTTAACCACTGAGCCAAATGCCAACCCCCTTTTTATGTGTTTTTTTTTTTTTTAATTTTTAGGCAAGGTTTTGCTACGTTCTTGGGGCCAAGCTAAGTAAAGTCTTCTTATAACATACATATCACACTTTCCATATTAGTGACTATTTGGTTGTAACCATAAATTAATCTCAACTCTTATAAAATCCACAGTGAACATATGACAAATGATAAAAAATAACATCAATGGTTGATTTTCTAGAAAATGTGTTATAATTAAATGCTAATATAAAGAAATATGTTTTCCTGAAAAAGAGAAAATAATAGATTAGCTATTTTCTGCATAATAATCATTGGAATGAGACTCCTAAATTATTGGTGACTTTGGAACTACTAAATCAAAAGCAATAGCTATTGGGCTACAATAAAACCAATCAAAAAGAAGAGATTTGACTAACAGTTTACTCAAAAACATTCCCAGGGATGGTAATGTTCAACTGTTTCTACAGAGAAAACTGGTAACTATGGAATACTCATAAGAAATGAGTTTAATTTATTTTTCTTAATTTTTATTCAGCTATATTTTTATATTTTGTATATATTTTATTCTTAAAATAAAATCATCTTCTTATTATTAAAGAAAGTCACACTATATCACATTGAGAAAACTTAGAAGGCAAGTCCATAATCATCTTATTTCAATATCAGGTTTTTTTACAAATCAAATTCAAAACCTAGTGGGGGCGGGTGACAAAGGAAGAAAAAAAGAAAGGAAGAAAGAAAGAAAGAAAGAGAAAAGCGCCTAGTCATTTTATTCAGTTCATGGTTCTGAAGGTCAGTTGGCGGGTTGTCTGGTGACTGACTGGCCGTGGGTGGCCTCACTCATGTTTTCTTCCTTCTGGGAACTGGATGGCTGGAGGGCTCAAGGGCAGCATCTGGGACAGCTTGTCTCTGTTTCCTATGGCCTTCCGCTTTCCTGTAGATTATCTCACGTGGTGGTGTCAGGTCTCATATCACAAAAAGCAGTCAGAAGTCCTTGCACATGTGAACACTTGCAAAGCCTCTGCTCAATACACATGAACTCAATTGCCCAAATGCTCAATTGACCAGTTAGTCTAAGTCTAAGTTGAAAGCCAGGGAAGGGATATTGGTAGAAAAGGCCCTTATTAAGGCTATTTTTTGCCATTACATAAAATAATTTGGATTATAGTTTATATAACTTTGTATCTTACAATTTTTCACTTAGAAAAGTTATGAGAACTTACCTACTAAATATTGTTTAAAAATATGATTCTTAATGGCTACATAGTATTAAAATATGTGATTGTGCCATAATTTGCTTATAAACTTTCCTACTAGAAATAGTAGGCAGCTTTTAATTTTCTTTTTTAATATGTCTAAATAAACAGTGGCACACAACTTCTATGATTTTGGTGCATATTACTGAATTTTTTTATATAAATAAGCTTGAAGCTCTTGATAAAGATTGCCAAAGTGTCCTCTGAATAAACTGGAACAATTTTATTCTCAGCACTGTTTGAGACTGTCAAATTACTACCATATCCTGGACCCAGGTTAGGATACATTTTAAAACTCTGTTAATTTGATAAGCAGAAAGATACGTTTTCAAATTTATAATGTTCAGTTGTTACAAACATTAAACATTTTTATAAAATAACAATTTTGAGATTATAAAACATTGGTTATTTTAAGGAAAATTTTTCCATTATGGTAAAAAGTTCAACTTAGATAATTGGAAAAATAAATTTGGGGTGGAAGAATTTTGAAAAAATGACTGTTTACATGATGGGGAAAACCAAGTATTTCACCTTGTTTTTTCATTATGATAGTAAGTGCAGTTGTCAAAACTATGAAAATGTTTTATGGCCCCTGAAGACAGGCCAAATGAAGCATATTTTAAAAAAATAAAAATTGAAATTATATGCCAAGATACCGTAGTAACATAAAATTTGAGTCTAGAAATTTGTTTTAGAGAGGAGGATGAGAAGAAAAGATTGTTTTTGGTGTGACTCTCTTAACTAAGCAAATGTTCAGGCATAAAATTGTATTTAGGAAAACAACTTTCACTAAATTTTTTTGTGTGTGTTGGAAAAAGCACTAAATTTAAGAAGATTAATTTTAATTCTGTTAATTCTAGAATTTTCCCATTTGAATGTTGAGAAAATATAAACGAAAGTTTAATATAAGCTCTGGGTTTCACAAAATGTCAGAGAAATATTAGCTCCCACCCTGGAATGCAAGGTGTATTTTTTCTTTCTTTTTTTTTTTTTTCTTTGTTTAGTATTGGGGCTTGAACTCAGGGGCACTCCACCACTGAGCCACATCCACAGCCCTATTTTGTATTTTATTTAGAGACAAGGTCTGAGTTGCTTAGTGCCTCACCATTGTGAGACTGGTCAGCCTCCCAAGCTGCTGGAATTACAGGCATGGGCCACCATCACGCCCAGCTTGCACTGAGTATTTTTGATACCAGGTGGCGTAATAAAAATTCAGATTGAACCTATCCAGTCTGTACAATACATGTGAGTTAGGGATGTTGTGAGGACTATTGCATCTCAAGATTTTTTACTACATAGTTTCTAAGTTTTTAAAAGTGTTTTTGAAGTGGAATTTTAAGAAAATATTTCAAGGGGACTGGGGATGTGGCTCAAGCGGTAGCCCGCTCGCCTGGCATGCGTGGGGCCGGGTTTGATCCTCAGCACCACAAACAAACAAAGATGTTGTGTCCGCCGAAAACTAAAAAAATAAATATTAAAAAATTCTCTCTCTCTCTCTCTCTCTCTCTCTCTCTCTCTCTCTCTCTTTCTCTCTAAAAAAAAATAGAAAATATTTCGAGGACCGACTATGTAACAAAATGCTGGAAGGAAGTGTATTATCACATGAGCGTGCACCTTACTGGGGCTTTTGATTTGAAGAGCTAGAAAAAAGTTGAAACTAATGAGACTTTGACCAAGGTTTAGATCTAGGTGGGCGAGATGCTTATCCCTCCTAGCAGCTAGCGACTTTATAACACATGGCTCTAAATAGACGACAGGAAGAAAGAGGATGATTTTGAATTGAATGCAGGAGAGAAGGTAATTTCTTCAGGCTGTTGAAAAGCACTGTCTCCTGGGGAGGAGGAGGATGGGAGGATGTATGTACACTACAGAAAGAAACCACTATGAGACCTTAGCAGGAAAAGCAAGCCCACTGGCAAAAGCACAACTCCTACATCAAATATTTCTGCTCTGGTTCTGCTATGGTACAAAAGTAAAAACAAAAACACCCCCCCACACACCAAAAAAAAAAACCAAAAAAAAAACAAAAACAAAAACTAAAGTACTCCAGCCTTAGGATATGTATATTTTAACAGTGTATATTATATAGTCCCCATCCCCCAATCTCTTCTACTTATTCAGAATTGTTTGCAAACATTTAATTCATCTGCTACAATTCAAAACATATGCTGCTGGAGATCACAGATTTTTTTCTCTCTCTTTCCCTTATAAATGTTTCAGGTATTTGCAGTTTATAGGCACAGTGATGTCACATTATTTCAGTTTTTATTCTGAGGACCAAAGGTATTTGAGATGTGAGTGTTATATTTGGAAAAGGAGAGTTCAACTGGGTTCTTTGGTCACAGGTATTGATAAATAATGACGCCTATTTTGGGTATGTTCTTGCAAAAAAAAGGGGTACCTTTTTTCAGAATTATGCTTTTTGAGTAAAGTAATTGTTAAAAGAAATTTTGTTATTTTCTTTTAATCTAATAAGTTGTAGTGCTCAGTATTCTCCCAATAAACAGTAACAACCTACAATAACAGTAAACACAAAAGAAGGAAAATAAAATATATCTTGTCAGTGCCCCAAATATATCTCTCCTTGTCTATTTCTTTTATCTGTGTAATGGTATTCAAATCTATATTAAAAATCTGCCTCTAGAGACTGAGAAATATTGTTTTAAGAAGGAAACTTCAGAAGGTAAAACTAGTGATTGAATAATCTTGAAAATATACCACACAAGTCATTTCTAGACAATATAACAAGTTACAATAATATAAACCTTGTTAGATTTTTAAATCATAATCATTGACTTTTTGGAATCTTGTTCCTCGACTCCCTCCCCTATAATTATTTAATGAAAGAGTTTATCTCCATTCTGTCAGTTAGGATTACGTCCCAGTGCACTTGACAGTAACCTCAAGAAGTGACTTGAACAGACTAAAGAATTTGTTCTCTCTCAAATAGAAGTGTGAAGATAGTTCAGAATTGGCATTTTAACTCATCAGGATCTGGAGTCTTCTATCTTTCTATTTCCTTTCTTAACATGTGGTTTCATTTTTAAGGCTGCTTAATGGTTTAAGGGGGTTGCTACAGTTCCATCTATTGCATTGACTTGCCCAGCCAATTGGCAGGAAGTAGGGGGACATGGCAAAAATAAGCATGCAACTTCACCTGTTTTTCTTTAAAGAAGCTTTCCTAGAAAACCAAGGTAAAACTTTCACTAATATCTCATTGACCAGAACTTAGTCACAAAACCACAAATTTATGCATGACCTATTCTGTTATGGTAGCAGAAATGGACCCACAAGGAAAGAAAACAGAGTAATGAATAGACTAGCCACGAGAGGAGAACAATAACACGGGTAGTGTGGGAGAGATGGGAATGCAAGGAAAGCACTTCTGAAGGTACCGTCGATGATCAATATCAAAGTGAAGAATTTTAAATTTTGCTTGAATATGAAAATGGAGAATTTTTAAGAAGCATAAATAGAGACAGGTAGAAGGAATTTTTAATATTTGAATTATAGATGATGTATTTTATTAAGTTCATAACACAGGTAGCTACCAAAATCATCAGCTTCAAGAAATACTTGCATCAAAAGATATTGAAATTCCCCATTACCTCCTGAATCTCATGTCTATACCTAATGTTTAATTAAGTTTCTTTACTAAATAGCTTACTTCCTTTTTAACTGTACCCTATAATGTCTTTGAATACTTATGGTTACTTCCTGTATGTTTGTGTGTTGTTTCTGAAATTCCAACCCAAAATGCTGCTTGTAACTTTATTTTCTTTTTCTCCATGTGTTATGAATTGTACATGAGGTACCCCCCTAAAAGCTCCTATGTTAATGTAGGAATGTTCAGAGGTGAAATAATTGGATTATGAGAGCCATACCTAGTCAGTCTATTCCAGTTTGACAGATTGAGTGACAATCATAAGAAAGTGGCTGGAGGAAGTGAGTCACTGGCGATGAGCTGTAGAAGAGTTGTTCTTCCTGTGGCCCCCTTCCCTCTATCTGCTTCCTTGCAGCTGTGAGCGTAGCAGCATTCCTCCACCATTCCCTCTGCCACAATGACTGCCTCATTTTGGGCCCGGAGCAAATGAGTCAGCCTACCATGGACTGAACATTGGATACCAGGAAAATAAACTTTCCCTGCTCTAAATTTTTCTTGTGCTGGTCACAGTGACAACACACAAAAAGCTGACTAACACACAATATATTTCAGGCACATACTTTCAGATCTGAATGAAACTAATTTGTTCCATGAAGTCTTTGTGAATTAAATTTAAATGATGATTCAATTAAATCCAATTAAATATAAATTGTTGATACTGCTAGGCTGTGTTCAATATCAAATTAATATTAAACTGTATTTGATACCTAAGTATATACCTATTCTGTCATGACCTACCTGTCAGAGTATTTTTTTTCATTGTTTTTGGAAAAAAAGAGCTTATGTGATTCATTCTTCATTACTTGAAGAGTAATGTCACTCTTCAAGGCAATGAAAATCTACATTAATTTTGACCATGATTCGTTCAGAGGGAGTTTAAACAATTCTAAAGAATTCAAAAAGTTGTCTCAAGGTCATGGGTTTAGTGTGGACCCATTTATTTACAATTCAGTCCTTTGTTTCTCTATTGTGTAATTTGCCAGATGCCAAAGCCATCTCAAAACCCACCTCAGGGCCTCTGGTTGTAGTTTAGTGGTAGAGCGCTTGCCTAGCATGTGTGAGACACTGGGTTCAATACTCAGCACTACTTAAAAATAAATAAATAAATAAAATAAAGGTATTGTGTCCATCTACAACAACAAAAAATATTTTTAAAAAACCCACCTCATGGGGCTGGGGATGTGGCTCAAGCGGTAGCACGCCCGCCTGGCATGCGTGCGGCCCAGGTTCGATCCTCAGCACCACATACAAACAAAGATGTTGTGTCTGCCGAAAAAAACTTAAATAAATAAATATTTAAAATAAAAAAAAAACCCACCTCAGATCATCTTCCAAGCTGAAGTTAACTAGAGCTTGTACTAAACCTCTTTATATTACTATTAAATTATTTACACAAAATGTTCTGAATGTAATATCATTATGATGAGAAGAGGGACAGTTAGTTACACAGGTAAGTGGAAATGGACATGTGAAGGTCAATCTTTACCCCACCTTTTCTGCATAGACTCTCAACCGAGTTCTTGATTCATTTGATTCTATTTGGGCTGATCCTTTTTGTCATTTTCTTCTTAGACATTGTTAGGCTGACCACTATAATTTTTCTCTGAATTCTTTGACTTTATACATTCTGCCACTGGTAATGTCCATTTGCAAATGTTGGCTTCCCAGGTAGATATATTTTTTTACTTGCAGCTTGGTTTGGATCTGTGATTAGGTTTTGCTCATTGGACTATGAGCTTGAGTGTGGTCCTATGAAAAAGACAATAATTGAAATAAAGCGATTGCTGGTGTCTTCTTTTTCTCTTCATGGTGGCTGGGTAAAAGGATACATCTGGAGTTCTGGACCAAGAATAGAAAAGGAAGTCCTGAGAATGCAAGCCATCCTGCTAGTTAAGAACAATTCATCTCTGCACACAAGGGAGTAGATTTGCTCTTAAGCCACTGATTTTGTTTTGGAAGGAGGAAGGGAAAAAGAAGTAGGTCTCTTTGTCTTAGCAGCATTGCCTTTATACTAACTAATATATTAGTTTAAACTAAGTTCTACTAGTTGGTTCTGAGTTCTTTTGAGCAAGTTAGTTAATATCTCTGAATTTTCTCAACTATAAAATAGGAATAATGATTCCTATCTTCAAGAGTAGTTGCGAGAATCAAATGAAATAGCATATATGAAGTTAAAGAATTTTGAAAGATAGAATTGAAATATGTGGAATAAGTATAACATAAGATGAATCTTCTTCCTTTATATCTTTTTGTTTGTTTATTTTAGAGCTGGGGTCCTTCAGTGTTACCCAGGCTGTTCTCAAACTTTTGGTCTTGAAGGACGGAATGATCCTCCCTCCTGAACATCCTAAGTAGCTGGGGTTACAGATGCACACTGCTGCACCTAGCTTGGATCTTCTTTCTTAGTTCAAAGAACTGGATCTTTGATTCAGAAGACATGAATACTCAGTGTCCTCATAATGAATAAATAGTGTTGGATGCACATAGATTGCATTATATTCCATCACAATAGTAAGTTTTCCAAAAAGTGTGATTGTATAAAGTGCTGAAAAACATAATGGGAAAGAATATCTTAGTAGCCTAAATCTCAGAGTGAGATTCTCAAACTAAGGCTCTGTATTGACATTTTAAAAACTAAATTCTGTATTTGATTTAGACATGAATTTGTCCTATCCCATTTTCCTATTCTCTAAATTGGAAAAGCTCAAGATTTTTATCCCAATGAATAACAAACTGATGATTATAAGAGTTTTAAATGTATAAAGTTATTATCTATAATTTAAAATTAGAACACATGTACACCATATTAGGATATTAGTCTCTTCTCAAGACATTTAGTTATTGCTTAATTGAATAAAGAAAATTTATAGGGCTAATCATCACTTTTTTGGGGGGGGGGGAATTATTTCAAAGATCTACCACCACCTCATTGATGACTGAGAGACATATTTTCATTTAGTGACTTTTTTACTTGTGTGGTCTCTTTCTGAGTGTTCTTCATTCCTATGTATTTTATTAGTACTACCAAACATGAAAGGTTTCTTTTTATTGTTTGGGTTTGTACAACTATGTTCATTATGTCAAGACTTTGCTCCAGAAACCAGATTAATTCCTGCTTTGCTATCATTAAAATTTTTAAGTTATTTTTCCTTTTGTGTTTAAGAAATTTTCCTATCTTTACCTCAACTATGCTTTTCTAGAATTCCCAATATAAATGGTATTGTGATGATTTTTAAAATATGCTTCTGGAAATCTAGTGTTACTAAGAAGTAACTCAGAATGTTAGCAAGAGATGTTTGAGTCAATTATTAATACATGCACATATGCCCTACACACCATAATTCACAAGCACCACACAATTATATATAAAATCTATATAAATGTTGAACATCTTGGTGCATATTAATGTATATGTTATAGCGTGTACCTATAAGACATGGAATGGAGCATATATTGTTATCTCTGTGAATGTGTTAGAAGATCTTACAAAGTATCATTATTAATTACAAAATTTTAGTTTCAATCATTTTTTTCTGACTGATTTCTTGTTATAGGTTGAATAGTGTACCTCAAAACTTATATATTTAGGACCTAGTTCGTACCTCAGAATAAGACCTTTTGTGTAGATAGAATACGTGTGGAGGTAATACGTTAAAATGAGATCATTAGGGTGTAGCCTAATACAATGTGGTACCCTTAATAAAAGAAAATGTTGATTTAGTGATGTGCATAGAGAGAAGACAATATGAAGAGTTTTAGGGAAAAATGGTCACCTACAAGTCAAGGAGAGGGGCTTGGAATAGATTATTCCCTCACAACCCTAAGAAGGAATCAACCTTGTCAACACCATGATTTTGCACCCCTTGTCTCCAGAACCAGAGACAATACATTTCTGTAGTTCAAGCTACACCATCTTTGGTACTTTGTTATTATAGTCCTTGCACACCAATAAAAATATATTTTAAAAAATTTTTAAAAATTTGTTTGAATTAGTTATACATGAGAGCAGAATGCATTTTGACATATCATACATAAATGTAGTATAATTTCTCATTCTTCTTGTCGTACATGACATAGAATTGCACTGGTTGTGTGGCCATATATGTACATGGGGTAATAATGTCAGATTTATTTTACTATCTTTCCTACCCTCATCCCCCTCCTGTCCCTTCACTCCTTTATACCTGGTCAAAAGTAACTCTATTCTTCCCTAGTATCCCCCAACCTCCTGCTACCATATTGTGAATTAGCATCTGCATATCAGAGAAAACATTTGGCCTTTGGTTTTGGGGGATTGCCTTATTTACCTTAGCTTCATATTCTCCTGCTCTATCCGCTTACCAGCAAATGCCATAATTTCACTCTTTTTTAAGGCAGAGTAATACTCCATTGTGTATATATACCACATTTTCTATTACCATTAAGGACACCTAGGTTGGTTCCATAGTTTAGCTATTGTAAGTTGAGCCCCTAAAAACACTAACATGGCTGCATTACTGTAGTATGCTGATATTAAGTCCTTTGGGTATAAACCAAGTAGTGGGATAGCTGGGTCAAATGGTGGTTCCATTCCAAGTTTTCTGAGATATCTCCCTACTGCTTTCCATATGGTTGTACCAATTTGCTGTCCTACTAGCAATGTATGAATGTTCCCTTTCCCCAAAATTCTCAACAACATTTATTATTGCTTGTATTTTTTATTATTACCATTCTAATTGGGGTGAGATGAAATCTTAAGAGTAGTTTTGATTTGCATTTCTCTAATTGCTAGAGACGTTGAACATTTTTTCATAAATTTCTTGACAATTTGTATTTCTTCTTCTGTGAAGTGTCTGTTCTGTTCCTTAGCCCATTTATTGATTATTTATATTTATTTAGTTATTTATTTATTTTTGGTGTTAACTTTTTTGAGTTCTTTATATGTTCTGGAGATTATGCCCTATCTGATGTGCATGTGGTAAAGATTTTCTCCCATTCTGTAGGCTTTCTCTTCATGTTATTGTTTCCTTTGCTGAGAAGAAACATTTTAGTTTGAATTCATCCCATTTATTGATACTTGATTTTACTTCTTGTGCTTTAGGAGTCTTGTTAAGGAAGTCAGATTCTAGGCCAACATACAGGAAGTGAAAGATCACTTCAATAAAGTCTCAGGGATTCTGGAAAAAAAAGCCAACAGAAATCCTCAAAACAAAGGAATCAGAAAACCAAATTAAAAATTCAATGGAAAGCATCACCAAAAGACTAGACCACTTGAAAGACAAAGGCTCAGGCAATAAAGACTAATTATATAATCTTGAAAATAAAGTGGAACATGCAGAGAAGATGGTAAGAAACAATGAACAGAATTTCCAAGAATTATGGGATAACATGAAAAGACCAAATTTAAAATTTATCAGGAAGGATGAAGGAGTGAAGATACAAACCAAAGGAATGCACAATCTTTTCAATGACATCTGAAATTTTTCTAAACCTAAAGAATAAAATGTAAAATCAATTACAAGAGGCTTACAGTACCCCAAGTGAACAAAGTTACAGCAGATCTACAAGAAGCCACATTATAATTAAAATGACTAACGTACAGAATAAAGATAGAATTTTAAAGACTATGAGGAAAAAAAATGAAATTATATATTGGAGAATCCAATTCAGATTTCAGCTCATTTTTCAACCCAGTCCCTCAAAAATAGAAGATCCTGGAATAATATAGTTCAAGCTCTGAAAGAAAATGGTTGCCAATCAAGAATTTTATATCCAGAAAAATTAAGCTTTGGATTTTAAGGCAAAATAAAAAACCTTCCATTATAAACAAACGTTAAAGGAATTCACAACTAGAAACTCCACACTACAGAACATACTCAGCAAAATATTCTATGAGGATGAAATGGAAAAAAAAAGTGAAAACCAGCAAAGGTAGGAACTGCACTAAAGGAATAGTCAATCAGAGGAGAAACTAAGTCAAATTAGAAACCAGAAGTTAACCGAAATTATGGGAAATACAAATCACATCTCAATAACCTTGAATATTAATGGCCTAAACTAATCAATCAAAAAGATATAGACTGGTAGATTGTATTTAAAAAAAAAAAAGACCCAACAATATCTTGCCTTTGGGAGCCTTATTTCATAGGAAAAGACATCCACAGACTGAAGGTGCATCTACATACATCAAACAAACTCTTTTTAATATCAAGAATCAAATAGACCACAGAACAATAATACTTGGGTGAGTTTAACACACCACTCTCACCACTGGATAGATTATCCAAACAAGAACTAAACAAAGAAACTATAGATCTCAATAGTACAATCAATAATTTAGAATTAACAGGCATATATAGAAAAATTCATCCATCAATGAGTGAATACACTTTCTTCTCAGCAGCACATGGATCTTTCTCTATAGTAGACCATATCTTATGGCACAAAGCAACTTTTACTAAATTCAAAAAAAAAAGAAAAAGAAAAAGAAAAAAATGAAGATCATACCCTGCATTCTATCAATAATCAGATCATAATGGAATTAAATTAAAAATCAACAATAAAATAAAAAATAGAAGCTACTCCAATACCTGGAGACTAAATAATACTCTAGTGAATGACGAAAGGATAGCAGAAGAAATTAAGAAAGAAATAAAAAAATACTTAGAGGTAAATGAGAACATTGATACAACATATTAAAATCTCTGGGACACTATGAAGGCAGTACTAAGAGGAAGAAAGTTCATTGCATTGAGTTCATTCATTGAAAGAATAAAAAGTCAATGAATAGATGATCTAACATTATATCTCAAAGCCCTAAAAAAGAGAAGCAAATCAACACCAAAAGCAGTAGAAGACAGGAAATAATTAAAATCAGAGCTGAAATCAATGAAATTGATACAAAAGAAAATTTTAAAAATTGACAAAACAGAAAGTTGGTTCTTTGAAAAAAATAAATAAAATTGCTAAACCCTTAGCCATGCTAACAAAGAGAGAGACAGAGAAATTTTACCAGAGAAAACCAGAGAAATATACAGCTAAGACAAGTAGTCTGGATTAGAAAATATCTGATACCTTAAAAACTACTCTTATAAGTGAGCCTCAAATTATTTAGATCATGATCCAATTACATGCTGTCTAGAGGAGATAAACTTTAGATTGAAAAGTACCAATAAATTGGAAGTTAAGGACGGGAATAGATTTATCATAAAGTTGCAATGAAAAGAAACCTGAAATGGCTCCATGAATAAAAACAAAGTAGGCTTGAGTGATAAAATGTTCTAGAATTGTGATGGTTGCATACCCTGGTGAATATACTAGACACCATTGGGTCATATGCTTTATAAATGGATGCATTATCATTTAACAAAGCTATTTAAAAAGTTGACTGCAATGTGTTCAAGTCACTAAGGTATGTCTAATCAATGTATCCATATTAAGATACCAGTACAATGTCAGAGCCATGGAGTGGTCTATGGAGGAATAAATTTGCTTAATGGATTGCCTATTTTCCTGAGGTTTGTCTTTAAGTTGGAGATTTTCAATTATTGTTTAGTGGTATTAAACAGTGAGATCTAAGAGCTCCTTTTATGTTATTGATGTTCATTAGCTGTTCTGAGGCAGGTGCTGGTACAATCTCTTCAATGAAGACTAATAAATCATATTTTTTCCTTCTATTTTAAAAAATATTTGTTCTTCTTAGTTATACATGACAGTAGAATGCATTTTGACATATCATAGATACATGGAATATAACTTCCCATTCTTGTGGTTGTACATGATGTGGTTACACTGGTTGTGTATTCATATATGCATGTAGAAAACTTATGTCTGATTCATCTTACTGTCTTTCCCATTTCCATCCCTCATCCCTTCCTCCCACACCCACTGACCAATCCAGTGAACCCTTCTCTCTGCTTTCTGATGGCCATTTCCTGAACCACTTTCTTCCACCACCCTCCTGATCTGCCTCACTTCTGGCCTCAAGGAATAGAGTCGGCCTCCTAGAAACAGAAACCCCTGAAACTATAAAAGACAAACAAAATGAGGCTGGCTCGTTCAGCTGTATAACAATTCAGGTCTCAAGATTCCTTTTTAAACCAAACTTTTCGTTTCCTGGATATGAATTCTCTGGCCCAGAGAGCATTTATTTTAAACTCTGTATTTCCCATGCCAGTCTTCATCTTTGTTATTTCTTTGTAATCAGCACTTTGGGTTTAAAGCTTTTGAAATAAATAAATAATAATCAAGAATGATATCATCTCTTCCTTTAGGTTCTGTGGATTAAGAGTCTAGACTATTTTAATAAAGTTCTCGGACAATATTTCTATGTTGTAATGGGCGATTACCATATTATTATAAGAGGCATTATATATAATAGGACATTAAAGTTTGAGAAAATCCTACAGTTAGGCATTTTTATCCTGCAAAATGGAGCAGCCCAAGTTTTCATTCAACCTTTGATGTTCCTACCAGCATCTTATTTTAATATACTTCTTCTTTATCTTTGGCCAGCAAATGCAGGGAAGCTAAAACACAATGTTAAAGATTCAGTGGTGCATATCTGATTGAGTAACCAATAAACAAGATACAGTGTTTCATTTCCCCTGAAACTGCAGGCCTCAATTCTGCAAAGACAGATCATGGAGGCAAAATTTTATTTTACCCAGAGAATTTCAGTATTTAATTTATTTTCCCTGAATTTCTCTACTGTCCTGTAGGCCACTGCCATGTTCTCTCCCCAAAGTTGCTCAAAAATCTGGGTTAGGCTAAAGAAAAACTGTGAAAGTACCCACTCTCTGTATTCTACAAATAAGGAAATTATTCTGGTGAGGGAAAGTATAGAGCTTCTGTAATCAATTCTTTTAGTCTATGAGGAGAAGAATCTAGACCTTTGTTTTTGGCATGTAATATAGAGTAAGGCAGCAATATCCATGACAACACCAGTCAATAGACGTATTTTTCTGAGCTCATAATATGTTTTAGAATTTAAAAAAGAAATTTTTGTTTTTAGTTGTAGTTGGACACTCTACCTTTATTTTATTTGTTTATTTTTATGTGGTGCTGAGGATTGAAACCCGCACCTCACACATGCTCGGCAAGCATTCTACTGCCGAGCCACAAACCCAGCCCCTAGAATTTTTTAATTAGTTAAATCAACATCCAAACTTTAGGTGTTATGTAGAAGAAGAGTTTGGCTTCTCAAAAGTCAGAAAAATCTGGCACCAGTGGGGCCATATTAATCAATTGGAAAGAAAATTACCCCTTTGAAATAGGGAGTGGACTCACCAGTTTGTTACCATCTTTGCATTTATTTATATTATATCACTAAGCCTGCTTAGTTATTCAATTTCAACACCTGCATAACTCTTTTTTTTTGGTTTTTGTGTGCAAGAAAATAAGAGTTGAATGTCAGGAACTATAAAATGTCTGATATATTTGTTCTATTTGCATGCTAGACAGTTAAATTGCCACCGTTTCATGGATGCTCACAGAAGACATGAAATTCCTAGATCAGAGACAAAGGACTTTATTAATAGCAGTAGCCAGAGCATCACCGTTTTTTGGTACCAGTTTCCGGAGTCTGAATTCCTACACGGTGATGTGCACAAAGTCATTGATATTTACATGTGTATGGATTGAGTTATAGAGGAGGAACTCTTGAATTTAAGCAAAATGAAACATGTATTATGGTCAGCAAGTGTTTATGTCTATTGTGCCAAATGGATAAGCCATCTTTATCTGCCATCTGTGAGCTAAACTGCTATTTTGTTCAGGGGAGAGGCACTATCTTTTTTCTCCAAGGCTGTTCACTATACAAATATTCTTAAAAAGAAAGTTAGAACAAAGTCAGTGTCTGTACTTGCAAGATGTGCATGAACAGGAGAGATCCTTGGAGAGTTGCCTCTCAGGGCAGGAATTAGGTGCCTGGAGAATTGTCTCCCAATAGAAATGTCCATGGGTATCCTGTAGTTTAGATATTGTGTGTTAAGTCTACTAAAATTTCTGGGCATATTCTTGGTTAAGTTCATGTTTTCTGCTTCTTGGTCCAATATATTTATTCAACTGTAATGCTCTATTCCTCTTCCTCCTACTTGTTCTCCTCTTTCTTTCCCTATTGTGCAACTTTCATAGTCATAAGGTGGCCATATAGTAGGACTAAAATATTACTAATTAAGAAGAAATATTCCCAGAGGCTAGGCTCACTATTGCAACATCTTTAGTTTGTGCTGGTTGAGTTCAGATATAAAGAATGATATCTTTTCTCATGCATTGCATGTAAATCTTATTATATGATTTGAGAAGAGTTTATATTTAATATGAAAGAAATTATAATCTTATTTTAATGATCTAAGCCTTCTATACTACAAATAATCCTTGAAGTTGAAAGCAAATACATATTAAAATGTAAAAGGAAAACCCCAAATGAATTATAACTGTTGAACAAATGTGATTTCTTCCTTCGATTTCTAATCCACTATGTAGAGACTAAATTGTGCTCTTTTCTCATCTTAACTGCTTTGAATGTTGTTTTTAAGAGACAGAAACAGAGACAGAGAAAGCCTAGATTCCCCAGCAGAAATTTTTAGGGAAAAGCCCCTAAAATTTAGGCTGACTTTTTGTTATTTTATAAGAAAAAATTAATGATTTTTCCCCAATTTAAAAATGATGAAATTTAAATTAAGATATATTCAGCAAGCTGAATTATTTTTAAAGTTACTCCTATGTTCTGTCACACATACTAGCATTCTTGTGTTATGTCAGTTAAAGCATTTATTTTAATTCTAAATTATAAAGTAACCATGGCAATAGAGAGAATAGGAGAAGGAGAAATGTAAATTCTAGTATTTCCTAGCAAAATTTGCCTACGATATTGAATAAAATCTGACCTCCATACAGATTCTATTCATACATACAAGAGTAGGAAAAAGTTAAGTGAATTTTGACTGAAAAAAATTTTAGGATCTTAAATTGTTAGAATTTCTAGAGCATAATGAATAGAAGTTTTATTCATAGATTAATATTTGCTTAAGTATATATCAAGGAAACATGGGAAAGTATGTGAATTTCTTTATCAAGATAAGCATATTTTGGAGGTGATTTTTAAGTTTTTTTATTTTAAGATAATTTTAGATTTATAAAGTAGTTGTATATGTTATGTAGAAATTATGAATCTCTTTTATATAGCTTTCCTTTATGTTAACATCTTACATAACGTTAGGATTCTTATCAAAAAAAAAAAAGAAAGAAAGAAAAGAAAAGAGCCTAATCTTGGTCCAAGACTTATTCTAAAACGCAGCATTTGTTCATATTTCACCAGGTTTTTCATTAATTTCTGTTTTTCTGTTCTGGAATCTAATCCTGGATTCCATTTTGTGTTTAAGTATCTTAATCTCTAATCTGCGAGTTTCTCAGTCCTTTTTTTGTATTTCATACTTTTGAAGAGAATCAGTCATTTTTTAAAATATTTCTGAATTTGGGCTTGTCTGTCTGATCTTTTCTCAGGGTTAGTTGAGATTATCCAAACACGTGACATGATGTGTTTTTTTATAAGTGTGACTTATGACTATTATGGGGTATATGGTATCAATGTACATTACTGGTGACTTAACCTCATTCTCTTGACTAATGTAACACCTGCCAGGATTCTCTACTTTAAATTTGTTATTGTTTTCCTTGTAATTACTAAACATTTGGAGGGAATACTTTGAGATTTTCTAAATTCCTCTTTTCTGCTTAAAGTTTTGCTCAATAGTGTAAGGGTCTTTCCCACAGCAATTCTTATTTAGACAGTAAGGTGATTTTTCTAATTCCTTAATTCCCTCTCTGTTTATTAACTGGAACTCTTCTGTAAAGAATAGTTGTGCATTCTTCTCTTTTTATTTATTTGTATCAATATGATCTCATGGTTTTTTTTTCATTTATTTTTGTTTTTTAGAAGAGTTAGTAATTGATTAACACTGTTACTTATTTTGTCACTGGGAACTCTGTTAGGTGGTTTGTATGACTCTTACACATGTTCTCACCGTTTTTTGTTTTTCTTTTTTTGACACTTTTCACTTTCACCATGAGTCAGGCTGTCTTTTTTCCCTGTGCTAGACCTGCACAAGGAAGTTACCAGAGCCCAAATTCAGTTTCTATATTGTCTTTAGAGTAAAATAAAGGAGAAAGATAACACACTTTCATGCTCTACAACCACTTGTTCTCTCACTCATAAACCAGGCTTCTTTGCCACCATTCCTGACCCTCTCTAAATTGTACCCTTTTTTCCCTTCCTACCTGCTGTCTATTGATAAGTAGACCAACAACTTCAAATCCTGTTCAAAACTGAGGAAAACCAATGGTTGTTGCCATATTCTGAAGGTTTATGTCCCTCCCATATTCATATGTTAAAACCTGATCACCAATGTGGGATTTGTACCCCTAGCAGAGGTCTGATCTATTCTACCACGTGAGGACTCAGCTAGAAGTTAGCATCCATGTACCAGAGAGTGAATTCTCATCAGACACTGAATTTGCTGGCAGCTTGATCTTAGATTTTGCATATTCTAGAACTGTGAGAAATAAATTTCTAATATTTATAATATACCTCGCCTCTCATACTTTGTTATAGAAGCCTGAACAGACTAAGACAATGGTACATCTATCCTAAGGCTATATTTTGCAGTAGAAAATTGTTACGAAAGTGATTCTGCTCTAGTATGAGATTATATTTAAAAAAATGTGTTACATTCTATTTGGGGCATTATAGGAAAAAAAACAATAAGCAGTACAGAAATGTACCACATTTGATATTGCCACATTAAAACAGAAAGTCTGTCCGCCTTCCTTCCTTCCTTCCTTTTCCTTTTTTCTTTCTTACCCCTCTGGTTTAAAGCTGGCCAAAGTCAGGAAAGTGGTTGGGAGCTGAGCATTTTGACCAGTGAATCCAATGACTGAAAAAACTTTTGACTGCCATGATGGTGAACAGAGGATGGAAACCATGGGCAATTCAAACTTGTTAAGTTTCATTGTGTTTAAGATGAGAACGAAAAAAATACCGTGAACCAAATGAATAAATATTATAGAACAAAACAAATGGAATTGAATCGTCTTCCAGATTGATTCTAACATCCAAAAAATATTTAAGGAAATTTTCTGGACATACTTCAAAAAGCTAATGAAAAGAAATAAAAAAAAATGTTAATGTATGGAAATCAGGATGAAGAAAATAAATGTCCGAATTTGTCTAGAAAAAAGGAAAATCATCCAAATTGAAAATAAATTTAGAAACTGCTTCTTTTATTAAACTAAAAATTCTACTAAAATGAGAGAAGACATAAATACAAATAATGTTGAGAAGAAAAACTGGAACATAATAAATACTGGTAAGAATAAAACAGTGAAAAGTACTATTATGGTAGGAAATTTTAATTGAAGTCATTGATTTTTGAAAAGAAAATATTAATTACATTAAAGACAAAGAATAAGGGGCTGGGGATGTGGCTCAAGCGGTAGTGCACTGGCCTGGCGCGCGTGCGGCCCTGGTTCGATCCTCAGCACCACATACAAACAAGGATGTTGTGTCCGCCGAAAACTAAAAAAAAATAAATAAATATTAGAAAATTCTCAAAAAAAAAAAAAAGACAAAGAATAAATGTAAATTAGATAATAAGCACAGTTGAAATAAAACATGTAAAAAATAATCTCCCCCAAGGTTTCTGGCCCCGGTAATCCTTCATAGAGTGGTAATTTCCATGCTACAGGAATAATTTCCAGTACATGAAAAAAATGGACACGGAAATTCACTTTGTGAAATCAGCATAATCCTAATGTAAAAATATGAAAATGTAGATTCCAAAGATCATATTTTTACATTGGGGCACTTATGAATATCAATGTAAAAATCTTTAGAAATTATTAATAATTTCATAGATATATTAATTATCTGCTTTATTTTGGGATGTAGGAATGTCTCAGCATTAGAAAGTATCCTTAAATAATTCATCATATAAATAAATGTGAGAAAATACCCTTATGATACAATGACATATGGTGAAAAAACTTTCCAATATTATTTATTTAACTATTTCTAATCAGAACTCTCAGTAAACTGAAAATGCACACATATTGATGCTTAGCTCTCTCCACATTGTACATTTCATCCAGTAGTTACTTACAAATTAACTCATCTTTTATGAGTGATTAAAAACTTGAACCACAAAGTATCAAAAAGAAATATAATTGTATATTTTTATAATTCAGGAAGCATCAAATCAAAAGCAGAAATAAATAGTTCAAATTATTTAATAAGATGATAGTAAAAAATTATTTATCACCAAATACAAAACACAATAACTGTATTAACAAAATAAAAGACAACATTGGGGAAAAAATCTTGCAACACATATTGAAGGAATAATCAACCAATGTAAATAATTTTTTAAATAAGTTCACAAACAAAAGATTAACTCTTCAATGATGTTCTTTTTTTGAGGGGAGGTACCAGGTATTGAACTCAGGGGCACTTGACTACTGAGCCACATCCCCAGCCCCATTTTGTACTTTTTTTTTTTATCTACACACAGGATCTCACTGAGTTTCTTAGTGCCTTGTGGTTGCTGAGGCTGGTTTTGAACTCTTGATCCTCCTGCCTCAGCCTCCCTAGCCTCTGGGATTACAGGCATATGCCACAGCGCCTGGCCAGTAACATTCCTAAATATGCAAAATTCATGAAAACACATTTCACAAATAAGGAGGTATTCACTGTCCAATAACCATGAAAGTATGCTCACTGGAATTAATTTCAAATTAGCACCATAGTAAAAAATATTTTTTTATATTTCTGCATTAGTTAGCTTTCCATTGTTGTGACAAAATGCCTGAGGAAATCAATTTAAAGAGAGAAAGATTTGTTTTAGTTTTTAGTTTCAGAAGTTTCCATTCTGATCAGTTAGCCATATTGCTTTTAGGCCTGTGCAAGGTAGTACCATGGTGGCAGCAGATGGTGGAGGAAATCTGCTCACCTCATGGTAGCTTAATGGAGTAACTCATTGATGAGGTCATGATCCAATCATTTCCCAAAGCCCCACCTCTGAACATTGCTACATTGGGGATGAAGCCTTCAGCACATAAAGCCTTGGGGAAATATTCCAGAACCAAACTATAATACCGTCAAAGCATATCAAAGCATTCCAAAGAATTTCAACGCACTTTAGTAAAACTGCAGGGAAATAATTTTCACAACCCAGGTTTACTGTGGAACTTGTAAAACAATATGAATAATCCACTTCTAATTTACAATAATATGTGTAATATAAAGGTATTTATGTATATTCACAACTCCTATAAATCCAAGCATAAATTTGTTAGCAGTAGTTTTCTCTGGATATTGGCATTATGAAGAATTCTCCATTTATTTTTTTTGTTGATGCTTTTCTGCATTTTAAATATTTTTGTAATGGACACAATTTTATTGTGCAAAAAAGAAATAAAATCCAAAAATAATTTTAACTTCTACTAAAACATATCACAATTGATTATGTCTTCCAGAGAAGAGTAGATCTTGACATCACAATTATTATTTTACTGCAATAAATACACATCTACAGTTGATTCTCATTGTTCACAGTAGTTATACTCTATATAGTCTTTGTAATCATTGAATTATTGACTACCAAACAAATTATTGTTTTATAAAGAAAATCACATGATTAATTTTAAGTCCAGCTTCTGGTCACAGGTTTTCCTCAACCAATCAATACATAATCCTGTTTTATGTGTGCTCTTCTTTATAGACACCTTATTGAGTATATGTTGTTGATTCATTAATATTGAACTTACCATAGATGGCCCTCTACTCATGTCTTAGAGAAACTCACCTAATACACAAATTTACTAAGGGAGGAACATACCAGCCAGCTTGCACTTAGGAACACTGGATAACACTTTGGCACTATGCAGGGGGCACATTTTAAACCTCAAAATCACCATCAAAAAGCACAAGAAAGAAAAAATGGCATTACACAGACCACAACAAGGATACTTGTTTAAATTTTAAAAGCTATAATAAGAAAGCAAAATATTATCTTGTCTGACTTCAGCTGGGAACATGAACATGAGGCATACCAAATTATCAAAATTTCACTATCCATGTATATGCATGTATATTTTAGCCAATTGTAAATGGCAAAAATGGAATCCACAAATTAGAGGATCAAGAGAGCTATGAAAAGTCCATGACACCTCTTAATTTTCAGGTTCTATTGGAGGTCTCATCAACTAGGAAATTGTAACTGGGATAGTTATCTGATTAGTATTACTTTTCCTAGGAATCTTAATGAACTTTGTTGTCTGTGTTATTCTTCTAACGTCCTGGTTTTCTAGAATTCATTATCTTACTGGCCCTGACTGCATGAAGAATCTTAAAGCTTTTTAGAAAACAAATTCAAGCCTGAATGATGGAAGCTTAGAAATACATTGCACTTCCTTCAACATATACATTCAATTTGATGATAGAGTGTTAATGTTTCTGAATCACTGAAGTAACCTAGATTTTCTGTCCACTGTCCACAGCCTTCAGAATGAAGAACAGAACATTGAAACAGTCCATAAGAAATTAGCTTTGAATGAGTTGCTGCCTAAGGATTTTAGGCATGTTCATAAAAAAACCATATATTTGAAAAAGCTTCTGAAGTTAGTTCTGCAAGAAAAACTTCACATAACACAAAAACTTCATATAAACCAAAAAGAACAAAACTGGGCTGAACTTAAAAAGTTCATCTTACTAAGGTGGCTCCCAGGTATGGATGTCATAACTTTGAAATATACAACTGAAATGTTTTTATTTGTAACAATTTAATTTTTGAAATTAATTATGAAAAGATTCCCAAATACCTTATTTTCATTAATCATTTTTATTGTTTAGTAACTGCACTTCAGTGTAAATTAATTTGTGATGCACAATGCTTCAGGAACCATCAGATTTACTTGGCATGCTTTGATCTAATTTTGTGTCTCTCCATCACTTCCTGTACCACAAGACTGAAATATGATCAAATGTTTTCCTTGTTTACCCACTCTCCAGTTCTTTGTCTTACATTTGGAAGTCATTTTTATTAGTGGGAAGTTAAGATATCCTACAGAAAATGAAAGTTATTTTTTTCCCTCAAAACCAAACAAATGAACGAATAATCTTAGCAGAAAATGATCTATTTATTTATTTATTACACTGAGGATGCCTTCAGGATGAATATAAGTGTTCAGTGGCAAAATGTGAAATCCATTTCTGGGCCCCTTATGAAATCATTTTTGGATTTGTTTTTAAAGTTTTCTTTATTCAGTAGTCATGAACCATGAATACTTGAGGAAGAAAAGGTCCTATTATTCCCTGGGCTAAAAAGACTCTGGGAGATGAGTGATAAATCTTGTAGTCTACCAAAGGACAGTCAATTATTATTGAAATGTGCTAAACAATGCCCTTGGGACTGAATAAATTAGTATCTTTTCTACAGAACTCAGTGTACTTTTGTATTAGTTTCATATAGCTTTGGAAGGTGGGTAAGCTTTTCCTGTTTCAATATGTAAAAGATGTTGGTATCTGGTAAGTGAGAAAAAGAATTCATGTCTCTCTATAGTCATTTAGTACACTCAAATTTAATTCATATTACTGGAAATTAAACATTGTTAACCTAAAAAGAAAAGGAGTTTGTTTAATGGTATTGCAACTTTTTAAGCCCGCAGGAATGCTTTTATTTAGAACATTAGTTGTTTGTTCCTTCTCAAGCACTTGGGTCTGATGAGTTGAAAAGGTTTTCCAAAGGACTGGGAACAGATCTTAATATCAGCTTCCAAGTCCTTTCTTGAATCTCTTAAGAGTGTTGCATACAAAGAATTAGGTATCCCTGGATCCCATTCATGGTGTTGCTTTACTTCACCAGCAATTGGGAGGGGATCATATGAGATGCTGTCCACACTAGCATGACCAATATGTCACTGTGGAAAAGGCTTATGACCTTGGTAAACTTTTCTTGGCAGCCCAACATTCTGAAATATCTGCCAGATTTCAGGTTTGTTGACAGTGCCAAACGTTTTCATTAGGTCACCATAAGAACTTGTTGCTGTTCTTTGTATTCAGCTGCTGAACTCCATTTGGAGTCACACACAGAATGTGAGAGCTGGAATGGGCCTTAGGAATTATCTAGTCTGGGCCTCATATTACTAATGAGGAAGTGGAGGTCCAGTTAGGTGAAGTAAATTCCCCCAAATCCCAAAACAAGTTAGTGGCATTTCAAAGACTCACTAATCAGTTTCTTTTGGCTTCAACTCCCTCTTACTAATGTTTTCCCACTGTATAAAACTCATTCAACTTTGTCAAATAGATGGAAGCAAAAAAAAAAAAAAATGGTGAGCAGATAAAAATAGGCCAAGCAGTGAGCATCTTTATTATTCTTACTCAGAACATAACTTTAAAAGCATTTAGGGTCAGGGCTGTAGCTCAATAGTAAAACGCTTAGCATGTGTGAGGCACTGGATTCGATACTCATCACCACAAGAAAAAATAAAATAAATAAATTTGGTTATTGTGTTCATCTACAAGTAAAAAATTTAAAGAGCCTTTATTATTGTTTTATCATTCTTTTACAAGCTTTGGTTCACTTAAGGTCCAGTCTTTAATACTTTCTTCTGAGTAATATTTTAACTGACATATACTTTTCATATAGTCAGATGCACAGAACTTAAGTATAAAGTCTAAAATTTTTATAAATACATACATCATAAATTCAACAAACCTAGGAAATAAAGAACATTTCTTTGATGACAGAAAGTTCCCTGTGAGTTTTTACAGTCAATACATGCTCCTTACCCCACCAGAATCAACTACTGTTTTGATTTTTGTAATACTTTTTATTTGTTCTTTTTAAATGTACATGACATCTTGATTTGTTTTGTTACAGAACTCCACATATATGAAATCATAATGTATGTAATTTTTGTAGCTGGTTTCCTCTCAACAAAATGATTTTGAGATTCTTCAAGTTGCAGCTGTATCAGCAATTTGTTCACTTTCATTACTATGTAATATTTCTACTACCCTTTATCAGTTCTTCCACTGGTAAACATTGTGCTGTTTTCAGTTCAGTTTTATTATGAGTAAATCTGCTGTAAACATTTTTGTTCAGAGCTTTTTGTAAACATGCATTTACTGAAGTTGGAAATATACTGAGGAGTGGAAATAGGTCATAAGGTAGGTAGGTGATGTTCATCCTTCTTAGACATTGCCAGTTTTCTGAAGTGGTTGGACCTTTTGGTGCTTCCACCAACAATATATGAGCCTTTCTTTCTTTCTTCCTTCCTTCCTTCCTTCCTTCCTCCCTCCCTCCCTTCCTTCCTTCCTTTCTTTCTTTCTTCTTGTTGTAGTGCTGGGGATTGAACCCTGGGCCTTGCACTACCACTGAGCTACACCCCCATCCCAGAAGTATATAAGCATTTCAATTGCTACATATTCGTGTTCAAACCTGATATTTGTCTTAATTTTAGACATTCTGGTTGGTATGTAGTGGGATATCATTGAAGTTTTGATGTGCATTTTCTTTACACTCTGATGTTGAACACCTTTTTATATAGTTATTGGTTATTAATTTATTTGTGTTCTGTGATGTATCTATTCAAGACCTTGTCTATTATTTTAAAAATGGGGTTTATTTTTTTGTTATTAATTTATAGGACTGCTTTGACAGATATATCCATTACAAATATTTTCCCCAGGACCTAGCTCTCCTTTTCCTTACATTAAATGGTAATTTTTGATAAGTAGAACTTTTAAGCTTTGATAAATTCTATTTATCTTTTCTTTTATAGCTAGTATATTATATTAATATATTTTTCTCTACTCCAATGGGAGTGAAGATTGTTCTACCATGTTTTATTTTGTAAGTTTTATAGTTTTAGCTTTCACATATAATTCTTGATTTAAATTGAATAGACATAGGTTACATAAACATTGCTTTTTTTTTCTGAGCCCATAGCCAGTAAAGAGAACAAAATAAGAAATTTCTGGTATACGTTATGAAATATAATACATTGTGATATTTGATATTTGTCTCTTGGCCTGCTGTATGTGCAACCATAGAGAAGATTTTTTCCTTATATTTATTCCAAATATGTAACTAGTGAGATAGACTGATGATCCCCAAAGGTAAGATTTTTCTCCTCCTCGTAGCATGTATTAAGAGTGGCAGTCTTTATTCTCAATGTTTCTGCAACTCTGTATTTTGATAATAAAGTCCAAATGACCTTTCCTTTGGTCATTTCAAACTTCATTTGAATGTTTCTCTTGTTCATTTGTGACATCTGATTGCTAGTACTTTTTAATTTTATGCCTGTATTTTATGTTTTTCATTCCAACTTTGTAATTGCTGAACTTAACCTATCATCAAACAGGCAAACTTCCCTGCATTTCACAGCAGTGAGAAGAGCACTGGATTACTACACATTTATGCACACTCCATCTGCTTTCTTATATCATCTAACACCTTTCTATTGACTCTACAATGTGCAAATCAAATTGGATTATTATTCTCTGCATCTGCAGTTGAACAACCAAATCTATTCCACTTGGATTACCTCATGTCTAAGTGGAAGTTTACTATGCCCAGAATAAATTATTTTCTTTTCTGAGACTTGCCCTTTCATAGGTATCCCATGCTGCCTTTGTCTAAACAACAAGCAAACAAAACACTCTATCCTTTTCACATTCCAGAGCTTTCCAACAGGATGAACTTGTTATGATATTCAGAGCAAATCTTTCTTGATGGATACATGTCTGTGAGCATGCTTTAAGATTCATTTTGGTCTTTTTAAAAAAGGCATAAGATGTAAGTGGCTACAATCTTTCTATTAGATCACTATATTCTGGCAGTTATTACTTGTTCCTATGCACTATATGTTCAAATGTCAATACGTTAGATGTTCTGGAAACTCTCTGTATGCACATAACATCTTTTTCATGCAGAAAATTTTTGTTAAAACAACAGTTTTAAAATAATGAGATAATGTTCATTATATGCTTTGGAATATAAAAGAGAAAACATAATAAACATAATCTTGCCCACCATCAGGGTATACCATTTTGACTGTTTTTTTTTTTTTTCAATTCCTTCAAGTATTTTTTCTGTAGAGTATTAACATTTACGTGAGAAAACTTAGAGATTGGGCAAAATGGCGAAGAATTTTTAGAATGAAGAAATAGGATAAAAAGAAAAACTTAGGAGATCTATAGCTCTTAGCAAATAATTTCATGCTCAAATGACTAAACAATAACTTTGAGAGCCTTTATAATGTTTGTTTTTGATTTCTCAGAGTCTCTTAATTGCCTTAAGTTTGAGAATTGTTTTGTTATAATTCCAATCTTAAGATGTCGCCCCAAAGTTCATGCTTTGAAGGTTTGAGCAGCAGTTGAGGGGTGGTGGAATCTTAAAGAGATGGGGCCTAGTAGGAGGCAGTTAGGTCATTGGGTATGGGTTCTTGAAAGAGATATTGGGACTCCAGCTTCTTCCTTTCTCTATTTTTTTTTTTTTGCTTCTTGGCCACCATTAAGTGAGCAGTTTTCCCTGCATTGAGCTCATTACCATGATGTTCTGTCTTGCCAAAGGCCCAAAGGCAAAAAGGCCAAGTGACCTTAGACTGAAAACGCTGCAATGGTGAGCCAAAATATACCTTCCCTCCTGTTTGTGTCAGGTATTTTGTCAGTGACAGAAAACTGATTAACACAGAATTTAATTAAACACACATACACAGTATGCACACACCTCACTTTTATCTTGGCCTCAGTGAAAATGAGTACATACTAATTTCAAATTACATAAAAATATTTATCAAAATGTAAAATAGTTACTATAATATTATTTAAAAACTTTTTTTGGTGTTATTCAACACTTTTGTTAATTGCTTACTTTCAAAAATTGGAGTAAAACTCTACGTAATCTGTCTCTTGGGAATCCTCTAATTTTGGCTCACTACATGTTCTTAAACTTATAATTTTCATTCAGGTCTGTTAATATTTTAATTTTTTATAGCCTTAGAAATTCTAACTAGAGTGTAACTGCTTTGCAGAGAGTCTTACCATGACAGTTTCCTCTGCACACCGTACTGTAATTTAGGACCCATCTGAACTTTTATGAATTAGCTCCTCCTGTTTTGTGTATTTATAACTCACAGATTAACTATGTCCCATTTTTTTAGACACTGAAGAAGATTATGGGTTTTATATTGTTGTAAATCTATGATTATTTACAGATGTATTTTGTAATATTCTTTCCTAACAGAAATTGTACTTAGCTATTTTAAAAAATCAACTTTGATATTAGCAATTAGATATCAAAATTACTTTAAAAGTATACTTAAACACCCTTGTATCTATAGATTGGGATTTGACTCTACTCACTTTTAAAGCTAGCAAACATCATCCCAATAGAATTACCAAATTGTTGAAAATCATATATTTACTTTGCCAAAGTTCTGTAAAATGAGCTTATTGCATAAATCATATGCCTACATGTATTTTAACAGTTTTTGTAAATATAAAGCATTTTATATTCTCAAAATGCAAAGAGGAAATCTCAAGCCTGTTAAGATTTTTTAAATGAAATTTTGGGATATTTTAACTGATCCCTTTTGTATTACTGAAATAAATTTTTTCAAGGGTTTCTTCCCTTTCCAGTAATCTTAGATTTGTGTAGATGCTAGAAAACTTATGTTATGGATACTAATCTTTTCATGACATTTCTTAGCTTTATGGAGAGATGTATAATTATGGTCTGAAATTTTTAAGTGGATGAAGTTACTTCCCCATCACTCTTTTCCACATATAATGAGAAGTTTTAGACAAAAATATGGAACATATACAGATATTTATTAAGCTAATAATTACTAATTAGCAAGAAAAAGGTAGTTTATCCCACCTATTTCATAAAGTTGATAAAATCTAGCTTTCTATTCTTTTTGAGGTGACATAATTTTTTTTTTGGAGCATTTACCATCTTGCATGAAAGATCAATTAAAAGATACAAAACATTTTAGAAGAAAATTCTACTTCATTCAAGTAAGTATAGGATTTACAGAAATACTGTTTAATTAGTGATGGATACAATGTTATTTAGGGACTAACTCTCAAGCAACATCCCAAGCAAGAAAAAGGACAGACTTTGCAGGATTCTCATATCCTATCATGAAGTAGTTTATGTAAATTCACTTTATTTGAATAGCTCTTAATTTTAACTGTTAGTTAATATCTAACCATTATTCTGCTTATAATGAAGTTATTAAGTTTACCAAGTGAACCACATTTTGACATAAGGTATGTAAATTAACAAAGCTCCATTATCAAGCAAAATCTGAATAAGAGAATATAAACTCTTACCAAGCAAGATGTGAATAAGATTTTGAAAAATATGTAAAATCATACCTCAGTGTCTGTAACAAGTTAATTACATATAAATTACAGACATCACGAAAGTTTGGATTAGGAAGAAGCAATAAGAAAAATTTGAGACGTGTTTCTTTTCCAAATTTCACGTGAGGCTTTAAATTTGACTAACAAAATGTCATGTGTTCTAAAAATATAATCTTTGTTCCATATGAAATATGGCTAGTGTGTCATTTAGAAAACAGGCCATCAACCTTCCATTTCCCATTTCTCATTATATGGATATCAGATCAGTGCTGCCCACACTGCCAGACTCCTTTGTGGTTTTCTCTTGTGGGTGTCCTAGGTTTAGTACTCCCAGAATGTGTATCTGAGGTGGAGTTAGGGATAATGCTAAAGTTTGGCTCTGGAATGTCCCCCAAAGGCCAATGTGTTAAAGTCTTGGTCTCCAGCTTGTTGCTATTAGGAGGTGATAGAACTTTTAAGAAGAGGGACACAGAGGGGGTTTTAGGTCATTGCAAGTGTGTTTTGAAGGGAATAGTGAAAACCTAGTTCCTTCCCCTCTCTCCCTCCTCTCTCTCCCTTTAGCTTCCTCACCGTGTGGTGAACAGGTCTCCTCCACCATGCACACCTGCCATGATGTATTGTGCTGCCACAGGCAAGTACTAGATCATCCTTGTGGGAGTCAGTCATTGGGCATGTGCATAGCTTTCGCCTCTATCACTGTGACCAACTCATTCATTTGCTCATTTTATTAGTTCTGAAGTGGTTGCTGAGAGAGGCAGGGTAATATTAAATGGCTAAGACATTGTTTCTACTTTGGTTTGTGTTGCTTTTCCGTGGTAGTCTGGTTGGAATCCTTCCCATTTGAGCCCCTCCGTATATACCCATCCACTTGCTACTCCAGGCCTCCTTGCTTCTGATGTTCCAACCTTCTTCCTTTAGGCTCCTGACCAGCTGACTATGTCTCTTACTGCTATTCATGTATCTACCTACATTTCTACCTTATATTATCCAATAAGGTAGCCACTAATCACATAAGGCTATTGAGCAATTAAATGTGACTAAGAGACATTGTAAATGCAAAATAGAAAAGAAATATAGAAAATTTAGCATGAAAAATATAAAATATCACATTAATTTATGACATTTACTATTTATTGATAATATTTTGAGTAATTGGGTTAAATAATCTTTAAATGAGGCTTTTAGATCATTGAAACTTTCACCTATGACTAGTATTTGTGGTTTATGTGATATTTTTAATTGGCCTCTCTTTCTATCTATATGAATTAAATAACTAGGTTTTACCATACTTTCCTTATCACTTCTGAGTGGGGCTGCAATGCAGTTATTAGACTTTTTGTTATACATTTTTGTCCACTTACCAGGCATATCATCCAAAATCCAAACTCAATTCTTTAAAAGCTCTTTTAGGATAGTGTACAACATTCCCCATTTATGTATTATTGTACACTGAGATAGAGACATTGAGAGAACTGTGGTGTGTGACATAAAAGTCTGGACCATCTGTTCCTGCAGCTTGCTTGTGCCCTTTTGGTCTGTTCATGCTGGGTCTTGGATGCATCATTTCCATATCATGATGGATTATGATAAGGCTGCCTGACTTTATGACTTGGTAGGTACAACAGGCCTCTTTCAGATGCATGGCCACTTGGTGTCCATATGTTCTAGCATTCTATCATTTCCAGGACCCAATAGCATCCCAGAGGCTATTTTTCTAATATTGTATAACCCTCCTCTCCAGATGTCATGGCCTTGCTCCAAAATCCCAGGAGCTAGAATTGTGATTCTCTCACTGAGGCTTGCCATAAAATCCACACTGTATCTTTTTCTACTACTGATGCTTCTGGCATCATCGGTCCTGGATAATATGGTCCAAGAGGCATTGCTACATTTATTGAAGTCTAGACACATTGCAGAGGACTCTCTTGCTACAGACTCCACTCAAAGCTACTAACCTTTTATAACCTCCATATAAGGGCTGGAATAGTATTTCTAAGTGTGGAATGTGTTTCCTCCAGAACTCAGAGAGGCCTTTCAGGCATTGTACTTCATGCTTCATGATAAGAAATGAAAAATGAAATAGATTTTTTCCTTCTCTTTAGAAGGGATATCCTGGAATCACTGATCTGTGCACATCTAAAATTTTTATTGAAATGAGAGTTCTAACTCTTCATAGGGCTTACCTTATCATCTAGAATATATGCATCTCACTAAACCTTTCAGTGTGCTAATGATCTAATACTTGTACTGATTGATTAATATGATGTCATTGATGTAAAATGGTAAAATACAATGTTCTGTGAGATGTCTATGTGGTACAAGATCACTTTAGATAAAATTATAACAGAAAAAGATAGGCAAAACTATAAATAAAAGTTATTTTTATTACCTATGTATACCTATGTTTTAAATTCTTTTTCCTAATTTGGATAAAAGGAATGCATTTATCATATCAGGTACACATACCAAGTACCTGAGGTCATATTAATTTGCTGTAGCAAGAGTACCATGTGTGGTTGGCAGCTATAATCAGGACTAACTTTTACTAGACTGAGCTTGTGATAGTACTAGTCATTTTTAAGTAATTCTCCAACTCTGGAGATGAAATCATTTGCTATTGAATGAACCATGGGTTACAAAAGACATCAAAGAGAAGGTTAAAAAATTCTTAGAAGTAAATGAGAACACTGATACAATATATCAAAATCTCTGGGACACTATGAAGGCAGTACTCAGAGGAAAGTTCATTGCATGGAGTTTATTCCTTAAAAGAAGAAAAATTCAACAAATAAAGACCTAACATTACATCTCAAAGCCCTAGAAGAAAAAGAAAAAATCAACATCAAAAGCAGTAGAAGACAGCAAATAATTAATATTCAGAGCTGAAAATCAATAAAATTTAACCAAAACAAATAATTGAAAAATTGACAAAATAAAAAGTTGCTTCTTTGAAAAAATAAGTAAAATTGATAAACCTTTATCCATGCTAAGAGAAGGAGAGAGAAAACTCAAATTACTAACATCCATGAAGAAAAAGGAAATATCATGAGGGACACTACAGAAATACAAAAGACAATTAAAATTATTTTGAAAATTTGTACTCCAGTAAAATAGAAAATCTCAAAGGCATCAACCAATTTCATATGATTTGCCCAAACTGAGTCAGATGATACACATAAGTTAAACAGATCAATTTCAAACAATGAAATAGAAGACACATCAGAATCCTGCCAAGAAAGAAAAGCCCAGGACCAGATGGATACACAGCTGAGATCTACAAGACCTTCAAACAAGAACTAATACCAATACTTCTCAAATTATTTCATGAAATAGAAAAAGAGGGAACACTTTCAAACTCATTCTGAGGCTAATATCACCCTGATTGTAAAACCAACAAAGACACATCAAAGAAAGAAAACTTTAGACCAATATCTCTAATGAACATATATGCAAAAACTCTCAGTAAAATTCTGGCAAATTGAATACAAAAACAAATCAAAACTATAGTGTACCACGATCAAGTAGGGTTCATCCCTGGGATGCAAGTTTGGTTCAACATACAGAAATTAATAAATGTAATTCATCACATCAATAGGCTTAAAGATAAGAACCATATGATCATCTCAATAGATGCAGAAAAAACATTCAACAAAATACAGCATCCCTTCATGTTCAAAACACTAGAAAAACTAGGGATAACAGGAACATATCTTAACTTTGTAAAAGTTGTCTATGCTAAGCCCCAGGCCAACATCATTCTAAATGGAGAAAAATTGAAAGCATTCTCTCTAAAAACTGGAACATAACAGGGATGTCCTCTTTCACCATTTCTATTTAACATAGTTCTTGAAACTATAGCCAGAGTAATTAGACAGACAAAAGAAATTCAAGGGATATGGATCAGAAAAGAAGAACTCAGACTATCATTATTTGCCAATGACATGATTCTGTATCTGGAGGATCCAAAAAATTCCACCAGAAAACTGCTAGAACTAATACATGAATTTAGCAAAGTAGCAGGATATAAAATCAACATTCATAAATCAAAGTCATTTTTGTATATCAGTGAAAAATCCTCTGAAAGAGAAGCTAGGGAAACCACCCCATTTACAATTGCCTCAAAAAAAATACTTGGGAATCAACTTAATAAAAGAGGTGAAAGACCTCGACACTGAAAACTACAGAATGCTAAAGAAAGAAATTAAAGAAGACCTTAGAAGATGGAAAAAATCTCCCTTGTTTGTTGATAGGCAGAATTATTATTGTCCAAATGACCACACTACCAAAAACACTATACAGATTTAATGCAATTCCAATCAAAATCCCAATGGCATTACTCATATAAATAGAGAAAGCAATCATGAAATTCATCTGGAAAAATAAGAGTCTCAGAATAGCTAAAGCAATCCTTGGCAAGAAGAGTGAGGCAGGTGGCATCACTATACCAGACCTTAAACTATACTACAGAGCAATAGTAACAAAAATAGCATGGTAATGGCACCAAAATAGACTGATAGACCAATGGTACAGAATAGAGGACACAGAGACAAATCCGCATAAAAATAGTTATCTCATAGGAGACAAAGGCACGAAAGACATATATTGGAGAAAAGATAGCCTCTTCAACAAATGGTGCTGGGAAAACTGGAAATCCACATGCAGCAAAATGAAATTAATCTCCTATCTCTACCATGCACAAAACTCAACTCAAAGTGGATCAAGGACCTAGGAATTAAAGAGATCCTGCACCTAATAGAAGGAAAAGTAGGCTCAAATCACCATCATGTCAGATTTGTCCCCAACATCCTTAATAAGACTCCTATAGTACAAAAAATAAAATTAAGAATCAATAAATGGTATGGATTCATACTGAAAAGCTTCTTCTTGGCAAAAGAAAAAATCAGTGAGGTGAATAGAAAGTGTACAGAACGGGAACAAATTTTTACCATGTGTACATCAGACAGAGCACTAATCTCTAGGATATATAATGAAGTAAAAAATCTTAACACCAAAAAAACAAATAACTCAATCAATAAATGGGTCAAGTAACTGAAACAACACTTCTCAGAAGATAACGTACAATTAATGAACAAATATATGAAAAAATGTTCAACATCTCTAGCAATTAGAGAAATGCAAATCAAAACTACTCTAAGATTTCATCTCACTCCAGTCAGAATGGCAGCTATTATGAAGACAAACAACAATAAGTGTTGATGAGGATGTGGAGAAAAAGGCAAACTCATGCATTGCTGGTGGGACTGCACATTGGTGCAACCAATATGAAAAGCAGTATGGAGCTTCCTTAAGAAACTGGGAGTGGATCCACCACTTGACACAGCTATCCCTCTCCTCAATTTATACTGAAAGGACTTAAAATCAGCATACTGTAGTAATGCAGCCACATCAGTGTTTATAGCAGTACAAGTCACAATAGCTAAATTGTGGATCTAACCAAGATGCCCTTCAGTAGATGAATGGTTAAAGAAACTGTGGTATATATACCCAATAGAATATTACTCAGCAATAAAAGAGAATAAAATCATGGCATTTGCAGGTAAATGGATAAAGTCGGAGAATATAATGTTAAGTGAAGTAGCCAATATAAAATCAACATTCATAAATTTAATTCATTCATACATTTTAATGCAATTAAATCTATGTGAATGCTGATATGTGAATGCTAATCCTTAATGAGGATGGGGTGGGGGAAGCATGGGAGGAATGGAGTAACTTTAAATAGGGCAAAAGGGAGGGAAATGAAGGAGGGAGAATGGGGATAGGAAAGATGGTGGAATGAGATGGACATCATTACCCTAAGTACATGTATGAAGACACTAATGGTGTGACTCTACTTGTGCACAACCAGAGACATGAGAAATTGTGTGATATATATATATATATATATATATATATATATATATATATATATATATATACTATAAGTTGCAATGTATTTTGTTAAGTATAACAAATTAGAATAAATAAATAAATTTAAAATTAAAAAAAGAAAATCAATTGACCATAATATGAGGTATTATAATAATAGTATAATACTGATCCCATTGTTCTATATGCCCATTTTTTCTTGGTCAATATCTGTCTTGTTTACTGTAGTTTTGAGGTAATTTTTGAAATTGTATAGTATGAGTCCTCCAACTTTTTTTCTTTTTCAAGGTTGTGTTTCATTTCTTTCTTCTCTTCTCTTTTTTTTGGAGGGGTAGTCTGGGTCACTGCAATTTCCATGCAAATTTTAGGGGTCAGTTTGTCAATTTATGCAAAGATGCTAGCTGGGATTTTGATACGGATTGCATTGAATCAGTATATCAAATTCAGAAGTGTTGCAGTCTTAACAATAAGAAATCTTCTGAATCATGAACAATATGTTTTTCCATTTATGCAGGTGTGAAGCAGGTTCATTAATAACTAATCCCAAAGGAGGACTCCTACTGTGTGGAGGACAGCAATGATTATCCCTATGTTACTCACCAGGAATCAGAGTCTAAAATCTTTCTTCAACTGTATGCCAGGTTGCAGTGTTACTAATCCCTGAGTCTGGTGAGTTAGAATATACTAAAGTAAAAGTTATATGGTAGATTTGTTACTTACTGATAGATAGTAGAAGCTTAGGATTCATTGTGGCATGACCCCCCAACTCTTAAGCTGCCTAGGAAGGATAGAATCTTGACTGCATTTTCCCTTTTGTATCATACATAAGAAACTTAGAAAGACAGTCCACTCTGAAGTGGCACCTCTGGGGCAGTGTGATACACTGGGAAAAGCTCTGAAGGACATCCTGCTTCTAGGGGAAGGGAAAGAGGTCTGTTGTCCAAGTAGCTGCTTTTTAACTCAAGATGTTACCTAAATAAAAAATCCCCCTTTCTGGATTTTCGAGTTCAAGGCCAACCACTGCATTCACGGTGGTTTCTCCCATAGCCATGTAACCACATTTTGGTCAAACTGGACCACATATTCCACAGTAGTCCCAGAGGATTATATCTTTCAGTGACATTATAGCCAGTTTAGTTTGTATACGTATACTCTTAAGATATTAACTCGATGACCAAATCACATAACAGTGAATACTTTCAGGTTGTCTCCTTGGCAAATCATGAATTTTTTGATTTATAACTTTTATTTTAGTATATATAACTTTTTACTTTAGTATATTCTACCTCACCAGACTCAGAGATTAGTAACACTGCAACCTGGCATACAGTTGAAGAATCTGGTCCATTTCTTGCAACCAAAGAGCCTCAGGAAAGATAGCTATATTCAGGCAAAGGTGAGGAGAGGAGAGGGATGAAAGGGGAAAACTGAAGGCCAGGCTGTATCAGGTAGTTTCTCAGTCTCTCAGGGTATCACATTCCACAATTTACAGTTATTCTTAAAAATTATGAGCAGGAGCCAGATGAATGGTGCGTAACTGTACTCCCAGCAACTTGGGAGACTGAGGCAGCAAGATCGCAAGTTCAAGGCCAACCTCAGCAACTTGGCAAGGCCCTGAAAAGCTTAGTGGTACCCTGCTTCAAAATAAGAACTAAAAAGGACTGGGGATGTGGCTCAGTGATAAAACACCCCTAGGTTCAATCCCTAGTACCACACCAAACCAAAACAAAATAAAACTAACCAACAAGGGCTGTTTGCTCCATTGCTACAAGAAGTATTAGGTTTCCTTTAAATTTTTAAAAATTATTTAGTAAATAATTTTTAAAAGATTAAAACTTACGGTATGAAAACTTATGCTGTATTCTACTGTTAATTGTTTTATTAAAACTTATCATCTCAATTTCTTTCCATCAAGTTTTATTGTTTTCAGAGTTTAAGTTAAGCACTTTTGTTAAATTTATTCTTATTTTTTTGATGCCATTTACAAATGGGATTGTTTTTTGATTGTTCAGTTTTTATAATTCAGGTTCCTAATGATTTACAGTCTGATAGTTTCTGCCTTTTGATTAAACTGTTACAATTTTCTATCATTCCTTATTTCAATAAATTTTGCTCTTATGTATTTTCTTTTGTTTCATTTAGGATATAGCATATTTATGTATTTTATAAATACAATAGCACAATTGCATAATGTTGTTTTATATAATTTCTTTTAAAATAAGTTTTAACAATAAAATAAAAAATAGGCTTTATAGTCTTTTACAATATGCATTTATTATAGTATTTTTCTTTACTTTTTATAGTCATACTATCCTTTTTCTTTGCATATCTGATTCCTACCTCTCCCTTAGGGGTCCCTATTGTTAATCTTTACTTGTCTATTTTTGTAGTATATTGGCTAGACTACGTGTGTGAAGGTTTTTCCCACATGGTGTGAAATATTTTAAGTGCTTATTGTGGGTTGGGTATACTAACCACAAGTTCTCTATGCTTTGAATTCTCTGAGAATGCCTTTATTTTTGCTTGATATAAGATTATTGATTGACAGGTCTTTTTCTTTCAGCATTTCAAATATGTCATTCCACTGTCTATGGCCTTCATTGTTTCTGAGGAGAATTAAGCTGTTAATCTGAATGGGAAATTCTTTGTAGACTATGAGCTGTACTTTTCTTGCTGCTTTCAACATTTTCTCCTTACTGTCAAAGTTAATTTTTCTTATCAAACACAGAAAATTTCTTGCCATTATCTTCTTGAATATACTTTTTCTCCATTCTCTTTCTTCTCTTCTTTGGGTACTCTCATTATGTTTATATGTTGGTGCACTTAAAAGTATCCCATATTTATTGTAGGTGCCGTTCATTTCTTACTATTTTTTTCCTCTCTATTCTTCAAATTGCCTGATTTCTATCAGACTATCTTTAAGTTCACAGATTCTTTCTTTTATTTTTTTCAGTTAAAATTCTACTATTTCTCCCTCCTATTGATTTTTTCGGTTCAGTTATTATACATTTCAACTACAGAATTACCATTTGATTCTTTTAAAGGTTTGTTTGATATTGTGTATATCAAAGATGATACATTTTCATGGTATCTTTCTTAACTTCTTTAAGAATACCTTCCTTTCATTCTTTAATGTATTTATAGTGGTTCCTCAAAGTCTTTGTGTGTTAAATTCAACATTTGTTTCCTCTCATGGGCAATTTCTGTTGCTTGTGTTTTCACCATGTGTATGGTCATACCATGCTGTTTCTTTGCATATCTTCTCTATTGCTTACCACTAAAATGCCTGTTGTTGTCATTTAAGGACACTTTCAGTTTGAAGTTTCCCCACATTCTCTTCCAAATAATATCAGTTCCTTTGGGAAATGCTTCACACCTCTGTGTTTTATGTCTTGCCTCTTCTCTTTGGCAAAATCTCTGAATCTGCTCTGGATCTAGGGATAAGAAAGTGGCCCATTTCTTTCATCGCAACAGCCCTCTTTACAAGCAGTGTTCTAGGTGGATGCAGTAAACTCTGGTCTTTCTAACTTGTCTTTCCTGACTTGGAATCTCTGCCATATAAGCTAGCTGGATCTCATATGATCTGAGCCCAGTATTCTTCCATGATTCAGGTAGAGCTTCCACTCTCAGGGTGAAATCTGGGTGAAAGAAATCTCTCTCAAACTTGTAGCCACACTTGCCTGGTGTCTTTGCAACAATAGAGCTCCATGGGGAGACAGATGAGAAATTTTGGTGGTTTGCTCCTACTTGGTTCATATCATAACCCTTCATTGTGAGAGGAAGAGAGAAGAAGGCCCATATTTTTGGCCACACTTGCTTTGAGCAGGGCTTCTTTTCGCTGAACTGAGGGAGGAGGAAGGGACTAGAACATGTCTCGATTACATTGACTTTAACTATTCTGAGATTTGTTAGATTTTCTTAAATAAATGTTTCTTCTTTTGTTAATAGTTCTCATACAATTTTTATTACAAATCAACTTTAAAGGGTTGTTTTTGCTACTTATTTATTAATGTATGTTTTTTGTTGTTTTGATAGACCGTCAACAGGGCACTCATGCCACTATTACTGAAATGAATCTTCCCTAAAATTTATTTAATGCAGTCTCTGTACATAGTTTGAATCTGTAATGTCTCTCAGAGGCCCAGGTGTTAAAGGGTTGTCCCTCAGCCCATGGCACTATTGAGATGTGTGGAGCCTTTCATAACTGAGGCCCTGTGGGAAATTTTAAATCATTAGAGTCTTGCTCTCAAAGGATCTTGTGGGACCCTCGTTTATTCTTATTTCTCTTTCTCTTTCTTCTTGGCCATGAGGTAAAGGGGCTTCCTTTGATATGGGCTCCCAACATGATGTTCTGCCTCACCATAGATCCAAAAGCAATGTGGCCAATAGATCATGGCCTAAAACCTCTAGAACTGTGAACCAAAATAAACCTTTCCTCTTTTTAAACTAATTATCTAAGGTACTTTTTTACAGTCATGGAAAGTTAATACACCTTCTATGAATGCTAGTTATGTTTCATTGGTTCAAGTATATGCTTTATATTTAAAAGAAAAATAGTCAAGGAAAGTATTTATCCTTTAACTCAAAGTTAACATTTTCTAGTTACTAGTCATCACTCAGCCATGACTTAATATTTACCCTAATGCACAAATAATTTATTGTTTTGAAAATGTGAAAATTTTGTTGGTATCCTATGACCTGGCAAATAATGTTTATTTCTCATGGTGGACAAGCTTGCAGTATTCAGAGGCATAAGAAAAGCAAATTTTTTTTTCCTACAGATTTTCTATTGCCTAGGTCACATAAGTTTGTCACATATATCAAAATAAAACATAACTATTTCTTTGATTTTGATAAAATCCACATTACTACATAATTTTCTGAAGATATTACATGAATAATTTCATGTATTTCTGGTAACAACTAACTATGAATAAGACTGTCATATATCAGTGACAATTTCCTTGTTTAATGTATTTATTGCATAAATCATTTTTATTTTTCACCATGAACAAAATTATGAAAAACAGTAAGAAAATACTAGTTTTTCTAAAAATCTACTTATCCTAAGTACATATATACATAAAAGTGCCACAGTTTATGAAATTAGAAAATTCAGTCAATTTGCTTCTGTTGGATAACATCAAAACACTTTCTTCCCATTGATGTGTTTGGATATAGAAGGAACATATTTTCATTTAAAATGTGTTTGAATGTACTTTGATTGCAATTCTCTGGAAAACCAAAATTTAAACCATGTGCTAATGAATAAAGAAATAGATTACAGGGAGGTTGTTAGTTATAAACCAAATTTTGGTGGCCATATTTACTCCTTCTATCTGTTTGCTAAATTCTTTGAACCTCAGTTTCCTCATCCATAAAATTTAGAAAATTTTACCTACTTAGTGAAATTAAATATGATAAAAATATCTGAAACATGGCACAGTGTTTGGTACTTAGTAAGAATTCAAAAAAGTTAATGTCTCCTCTCCTTCCATTTAACTGGAACTAAAAGCTTCAAAGTAAGTGAATCTTGTTAGTAATATAAATCTTGTTTTGAATCATTATATATATATATATATATATATATATATATATTTCCACATTAGGTCCTAGTTTGCTACTCTGGAGACTCACAAATTTGAGACCATCCTGAATAACATAGTGAGACCCTGTCTCAAAAAAAGAAAAAAAAAATTTTTCAAAAAGTAAAACAAAACTAAACTTCCATAGTTTAGTAATTAAATCTTAATTTTGACAGATTATTAGTTATGATTATATTCAATTACTATATACATTTCTGACATAACAACAGCATATAGTGTTTTTTTTCCTAGAGTATTAGGGCCAGGTAAATATGTGAGAAAATCTTATAATTGTGCAGACTCCAGATAATTTCAAAAGGAGAGCTTAAAAATGTTTAGAGTAAATCATCACTAGAATCTGTTGCAAAATGGAGATTTTTTAAACTCATTCTTTAGTTCTGGGATGAAAGGTAATTGAATACTTAGTGTGTAGTAAATGGAATAAGACTCAGTGGTGAAAAAATTCAAACATGGTCCTTGCTATAATTAAATTTATTCTAATAAAGAGATAATTACACAATTAAATATTCTAAAAAACTGTAAGGAGTGCCATGGATAATAAATGTCTGGTGTTTGGAGTGTACAAAAGAGAAGATTTTGACCTAGTTAAGTGAGGAAAATGAGGAGGTTACAATTGAGCAGGTTACAATTGACCTGATAAATAACAATTCAGTGGTGGCTATTTAGAGGAATAAAGGCGAAAATGAAATTCCAGCAGGGGATAATAGCATGCACAGTGTCCTTAATGTTAGAGTTCATACAACACATAAATTAGATGGATAAAATACTAGTGTACCTATAAAACAGAAAGAAGGAAAAAGATGATGAAGCTTTTGAAGTCATTGTCTCCATAGGCCATGCTAGGAATATTTGTCCTTTTTATAAAGAGCAACAAGAAGCCGTTGAGATACTTCAGGCAAGGACAGGGGGAGTCATGCATGGACTAAATGACAACCAAATTACATTTTTAATAGATCACTCTTGATGGATAAGAGCAGATTTATTTAAACCGGTAAGGTGTGTATTTCATCAGAATAAGGGTGGAGGTATCAGGGAAGATTAATTCAATCAGTATTGATGGAGATGTCGAGAAATGATTGGAGATAGAGATGTATTTAAGGGGTTAAATTATTAGAATTTTTTGATGTGTGGGGTGAGAAAAACATGAGGAATCAAGATTCACTTTTAGATATCTGAATGGAGTAACATTAACTTAATGTGCAATTTGTCATCAGTATCAATCAATTTGATTTGGGGAGAACTAGATAATTATTACAGCTATTTTATTTTATATATTCTGTTCAGTTATGGCTATTTGGAAGTGTGCTTAGCAAAACTGTGAATTGTGTACTTTATCATGAAGTTCATTAAAAATTAAGCACAATTTCAAAAGGAAACATTATTATTGATGACTTCCTTCTCTATCTTAATCCTAGAAATTTTGCTTTTTAGAAAAAAAGAGTTACATCCATTGCAAGAAAATTCAGTTCATTTCTTATACACAGCTGATAATTTTATGATCGTCAGAGATTGTAGAGAACAAATCCAAGAGCATTTACTATGGTCTCTGTCACCTCAGTGATGCTTCCAGAATAAAATCAAAAAGGTAATCTGGTGATGGAAATAAGGATGCTGTTACTCTTCATAAGATATAAAAAGCCACTTTCTTGCTCTAACAAATAGTGTGCAATGACTGACTTAAATCTTCCTCTCTACTAGAGAATCAAAGGTCATCACTATAAGATCAGTTATAATTTACATTGTGATATTGTTATGAATGTGTAAGTCATCAAGGCTTAACACAAACCTGCACTGACTTCAGGATCTATACAGAAAATTATGTTAAAAAACAAAACAAAACAAAAACCACAGATATCAACTTATTTTCTTGCATGTCTTCCTGACTTAAATGGAGACAAAGAAAATGTGGCATTCTGAAAATTCTGTATAGTTAAGTCAGACTTTTTTTTTTTCTTGTAGTGCTGGGATTAGAACCCAGGGACTTGTGCACACAGGCAAGCATTCTACCAACTAAGCTATATCCCCAGCCCTAAGTCAGACTTTCTTTATGTCTAATCTTGGAAATGAGGACTCCTAATGCAGTGATCCAGCAATTGCTAAAAGATTACAAGACCAAAAACTGTTGATGTCATATTTTCATTTTTAGATTGAAGTTGATCTGTGTGGTAATGTTATTGCAATAATAATTTTGTTCAGCTACAGAACAAGTTGAATTATATGCAATGAACACTGATTTTGAATGCACTGCTAAAAAATGGTGAAAGATGATGTTTTAAATTGTTGCTAGGCCAAGCACAAAGCACAGACACTTTAAATCCAGTTAACTCACAGCATTAAAAAAATCTTTTTTTTATTGGTTGTTCAAAACATTACATAGCTCTTGACATATCATATTTCATACTTTAGATTCAAGTGGGTTATGAACTCCCATTTTTACCCCATATACAGATTGCAGAATCACATTGGTTACACATCTACATTTTTACATAATGCCATATTAGTAACTGTTGTATTCTGCTACCTTTCCTACCCTCTACTATCCCCCCTCCCCTCCCCTCCCATCTTCTCTCTCTACCCCATCTGCTGTAATTTAATTCTCTCCGTTGTTTTTTTTCCCTTTTCCCTCACAACCTCTTATATGAAATTTTGTATAACAATGAGGGTCTCCTTCCATTTCCACGCAATTTCCCTTTTCTCTCCCTTTCCCTCCCACCTCATGTCTCTGTTTAATGTTAATCTTTTCCTCCTGCTCTTCCTCCCTGCTCTGTTCTTAGTTGCTCTCATTATATCAAAGAAGACATTTGGCATTTGTTCTTTAGGTATTGGCAAGCTTCACTTAGCATAATCTGCTCTAATGCCATCCATTTCCCTGCAAATTCCATGATTTGTCATTTTTAGTGCTGCGTAATACTCCATTGTGTATAAATGCCACATTTTTTTTATCCATTTATCTATTGAAGGGCATCTGGGTTAGTTCCACAGTCTAGCTATTGTGAATTGTGCTGGTATGAACATCTACGTGGCAGTATCCCTGTAGTATGCTCTTTTAAGGTCTTCAGTGAATAGTCCGAGAAGGGCAATAGCTGGGTCAGATGGTGGTTCCATTCCCAGCTTTCCAAGGAACCTCCATACTGCTTTCCAAATTGGCTGCACCAATTTGCAGTCCCACCAGCAATGTACAAGAGTACCCCTTTCCCCACATCCTTGCCAGCACTTGTTGGTGTTTGACTTCATAATGGCTGCCAATCTTACTGGAGTGAGATGGTATCTTAGGGTGGTTTTGATTTGCATTTCTCTGACTGCTAGAGATGGTGAGCATTTTTTCATGTACTTGTTGATTGATTGTATGTCCTCCTCTGAGAAGTGTCTGTTCAGGTCTTTGGCTCATTTGTTGATTGGGTTATTTGTTATCTTATTGTTTAATTTTTTGAGTTCTTTGTATACTCTGGATATTAGGGCTCTGTCTGAAGTGTGAGGAGTAAAAATTTGTTCCCAGGATGTAGGCTCCCTATTTACCTCTCTTATTGTTTCTCTTGCTGAGAAAAAACTTTTTAGTTTGAGTAAGTCCCATTTGTTGATTCTTGTTTTTAACTCTTGTGCTGTGGGTGTCCTATTAAGGAATTTGGAGCCGGACCCCACAAAAATCTTAATTTGCATGTCTGACCCTACTTTAGAATTAAAAGGATCTTCCATGTTTGCAATAATGTGTTGTCTTTTTATATGGTTTCAATAGTGTCTCATACGTAGCTACAGCTTATCTTTTAAACATCTTCAAATATTTGAAATGAAGACTTTTTTCACAGCTATGAATTGATGCATGAATCCAAGTCTCTTGTTTCATTCAATCAGTCAGTTACAGTATTTATTGAGTACCTGCCCTGTACCAAATATTGTTCTGGCATAGTTGTAATCTATCATGCTTCAATGTTAGATTTTATAGTAAATACTTAATATAACTCATGATTAACTATTTTAAAACAACTAATGCATGCTATTAAATATTACATATTTATAAAATATTTAATATAATGCTACTAACTATATATTTTTATAGTCATAAATATTTATATCCATGTATTTTCAATATAAATAACATATTAAATGTATATTAGTATAATGTACAATAAACTATATAGATGTTATTTATATTTATAAAGCAGTAGAATAATGGAATTTTTGGCTTCCAACTCAGGATTCAGGAGTTGCTTTTGATATTTAAAGCATTTTATTCTTTTATCCTCACTTGGAAAAATTATGTCAAGATTAGTGGTACATGTTGAGGGAATGGGAGGCTGAAAACTATAAAAGGGTAAGAGAAGATTATGAGAGTTAGGACCTGAAGTACTGGGGAACAACATTTTTTGTTTCAAGAGCTTGTTCAGTCTCGATATTGAATGCTATGAAACAACTTCACTTGGGGCAAATTTCCTTTATTATAATAATAGGTAGTTATAGATAACTTTATCAAGTATCAGCCCAACATATCATTATTGTGACACTCTACAACACCTGGAATATGCTATATGATTAAAAGGGCTGATTGCTGACTTGACATCTCTAAAGGGGAAAACTCTCATTACTTAGGAAACTCATAAATTTAGAACACTTAGAAATTACAGAGCCTTCTAATTCAGGTGGTAGTTGGGTGTCACTATGGCTGCTCAAGGTGGAAGACTACAGGCACCTTTGCCTTTTCCTGTTACACCAACCTAGCCCATGAGCTTTTCCCTTTCCATTCCCATGGGTATCCTCATTTAGTATCCATCTTTTATAAAAAGAATAAAAGCCAGCACTACTTGTGAGTTACATTTGTTGAATTCTACCAAACTTTCCTTCTCTCTTGCTTACTTCATCTTCCTCACTACTGAATAAGCTGTACACTTCATATCCACCCAGGTAAGCTAAGTTACTCTGTGGCAACAAATAACACCAACGTCTCTTAACAGTAGAAATTATTATTTCCTAATTCTACACATCTATCAAATCTAACATCAGTGTTGTCTGGGAAGTTGCCAGATGTTGTATCAGAGGAAAATCCATTAGTAAAATCCTGTACTAGCTCTTTAAACATATTCTCAGAGTGACATTTGTCACAGACCATTTGCAAACCAAGTCATATGGACACACAGAAGTATTGAAAGCAGTTAATTTCCATATTGTTTTGTTTCTGGAAGCATAACCAAAACTATTCGGTTATCAGCACTAATGACCCTCAAACCCCCTTCACCCTCCCAACATCCTACATGGAGGGATATTAATATATGAAGGAAAGGGGGATTGACATCTAAAAACATCCTATATGTTTTAGTTAGCTTTTTTCTGTCTGTGTCCAAATACCTGATAAGAATAATTTAGAGCAGAAAAAGTTAGTTTGGCCCAGTTTGAGAAGTTCAGTCCATGGTCTGTCAATTCCATAGCTCTGGGCACAAGGTGAGGCAGAATATCATGGTGGAACATCTGAAAATTCTTGCATTGTCTCACACATGAGCATTGTGGGGATACCATGTATAGAAACCATAATATTATATCTTTACATGAGAATAATTAAAAAGAATGATACACTGAAATATCTCATAGTTTTAATCAACAAAACAGCAGTCTCAGTTGCTCAAGTTATTCAAAATATTGAATTTTTCCTATAGTATTCTGGGAAGCATTTTAAATCAGAAGGTGAAATTCTTGACTATTAATTTGAACAGTTAACATAACTTTTGGAGAAGAATATGTAAAAGTTGAACTTCAATGAACCTCATCCTGGTTTTGGATATTCCAACTTGGAGCTGGTCTTATTACACTCCATTCCTGGAGATCCTTCAATAGTATAGAATATTCTGTTCAGGAGTATCTGTAGTTTCTACACAAATAATCTTTATTTCAAGAATGAAATTTTCCTGGATATGACATAGGAGAGATCATTGCAAGTAATTTTAGCACCTACTTTACTTAATGTTTTCTAATCAGTCCAATAGTAACTAGATTATTTTGCTTGTTACTAGCTATTCATTTAGGCCCTTATTCTAATAGACCATTTTATGTAGGTCAGCACTGTTGATCACTCTTACTGTCAAGAAATACGTGTTCTGCTGGTTTATAAATAATGAATGAATGAATGAGTGAATTCTTGCTTTCCCTTGTCACAGAACTCAAAAACACATCACTTACAGGTTAAATGACTTAAACAAAATATACCTGTATCTGTAAATGAAGAGTAATTAAACATTTTTTCTTTGTTTTTTTTTTTACATTTTTTCAAAAGAATAGTATCAGTCCACCCTGTTCAGATAAAAGATAGGGTACAGTCTTTTTTTTATATTTATTTTTTAGTGGTAGTTGGACATAATACCTTTATTTTGTTTATTTACATTTTTTTTTGTGGTGCTGACGATTGAACCCAGGACCTCGAATGTGGGAGGTGAGCACTCTACCACTAAGCTGCAACCCCAGCCCCCATGAATCTTTTCTTCACCCTCCTTTTTAATCTGAAATTCCCAGGAGGAATTATGTAATACAGTCCTCCTACATGTCTTGCAAATAAGGAGAATTGTGAACTTCACTGAAGTAAGAACAAAAATTTGGTTAAGTGAATTATATAATTAAATTCTAAATTCTAACACTCCATGGATTTATAGGGGCTATTGTGTAATTAGTTTACAAAATAAAGAGCACTGGAGTTATTTATGACAGATGTTTACCTAACTTAAAACAGGAAGAGTACGTTTACTTCTATGTAGTTATTACAATGTAATTAAAACCATAAAAGCACTTTATCTGAATTTCAAAGCTGGGACATATTTGTTTTCCTTTTCTTGGCCTCATTGACTGCAGTTGTCTTCACTGATTGTGTAGGGATCATAGGAGAGGACTATGGGTTGGTCACTACTATCAGATATTTTAGTAAGGTTTCACTTATTCTTTTGCTCCACTTTTTGGTAGAATGATGTAAATAACTCTCTGAAAGCTGAACGTTTCATGGTAGAAAGAAATCTAGGATATGGTTGATGACAAAAGACACTTTTGTACATGAGTTTTGGGAGTGGTTAGAAAAAAAATGTACTTCAGTCAGCAGGTGATGGAAAATATTTGAATTTTATCTATGCTATTGTCTTCTGAACTCTGAAGAAGCAGAATTGGCTTTGTATATGACTCTGCATATATTTTTAAAAAAATGTTGATATGGATAATCTGTCATGTAACTCACCATGTGCCATTACCAGTTAATGGCTTTGGGTTGCTTGCACTCCATGGCAGTTCTTAAAGGAAATAGTAGTTGGATTTTCAGAAAACATGACCCATCTCATTATTCAAGGTATGGGGAAATATGCCCAGATGTCAAATGTCTGCTCCAATCAATTCAGCTCATTCCACATATAATCATTTGCTTGTTATAAGAGATTTCCGACTTTCCCATAACGATTCACTTGGATCAAGGCAATATTATTCGGGGATTTGACAACATGTGCAAACTCTTTTTGAATTAGTTTTCAAAGTCTTTTGTGACTGGTGTCAATTTGGCAAGAGCCTTCTTTCATATTTGTGGGATCAAGGTCTAGGGTTTGGGGTTGTTAATTTTAAGAATTTCCTCTCCAACAATCCCCTTTCACCTTCCAGAGGACAGAGGTACTATGAGTATCCAGAATATTAGAGCTAAAATAGGGAGAGAAACCTGAGTTTGGGGTTATGAGGTTGACTTTTTGACTCTTACAAGAGCTCTTAACAGCAACACAATTTGAGAGTAAGACCAGAGCTTAGAATCTGCCTCATTCAAGGCCTCCCAAGGTTCACAAAAAGAAAAACTTTTGGCATGCAAATGTGGCAAGTATTATGGAATGCATTAAACTATAAAGAAAAATGATCATACAACAGTATCATACCAAAAAAAATTAGTTAAAATGGAGATAAAATTTTGGCTAATGTTTTAAAATTCATTTAAAAACAATTTATGAATACATTGAATAAAAGAAGACAGAAAACATTTCACAACTTAATTTTGCTTAATGTCATCCTGAAGACTCACAAACTGAGCACAGTGTAAAGAAAGCTAGAGAAACACAACCCTTTGCTAACCAGAAACTTTGGAGTTGTAGCTAATGTGACTCAAAATCTCAGGGAGTCTTCCCTCTTTTTGTTGGATCCTATGATTACCATTAGAACTCTGTAGAACAGAAAGAAAGGCCAGCAAGTCAAAATGCTGGAGTCGGAAGCAGTGTGTCTTTTCTACTTCAGGCAGTTCATTTATTTTAGGTGGTGATCTGTAAATTACTCCTTCCTTCAAGAGCCTCTTTTTTTTCCCCCAAAGAAAGTTTACAATTAAGAATAAAAATTCATGTGTATTTTGTTGCATAATTTACCAAACCACTATCCAGATGCATTTCTAAGAGCCTATGATTGAACTTTGGGCTCTAAAATTCAAGTTCCTTTTTGAATATACCTTAACAAATGAATTCATCTGGTACAATTTGTAATTTTCTGTGTTAGTAATAATTACCATCAGTTTTATATCTAAAGGAAATTTTTTCACAGGTTTCTGTTAATCATAGTAATCTTATTTGTGGTATTATTGTTCCCTTGTGTTCTTTCACTCAGGTTTTGTTAAACATTTTATTCTGGTTGTATGTTTAGCAGTAGTAGCAGTAGTACTTTTTTTTTTTTTTCTAATGATGTTGGGATTGAACCACGGGCCTTGCACATGCGTGGCAAGCACTCTAACACTGAGCTATGTCCCCACCTCACTCAGGATTTTGTAACACATTCTGGCTAACGGCTTTAGCTCTGTACCATGGCAAATGAGAATTTGGTCAGAAGACCTTCCATTAACATAACAAAATTAAATTATTTTATTTAAGAGACAGATTTTAACAAAACATTTTATTGGTGATGGTGGCCACAGGGATACAATTTTGCTATTATTATGGTTACTTAAAGCAAACATACACAACTTCTTTTTGCCAAAACGTTGTCTCTAATCATGTAGATTTTATTGCAATGTCTTATTAGTTGTTCATTTTCTTTGACAAAGATTCAAGGCCAAACATAGCTCCATAAAATTAGGTTTTGTTCTTTTCATGTTTGTTAAGTCAGAATTCCTTTCCTTAATATTGCTTAAAAATAATTAGGCTTTGAGGTTTAAATTCCTTTCTTTAATAGAAATGTTTTTGGGATTTATATTTTTCCAAATAAAAGATACAGCAATGGTGATGATCCACATTTAAAAACATTCAAATTAATTATAAATTTTGCTGATTAATAGTTTTAATAGCAAGCCTACATTTTAGTTTGAAATCTGAAGTTTACATATGGAATATTCGTCACATAAAATGGATGGGAAAGATTCTAGTTTTCAGATATGTTGATAGAGCCAAGTGTTTTAGAGATAAAAGGCTTGGTTTTCATCTTTAATTTTTTCCAATTTGTTTTATTTGCTGATTCTCCACCATCATCTGGTTTCTATCAGATTTCTTCTATAGTGAATATGTCCCAAAAAGATTTGGGACATATGTCCATTTATTTCAATATTTACACCTCCTGTATGTCTGGTGGTTTATTATATTGGTAATTTATCCCTGAATAAATTTTTAAAATTATTTTGTTTTTAATTTTAAGAGATTTGGCAACAGTGAGTTACATTTTTTCTGGCAATGATCTAGAATGCAGATATTTCATACTTCCAATTAAATATAATTTGATTAAACTAAAAATGAGAAAGTGTCTTCAAAATCTTCTGACTACTCTGATTAGGCAATATGCAAAGAGTGTGTCAACCAACAGGGACAATAATTCTTAATATAGAAACCCTAATTTAGTTAAATATTTTTTAAACATAAAAGATTAACATAGAGGATTAAATATGTAGTACAGAAAATTTTTACATCTAAACCCCTTTTCCAAATTTAAAAAGGGTTTTCCACATGCAACTTCATTTTATTGCCATAATAATTGTGATATATAGGAAGACTTGTTATATCTGTTGTGTAAATGAAATGTTTAAGCTTAGCGAGGTGAGAGATGGATCAGCCATATAATTCCTCAGCACCTCCAGTTCCAATTCATTTTTTCCTTGACAAAAATCATGTGGCCAGAAGTGGTAGGAGGTCTTTGGTTTAAACTCATGATTCTTCAACAATTTTCCTTCTACCTGTTATGTGGACTAAATTTAATATTTGAAATAGGTTGCAGGTCGTTAAGACATATATGCATTAGAATCACATAGTCTCTGAATGCTTACTGAAAGGAATGAACTGTGTTAGCAGAGGTAGGAAATGGAAGAAGAGTAATTGATTTAAAGGATAAGACAAGGATTTCATTTTGCGATAGAGTTTAAAGTACCCATGTTCATTCATGAAGAGAGGTTCAACAGTTGATAGGAAATGTATGCTTAGAGTTCAGTTGATATGGGCTAGAGGTACAGAAACTATAAAAACAGTGAGCAAATACATGAAAAGAAACCAGGGATGGAATCCTTGGTAATACCAATAACAAAAAGGAAAATGGAGAATGAGGAGCAAACAAAAGGTAGTAAGGCTGGTATTGTGGCTCAGAGGCAGAGCACTTGCCTACACATGTGAAGCACTGGGTTTGCTCCTTAGCATCACATAAAAAATAAATAAATAAAATAAAGATATTGTGTCCATTTATAGCTAAAAAAATCATTCTAAAAAAAAGAATGATGGCTTAGAAAATAGGAAAGGATAGGCTCATGGTAACTGCAGGAATGGATAGTTTCGAGAAAAAAGGGATTTGGTATAATTCAACATTCATTTCTGGTAAAAAACAAAAACAAACATTTCTTACTAGACTTGGAAGAAAAGACTAGAATACAGTGTCTCTATATCAATCTAACAATGAACAGATTTCACACTTAAGGATATGGTTCAGTTTTTTCCACAAATCCACAACCACAGAAGACTACATCATGTGATGAATTATCTGAAAAGTACTTGGCAGCTCCCCTGCTCTTTTCTGAGGTCTACTTCACATTTTGCTAAGAGAAGTAAGAAACAACTACAAGTCCTAGAATCCCCTTTTTCTTATGGGTCTGGGGTCAATTCCACAAATTGAGAGACACTCAATGAAATCCAGAGAGTGGGGAGGAAGAAGAGATTCTTCCCCCAGAGAAAACTGCCGTCAGTGGAATAGGAGAAGAGAAGATGTCAACAAATAAAATATGTTTTTAAATTAAAAAATCATACAATAAAAAGCAAAAATATTAAATCTTCTGAGCAGAGTTTATACAATTCAATTTCTTAGGTTTATTTGGAGGTGGGAGAAATAATTTACTAAGTGACTGATGTATGAAAAAATTGGTAAGAGTAATCAATAAAGAATTAGAAGAAAATGAGGCAAACTTGCTGAATGAGATGACAAAGAAAAATATGAATATTTAGGAAAACATTTCTACCTATTGTTTTAAAAGAGAATAGTATAATGCCCACCCAGACAGACTCAAATAAACTTAATTAAGCAATGCTAAAATGGTGGTATTTTAAATTAGTAGATCAGGAATTATTATGTTATAGTGTTAGGGCATCAGAACAACAATGTAAAATCAACATATACTAATTACAAGGTATAAAACAGTAAAATGATGAGAAGATAAAATGAAAATTTTAAAAATGTTGAGGTTAGATGGCCCTTTTAAGGAAGAAAAACAAAAGGGTCCATCTGTTGTTTACTGAGTAATTTCTTTATTCCAAGCAGTATATCAAGTTAACAAGTTAAAAACTTAATTCATCTTCATAAGAATCTCACAGAATGGTAGCAGTATTAGATTCATTGTACAGAAGCAGGGAACCTAATATGGAGAAATTAAACCTGCCATCAACACTCAGTGGATGTGACAGAACCTGAGGAGAACTAATAGAATTGTATTCCAGAGGTAATACTTAGTTTGAAACCTTACACTGAAGAGTACTTTAAACAAAATGAACAATTATATGACATGTGGAAGATAATGTGTAATATATGTGGAAAGTATATTATGCTCATAATTTAAAAAATAATGTCACTTTCAAGTAAGTAACAATTAGATAAACACATGTTAGAAAAATGAGCCAAGTGCTGGACATGGTGGTGGGACACCTGTAATCTCAGCACTGTGGCAGGCTAAGGCAGGAGGGTGGCAAGTTCAAAGTCAGCCTCAGCAACTTAGTGAGGCCCTATTTCAAAATAATAAAATATAAAAGAGGGTTGGGGATGTGGCTCAGTGGTTAAGTGCCTCTGGGTTCAATCCCCAATACCCCAAAAATATAAACTGACCAATTTATACAGTAGAAATTCAATGACCAATGATTACCCAGAAAAATGTGCAATTTCTTATCATTTCCAATGGGTTGAAACCATTTTGGTGTCTCTGCACCTTTCAATGAACTTCCCTAAAATTTCCCTCCCAAGTGCCTTTGCAACAATGTTTAAGCAACACATAATCAACTGGATCGATGATGGATGGACATCTATTGCAAGGTAAATTAACCAAAGTTCTTCATCCCCAAATTTACATTTACTTATAATGAAAACAGTGATCATGTGCCTCTAGGCAAATTGGGAAGTAAGAAAACTAGTATTAGAAAAAGGATAAGCGGATTTGCAGAAACTTCCAGGGTCTTCAAGCTGCAAGGAACATTTTCAGGGTTCCTGTGGAATTTCCAGGTCCTGGTTCAGTTCCAGACTTCCCTGGGTCATGTTGTGCTCATATCCTTAATTTCAGGTTCCTTTTAGGCTCCAGCAAGTCAGAGCAGTTTTCAACTATTTGTAACTGAAGAGTAATGAGTAACACATCATATTAATAATAAAATGAATAAGTAAAACCAAAGAAACTACTAAAATAAATTGAGATGAAAATATAAAAATATTTTGACAAATATTTTAAAGATAATAATTCTTAATTTGTGGAAGATGATGGGACATAAGCTGTGGTTGATGCCATGGCCCAAACCAACATTTCTAGAAGGATATTTGGCAATATTAACTTCAGCTTTCAAAATAGTCATACTGATATATTCATGTACTGAATAATGACTTTTAGGTCAATGGAAACTCCCTGTCTATAAAAGTGTCATTTCAGTGCTGGAGCTGAAAATTTCTATCCCTTAGTGATGTGCAGTACAACACAGTACTCGCCTGTTTGTGGTGATGCTGGTGTAAGCAAACCTGCTGCACTTCCAGTTGTAGAAAAGTATAGCATATACAATTATGTCCAGTACATGGTGATGATAATAAATGACTACATGACCAGTTTACATACTTGCCATACAATGCTTTAAATCATTGTTTTATAGTGTATTCCTACTCATTAAAATTTTTTTTCTTTTTTTCTTTCTTTTTTTTATTTTTTTAACTGTCAAACAGTGCCAAATCATACCAAGAGCAACTTCATGCTACTCTGTTCACTCCTGTGCTTGATTTTTGGATTAACTTATACTATTTATCTTTGTCTATGTTTACTGTATGAAGTTCACATGATGATGAAGTCACTTAAGGGTGTATTTCCAATATTATTGTCATTAACCAACACACAGCTATAATTCTGCAATGAATATTTTCCTCCTAACTATATTGGATGATAAATAAGAATATGTTTAAAAGTGAAAGAATGGAAAATAATCCAAAAGTTTATTTTATGGAAATTAGGGCATGTTGATATAATAGAATTCTATGGAGGCTCTATGATTCATGCTTTGGAATAAGGCCAAAAATTCAATGCCTATGTGACTGAGGCACAATATAGATGGGAGTAGAGTAATTGGAGTGTAAGCACCAACACATTCAATATGTGAGGTGAGGGGACCATGGTTGTCCACAGTGTACATAACCAGTGGAAGGGGTAAGCAGCTATTCTGTTCTAGTTAATTTTGTCCCCGAAGGATGCAGACCTAGTATTGCCTAATCTTTTTATTTTCTAAGAGATAGAAATTTAATTTGATTTTAAACATAAAAGCCCCATAAATCTTAGTTATTAGCTCAATTAAAAAGTGCAGAGCTGTCTCACATGCACAAAGCCCTGGGTTCAACCCCTAGCAACACACACACACACACACACACACACAAAGTGCAGCAAGCAAATCCAAATGGTATACTCAATTTATCAGAGAGGTTGATAGTTTTCAATTTTAGAAAAATATTCAATTCTGTACTTATGTCCTCAGTATATTAACTGTCATTTCTTGAGTTTGAGAAAGATAATTAAAAATAGCAGTTATTCATGAACAATTTCTCATGATGTCAGGACTAAGGCAAGCAAGGGTGCTCACTTCACTACTATTCTGTAGAATCAAGCCAAAGTGACATACAGAACACAAGCAAAATCAATAAAAACACAAACAAGTAAGAGCAATAAATATCAAAGAGTAAGTATTGACATTATTATAGTTGTTCTAACTAAACAATTCTACTCTAAGAGTTAGTCTTGATGATATGCTAAGCTAAAAGGACAAAAAACATATATTCAAAAAAGTTAATCCATTTATATAAACTTAGAAAGATGGAAACTAAGTATGTAATAATGATGCATGGGTTAAATATATTTAGATCATACCTACAATGAGATATTCTACAGTCTTTAAAATATGTGTGTGCATATGATTCAACAAGAATAAATATGGCTAACATATTTTAAAGTGAACAAACTAATTTTCAAAAATATTGTAATACAATCCCATTTCTGTTTCAAAAACAGTGTGGGTACACATGTAAAATATACATCAAGCTTTTAAACTGCTTATCTCTAGTGGTAGGATTAAAATTTTCTACCTTATTTTTTGGATTTATTTTTTCCAATGAGTATGAATTCTTTACTTATTCATTGAACTTTATATCTTACTTCTAAATTGCATGATTTATTGCTTCAAAAATAACAAATAAATTTAGCAAAACATAAAAAAATCTGTCTCCCACCTATTTTTAAGCCACGATAAATCAAATCACTGAGTAATTTTGTAAAGAAAGGGTTGCTCAAGAGTGTCAAATAACTCAGAGAAGTCAAGAAAGATAAGTACTGAGGAGTGTTTGTAGGATTTGGCAATTAGTAGGTCATTCGTGGTGACCCTACAACTCCACATTAAGAAGGGGGAAAGTTTGTTTTGTTCCTAAAATCAAAGAGAGGTCATTTTCCCTTGTCTAAAGCAATTTGTTCAGTTTTAATTCTGCTTGATAATGTGAAGAAAGGGTGGTGGGAATTGTTTTGGTCCCTTAGCCTACATTAAATAAAATAAACATCTAATACACTTTTGAAAGAATTTATATTAATAAGTAATTGTATAGATAATATTGATTATTGCCCATAAATGAGTCCAAAAAAGCCATTAAGATTAAATCATTCATTAATGCATGCATTCATTCATTCACTCAACAAAGACCATATGTCCACCACCTGCCTGGCATTATCCTAAGTGTTCTGAGTTAAATATGATAACAAAACAGACAACATGTACTTCTGGGTTTTATATTATAGTTAAGAAAGGTGGGCAATAAAAATTAAAAACTAAGACATACAGTTGTGCTAATGGTGAATGTGTTATCAAAAAAAAATCATGAAAGAAAAACAAGCTGAGGAAGGGTTGAAGCATTAAATAGGGCCATCACGATACGTCTCACTGAAAATGGACCTTTGAGCAAGGCCCTGGTGGAGATGAGAGAATGAGTTCTGACTTGATGGAAGAGTATTCCTGCGGAAGAGCAAGGGCAAGTAAGAGCCTGGCGTGTGTGAGAAACAGAGGCTAGCGGTAGCTCTAGGAGCGGTGGGAGAGGGGGAGAAGTTAGCCAAGCAAGAGAGCTTGATGCTCGTAGGGATTTGCAGAACTTGTGAAGATTCTGGTTTTCCCTTCATGGAATGGAAGTCATGGTGGTCTTGAATAGAAGAGTGGGTGATACCTCTGACCAAGGTTTGGAAAGCCTCACTTTGCCTGCAGTGTTGAGATGAGACTACAGGAGCATACTGGTCACTCTTTCATTGCCCCTCCATATCCATTCTTTGCCTTTCTCCCCTTTGCTGTGATCCTTGAGGTTACATTGGTGGGGCTGACTTTCATTTCCAAAGGTGGGTGTATAACTAAATGTGGTTGTATGAGATCTGAGGAAGATGACACAAAGTTTGGATATCTCTCTCTTCTTCTGCACTTCTTGCCAAGTCCTGGTTTGCTAGTGTCTCTACTATGAACTATACCCCATGCCATTTACATTTTTAAGCAACTAGCATGAGTTTCTAAAGACTTAATACTGTTTAATGTTTGCTTGAATTGAGGTTCAGTTCCTCTGAGTATCATTTAATCCAACTTTTAAATGAACTTTGAAAAAGCTGTCCATCAATTCATTTGGCTGCATACCAAAGGCCACGTGATAGATCTTGTTTCTGCTGGAGTTACTTTCAATAGATATCTTCAGTTGATCATATCTCCAGTGGTGGCAGAGGAATGCCAATGCTCTGCCTTTGCCATTTTGGGAGGTCCTCAAAGCAGTGCACCATGGCACCTTGCCCACGTTTTTACCCATAATAAAAATATACACAAATAATAGGAACCAGCTGCTTCTTTTCTACAGTGCTCCAGTTTAGCATTTCCCCTATAACTTCTGCTCATGGACCTTATATTCCATACTAAAATATGGGAAAAGTCTCTGCTGGTGGGTCCAATTGACTATATTGATTTTCCTTTTTACTATGGTGGTGGTAGGGAGGGACAGCATTTTCCCCGTTTGGGCAAGTTTCTTGTGGCTTAAATTTACTGGTGGCCTTTAAATAAGACCAGTTCCACAGTTAACCTTTCTTTTCTCCATCTGGGCTCAGTTATCATTCAGGTTCAATTTTTTTTTTTTTTTCAAATTGGTTTTCTCATTCTTGGTCTGCGGCTGGCTTCCCTCTGGGAGGTTGGCGATACCGCCCAGTAACTGGAATGAGCTCCTGATTAAAGATTGCAGCTAATGACATTTGGGATGGACACAATGTTGTTATGCTTTCATGTCTCTCTCTTTTTCTTCTAATAGTTTCTTATTAGTTAAAACCTTAAGTAATGCATGTGCATTTCTTGGAAATGTTAAAACATTTCTTTTTATCTGCTCAACTTTAATGCCAGATTATGTGTAGGCTAGTGACCCAAAAAAGCCATTTACTGATATATGGTGTGTAATTAAGCCAAACTGGTTTGATTACATTACTGGGTATGATTTAGGCCCATAGAGGAATCAACCAGCAATTTGATTGAAGCCACACTCTGCCTTGTCATCCAAAGATCAGAACAGAAGCCTTAATTAGCCTGGTTGATTAAGCAAAAATCCAATTTTAGTCGGTTACCAGGAGGACTATAACACAAGAGTCAATATGAACTTGACCATTTTTTTTAAAGAGAATAACAATCAGGGAAATGTCTATATTTCCTCTCTTAGTTTTTAGTTGGTTTTGTAATGGCACAGCAAATCATTGTCACTGCCACTGAATCATTTGCAGGATGAGAACGAATTGGAATTCACTGAGTCATGCTCTATTCACTTTTAGCTAGAAGGCACACACTTTAGAAAAGGGATTGTTTTTTTAACCTTGGTGTTTGGGACACTGAGCAAGCATTGGTAGGTAGCTCTCAGAGACTGAAAAGGAGGCTAGAACAAGCTAGAGTTTATTCTAGTGATATCTTTGGTAGCATAATCTGTTCTGTTAACATTTGTTTTCCAAAGAATTGAAATGTTAGTCTAGATCATGAAAATGTCTCACATTAAAATAAAATAATTTATGAAATAATATCCATTTGCAATTGGAAGGAATGAAATAGAGGAGTTTGTTCATATCTTCCAGTCTTTCATATCTTCTGATCTTAATTAATTACTTTCCTATAAACCCTTTCCTTTTTTTTACTCTTATGCCTTTAGCTTTTCCTTTTTGAACTCTTTAGCAATAACCATTACTAGCTTGATATTGACAGCTGTGTTTTGGATTTGCCTGTTCCAGTTTTTATTGGAGGCACTGTTGAAGTTTGATCCTTTGTCAACCACTTTTTAAGAAAATAACCATATTACTTTGCATGTGATATGAAACAGGACAACAGCTGTTCAATAACAGGATCAACTGTCGCCTTTTAGTAGACACTTTATTCTGAAAACTTTGTTTTTGAAAAAAAGTAGAATCTTTTTCACTTTCAGGGACTTTATGAGCTGTTTCACCTAGGACATTTGGTTTGATTGGGAAGAGAATAGGGTATGGGAAAAAAAAATCATCATCTCTGTGTCCACTTTTTCCTGATATTGTCTATGTTTTGGTAGATAAAATTTGCAATACTCTAAAAGATAAACTGATTAGTCTCTTACAGAAAGAAATAAAGGAAATATCAGATGTGTTAGTAAGACATATTCCTTGAACCTTTGTGGAAATATGCATATTTCATGTTTATTTTATTTAATGCTGTAGTATTAAGCTAATGGAACATATTGAAGTAGTGTAAAGAAGCTTGGTCTTAGACATTTCATCACAACAGTTTAATTTAGGCTAATCATTTTAATTTCGTTTAGTTTAATTTAGACTAATCATTTTAATTTAGTTTAATTTAAGCTAATCATTTTGCTTCTTTGCAAATAAAATATCAGCAGGAAAGATGGCTTTTTCACCCAAAGATATCACTAAAATAAACTTTATTCATTCTAGACTTCAACTTGATTGAATCGAGCCTCTCCCAACTTGCTTAATCAGGGAAATTTATCAACAACATCTTCCAAAATAAGGGATTTTTTCATAAAGACACTTAGGAAATGCTGGGATAGATGGTTACCTTGACTCTGATTTAACATTTATGATCCCATGTTTCTATATGTCAGAAAACATTTCATATTGTTCCAATTTAGTCACCTTTATCTGTTTACAGAAATGAAATGGATATAAGAAAAAAGGATTTTGGACATAGATTTTGGGCTAGCTAAGATGGGAAGAGTCAGCATTCTTCATTCATTTTGCTCCATTTTCTGAATATTGATGTTAGATTATATTATTCCTAATTAGAGAATGACTTACAAATCAGAGTTTGAACAATCATCTCTTATAAATGAGAGAACAAATGTGCTCTAACTTGTCTTGGAAATTTTTTTGAATATCATTTTGGAGAAGTTTTACATATTCAACAAAACCCTAAACTTCCAAAAAGTTTTCAGGAGTACTAGAGTTTCTTCTCTTAGTTTTTTAATGAGCCATCATAAAACCTTTTAAAAGCAGAAGAGGTGACTGGTCTCATAAAGGTGAGTGGGCGGAGGAAGGAGCTGAGTAATGCTGACCATAATTCAGTTAGGTTTGTAATCAAGACTAAATGGAGATCAAAAAGGAGGAAATGGGGAGTTAGTCTTCACGCAAAGAAAATGTTTCAGAAACAAGGGACAACTGGATGAAATTGAATAGGCTAGAGAGAAGGGGTAAGGAAATGGCAAGAGTGGAGACAGATGTAAAGGAGTAATTCTAAGAAATAAATTACTGGCTTTGTTTGGGAGGGCTGTACTTGCTCCCTAATTTTAAGTGAAACATGAAAACAATTTTCAATAGTATTGAGTATAGGAGCATCCAAGAAGTTTAGTCAGACATTAAAACGGATTTTTTAAAAAAGGAAAGAGTCAGGCATAGTGTTACACACCTGTAGTCCCAGCAACTAAGGAGGCTGAGGCAGGAGGATCGCAAGTTCAAAGCCAGCTTCAGCAAATTAGTGAGAACCTAAACAATTTAGTGAGATTCTGTCTCAAAATAAAAAAAAAAAAAAAATGAAAAGGGTTTGGGATGTAGCTCAGTGGTTAAGTATCCCTGCGTTCAATCCTAGCACAAAAACAAAAGAAAACAAACAAAAACCCCAGTTAGAACTGCTGAGAATTTGTCAGTGCTATTTCCCCTACTTTTTCACTACTTCTAGAGCCCCAATCCTTAAATACTGAACAATTTTAAGTTCTGCTTATAAAAATTTCATATCGTTTTCTATAAATAGTCAACTATGATTTCCTGAGTATAACTTTAGTATTATTAATTTAATTTCACGGACAAATTAACTATGTAATTATGACAATGCTTTATCTTTACTTTTAAATTTTCTTAATACAGACATTTAACTATGGAAAATTCAAAACATATAATGGAAAGGAGTCTCCTCACACACAATAATTAAGTACCTATTGTTTTTCACCATAGAAAAATTGAAAGAATTTGACACTAAGCCCACGAAAACTCACCACAGAGTCTGCCATTAATACTTTACCATGAAAGGAGGTCTTCAGAGTTCCTAGTATGTGATGGAAAAGAATTTCAGCACATGTCCGCCTAAGATACAGACAGATTTATTTAGGAAAGCAGATACACATTCAAGGGAGAATGTGGGCCATCTTGAGAGAGAGATGGTTTGGGGTTCTTAGGCTCTTCCTTCAAAGGAAACTGAGCGATGGGGAGGCATTGAAACACATGTGGTTATGGCATCAATCTGGTCATCACAAGACAGTTTATGGTGGTCTTGTTATTCTCAGGATTCTTAGGCTGAAGTTTTCTCCATTGTCTATCTGATCAGATAATGTTGGAAAGTACCCTAGATTACAAGTTTCTTAAATATTGTACCTCTCTGCTTAATGTATTTATCACATAAGCCAATTAACAGTGCATAATAAAATTTTTATAAATAAGTGAATTTATACTAATTTGAAGATTTACAGATTTCTCAGAAATTTGGGAGTGACAGGCCCGGAAAAGAGAACTGGCTTGGAGAGTGACAGGCCTGGAAAGGTTTGCAGAATGTTAAATGAAAATTTTATTCCCTTGTGCTTCCCGTTGTCTACTATTCTTTTTGTTTTTAAATGCACCTTGCTTTCTTAATCTTACATTTATCCATCTTTCTATTATCTCTGCTTCTACTAAATCTACTTTATTTGAGTGTATTTTGAAGTAAATTGCAGATATCAGTAATACCTCCCTTTGAATATTTTAGGATTATTAACTAGATTTTGATATTATTTCTAGTTTTTTCTTTTGGAGTATATTTTGTATACAATGAACTATATAATCAGAAATGACATTAGATGGTTTCTGACAAATGTTTCAACTATTAATCCAAACTTGTTTCTGGAAGTAAATCATTCCCAGAAGTCAGAAAGTTTCCCTGTGACTCTTTTCAATCAATCTTCACTCCCATTCTCTCTAAGGTACTACTGATCTTGTTTCTGGCATTATAGAAATTCACTATATGATTCCATGTGACTGAGATCATACAGAAATCTCTATCTTGTGTATGAATTAATCTGCATTCAGTGCACAAATAATTTGTTTCTCTTTATGGCTCAGTAGTGCTGAATTTATCAGTTTTTTTTTTTTTTATCCATTCCCTTATTGGTGAACACTTGGCTGTGTCCTGTTTTTGAAAATTATCAATGAAGTTTTTATGTTCTAATTTTTTGAACATGCATACTTTCATTTCTTTTAAGTGGATACCAAGAACTGAATTGCTGCTAATAGAGTAGAGGAATGCATGATTTTATAAGAAACCATGAAACGCAAGTAGTTACAACATTTTGCGTTCTTGTCAAAAATGTAAGAGAATTCCAGGTGATCCAATGACATCTTGTCTCCTTAGATTCTTTGATTTTAGTCATTCTGGTGAGTGTCTAGTGGTATTTTGATTTTACTTGGCATTTTCCTAATAATTAAGGAGACTGAACATTTTTATGGTTTTATTGAGCATTCCTTGTTCTTATTTTGAATGGTTTGTGTATTATTTACTTGGAATGGTTTTTATTTACACTGGATGCCACTGATTTGCCAGATGCATACTTTATAAATATCTTTTCCCAATCTATGATATGTCTGTTCATTCCAATTTCTTTTGTTGAACAGTATTTAAAATATAACAGCATTAAATTTATTGATTTTTTTTTTAAATGGTTATTGCTTTCTTTGACCTAAAATACTTATATAAAGAGCCCCAACTCACAAAGAGATTTTTCTGTGTCTAAGAGTGTTTTGGTTTTTGGTTATCATTGTTTTATATTTGATATAGGATCTATCTTTCATTATGTTTTGTATAGTGTAAGATATTCATATTGACTCAGGCTCACAATTTATCTTGTATTATATATTGTGTAGTAAAAAGTTTACCATTTATTCCTTCTTTAATTATATAATTTGGTTTCTTCTACACTTATTATTTCCCTTTCACTTTGTCGAGTATAGATTCTTCTTGTGACCTGTGAGACCAAATGGTTATGCTTAGGATAATTATTTATTAATCCCACACAGGTTTATTGGGTACCTATGCTGTATAGTCTGTTGTGACAGATGGTATAGAGAAGAAAAGGAATAAGAACCTCTGTATTTACCTCAATAGATCGATGTCTAGTGAAGACACAGATAATTAGACAATAGAATTAGAAGAATTTCAAAAGTAGTGTTTGTGAGATGTCATATGAGGAACACTCAATACAAAGTTTTAGAATTAGAAGGCTTCTTATCACAGATGATTTCAGAACTTTGACAAGAAGGCTAAGTATAACAATTGAATGCAAAAAGGGGTAAGCAAGACTCCCGACTGAAAACCTTACTGCAGAGAAAGTGAAATTAAAATGAATTTATAAAACTCTATTATAGGGCTGGGATTGCAGCTCAGTTGATAGGGCATTTGCTTAACATATGTGAGACACTGGGTTCAATCCTCAGCTGCACATAAAAATAAATAAATAAAATAAAGTTTTTTTGTCTGTCTACAACTTAAAAATATTTTTAAAAACTCTATTATAAGGGAAAATCATTTAGTACTATAAGAGTTATAATATTTTGAAAATTTAGAATGAAAAACAAAAGTCTTCCATAGTTTACAGGTGTTTGTATAGAAGGCTTCGTGGAGGAGGTTGCATTCAAGCAGGTCATGGGGTTTATTTAGGTTTAATGAATTAATTTTAGAATTTAGGATAGAGTCTGAAATATTGTGTTGATAATAGATATTATGTTGATAATAGATATTATATTGTTATTGTTGAAGAAATATGACTTGAATATTTGCACTAAAATCATGTTTTAGGTAATACATAAACAACATGACAAAAATTTTAACCTGCTCATAAGGTCTGCAGAGTGAAAACTAAGTTTGGACAGAGAATAAACATTCAGGATAGATGTAAGAATTGGAGGGCTGGGGTTGTAGCTCATGGATGCTTCCTATCATGTGTGAGGCACTGGGTTCAGTTCTCAGCCCTGCATATAAATAAATAAAACAAATGCCTATCGACAACTTTAAAAAAAATTGGAAATAGTTGAATTTGACTAGGGCAAAGAATACAAAAGGCCAAATTTCCATACTATTGAAAAGGTAAGATGGGCACAATAAATGGAGGGGTTTAGAAAAGCCAGTTAAGCATTTGACTTTCTGTGGTTGTGATAGCAACCATTGTTGGTTGGTTGGTTGGTTTGATTTTGGAACCGTGGAAGGAGGAAGACCAATAAAAAACTACATACATCCTTGTGCAATACATAGGTTTAGAGGGCAATGGGAGCCAAAAATATATAAGAAGGAATTCTATGGCCAGAAGAACCACAAGCCTATTGTCCAAAAGAAATTTTTCAATAGTCCTTGATGTCACAGAGGTGGTGAGAAAAATGAAAAGAAAAAAAAATCTCTAAACTTTAGAGTTGGCAGTTTGTTTATACTTCAGTAGCTGTTGAAAGAGCAGTGTCAGCAGAGTGATGAAGTCAGATTTCAAGGGATTAATAATGGTTTAGAGGTAGGAACTAAACACCACAAGTATAGTTTATTTGGAAAAAGTTGGATGGCAAGAATACATATTAAAATTTAAAAAAAATTTTTTTAAAGATAGTAAATTCTACATGTATAGACAATTTGTATCATAGGCTAGGGAATTAATGAGTCAACTGTAGCCCTCTGCCTATTTTTGTAAACAAAATTTGGAACATAAAAATAAAATAAAAGTAAGGTAGATGTGATGATAGCTTTAAAGGATAGCATCAGTGAGCTTATGATGTTTAGATGTAACAATATTTGAGGATTGATTCAGAAAGAGCCATTTTGTGACAAAAAAGAAGTCTAGAGAAGACAGGAAGAAAAGAAAGCAAAAGCTTAAGTGTGAGTGTTGCCACTGGAGGGACATTTCATGCCCTGTAATAGAAAGAAGGAAGAAAACACAATAGGTGAAGACAAAATAATAAAAAATGCCCTTGAAGAAGAAGGAATTCAAAGAAAGACAACTCACCATAAATTGGGAGGCAAAGCCATCCTGAGGGGAAAAGGAATCAGAACTCAGGACTGAGAAAGTGGGAATTGCATTGAAATGAATTCTGTGGTAAACGAATGGGGAGATTTATTTGATTTTATTGCTGTGTAGCAATTACCACAAACTCAGTGGATTAAAGCAGCACACATTTATCATCTTGTAGCGTGCCTGGTCAGGAGTCCAGGCCTGGGTCCAGGCCTGGCTTAACTGGACACTATTCTCTAGGGCTCAGGAGGCTGTAATCATGTGTCTGTTGGGGCAACTACGGAAGAATCCACTTCCTTGGGCAGAGCAGTTCACTGGCAGGCAGGCTCCTCATCACCTGTAACATTCATCTTCACTTTTTTTGTCCTTGTTTTAGCAGTGGTAGCTTTTCTTTTTCCTAATATCGAAGCCACATGTTTAAGAAAAATATAAAAATAAATTGAGCTGCCCTGACTTTTCAGGAATGGAGGATACGATCCATTTCAAATCAGAACGAGGATGAACACTGGACACGTTAAAAACCAATGATATGGAAGACATAACAGCATACGAAGCCCTCAAGGGCATGCTCACCCATTCTGCTCTTCTGGCCTCATATCTCACATCATTTCCTGCTACAAAATGTAAAAGCTAGAGATTATAAACAACATTGGAAGTTCACATCATGATTTCCCTCACGTGGCTTGTTCATTACTTCCTGTCTGGAATTCTTTACCCAGTTGCCCTTTAACTTTCTCAGTGTCAAAACCTCATTAAAGGTTTCCCTGTCTCCCTGAGGTAGAGGAAGGTCCACTTTCTTGTACTTCTGTAGTCTGCTGAGCACATGACTGTCACAGCTTGAGAGTCCCCCATGAGCCAAATATTGGAAGGATTTGAGCATCAAATGAGTAAACATAAGACAAATCAAGTTTAGAGAATTATACAAAATAACTGGTCTTAATTTTTAAAAGTGTCAAAGGCATAAATGTCAAGAAAAGTCTGTTTCATATTGAAGGAAAAGAACAGACATTTTAAAGTGTAAAATGTAGTTGTGAATTAGATAATTTTGTTATAAAGAACATTTTTGGTACAACTATTGAAATCTGAGTGGTACGTGTAGATTATACCATAGCATGTATGACAGCTAATTTCCTGGTTTCAATGTTTAGATTGAGTTTATTCAGGTGAATTACATTAGAATTACATCCTAAAGTATTCTGGGATGATGAGATATGATGTCTACGATTTATTTTAAATTCTTCAGAAAAAAAAATTCTTTGAGTATAGTTCCAAGTTTTCTTTTAAAATTTAGAAATCTTTCAAAACAAGAATTAGGAAAAACCCAGCCTTATAATGTTTACAGAAGGCTTCCACAAAACAAAATAAAAGGCTACATTTGGTGGTTAGAGAAAGCGTTAGGGGGAAAATACTCATCAAAATAAAATTCATGCTGTATTTGTACTGTATATAATAGACTTTGTGGAAAAAATTCTCTTTGCGGTAATGTAGATCATATTCACAAGGAATATATAATAATTGTGAAAGTATATGTGCCTAAAAACAATGACCAAGTACAAAGTAATTATTTAGTTACTTATTTACTTACTGTTGTGGTGCTGGGGATCAAACCCACGGCTTCATGCATGTTAGGCAAGCACTCCCTGAGTTATTCTCTCAGCCTCAAGCTATTAGTGTTAGAATAAGTTTATAGTTCTCCAGTTATATTGACTTTTTTTCAAATTTTTTTTAGTTGTCAATGGACCTTTATTTTATTTAATTATATGTGGTGCTGAAAATCAAGCCAGTTGGGCTGGGGATGTGGCTCAAGCGGTAGTGCACTCGCCTGGCAAGCCTGCGGCCCGGGTTTGATCCTCAGCACCACATACAAAACAAAGATGTTGTGTCCGCCAAATACCAAAAAAATAAATATTAAAATTCACTCTCTCTCTCCCTCTCTCTCCCTCTCTCTCACTCTCTCTTTAAAAAAAAAAAAAGAAAAAAAATCGAGCCAGTGCCTCACACAATGCTAGGCAAGCACTCTACCACTGAGCTACTATCCCAGCCCTATACTGACATTTTTAACACAAACTTCCCATTATTTGTTAGATGAAAATGACAATAAGTAATTATATAGAAGATCTGAACCATACACTTCACTAACATTGAAAATTTTTTAGCTACAGAAGTCTGCATTTTCAAATTAGAGTTCTCATTTTCTAACACATATAGAAACTTTATGTAGATTGAGCTTTTAAAAGATTCAAAACAGTCTGAATAAACACGAATGAGTATTATACAAATACTACATTCTACTAATATATAAAATGTAATCAATAACTAAACCAAGTATAAATGTTAGTAATTTATAAATGTTCATTTTCAACAATAAATCATTATAGATATTTAGAAGAAAACAAGAGTATTAAACAAAAGAGTGTTCCAGAATAATTTGAAACTATCCACAAAGAGCATATGTCAAGAAGAAAAAAAATTAATTTAATAGTTGTTAAAGAAATTTTTTATTTTTTGCTTTTTTATTGAAGTATAATTGATATACAAAGTAATGTACGTATTAATGTGCACAATTTCGTGAGTTTGTGCATGTGCAAATCCTGTGATACTACCACCACAATCAAAGTAATAGACATCCATTATACCTCCAGAGATGTTTTCTTGTATTCCTTTGTTTTGTTTTTTGCTTTTTTAAAAACTTTTTTTGTGATAAGAATACAACATGAGATTACTCATCATATTTTGAAGTGCAAACTGTATTGTTAACCATAGACATCATACTGTACAATGTATTTCAAGAACATATTCATCTTGCTTAACTGAAACTTACTGCCAGTTAAAAAAACAACTCTACGTTTCCTACAATATTTCAGCTATGGAAACCTCTATCTACTCTCTAGTTCTGTGAGTCTGATTATTATGGCAACCTCCTATATGTCGAAACATGTAGTATTTGTCCTTTTGTGACTGACTTATTTCACTTAGCATAATGTCCTCCAGGTCTACCCAGTTGATGCAAATGATAGAATTTCCTTCTTTTTAAAGACTAAGTAATATTCCATTTTCTATCTTTACACCACATTTTTTTTTTCATTCATGTGGTGATTGAATTTAAGTTGATTCCATATCCTGGCTACTTTGAATAGAGCTTCAATAATTGTGGATATGCAGATATATCTTGGAAGTCCTGATTTCAATATTTTGGTTATGCAATAAGAAGTGAGATTGTAGGTTTCTGTAGGGAACCATTAAATTAAAAAAAAAAGACTATTGAGGCAGATTTTGAAGGCAAGATAGGCATAACTATGCAGGGAAGATTTTTTTTAAAAAAGTATTATAGCATCATTTCTAGTTTACATATTTTGTTATGTACAATTTCTCAATTTCTATGGCCTCTGAGCTTCTGACTACAGTTCATATATATTGTGACTCACTTAAAATCATATGGTATGTAAGTGAAAGGTTTTACTGGGCACAGTAGTACACACCTGTAATCCCAGCAACTCGGAAACCTGAGGCAGGAAGAGGTCAGCTTCAGCAATTTAGCAAGACCCTGTCTCAAAATGAAAACTAAAAAGGGCTGAGGACATTGCTTAGTGGTAAAGCACCCCTGGGTTTAATCACCAGAAAAACAACAAAAATGTAAGAGGTCTTACAAAATGACATTTATCTTTTCAGCAGTAGCTGATGTCTGACATTTTCTATTCTATTCTATTCCATATAATTCTTTTATTTCATCTTTAAAAGTTGCATTTATTTCATGACTCCAGTTTGATATTTGATGTTTACATATGTATCTCTTAATCATATCTTTTTAGAAAACAATTCCAGCAAAAACAACCTTTTAAATTTAATGGGATGGGGACCAAGCAGAAGTCAAATATTTCTTCTGTTGGAGTGCAGAACAAGAAGTACTAAAAATTTATGTTCTGCAGTTGAGAAGTTCTGATTGTGTTGCATCCAGACTTTTAAAACTGTAGCACAAAGAGTTGGTTAAAATAAAGCCACCAGACTTTCTAGTTTCCTTCCAGTGACCTTTAGTAGGAATAATGACTGAAGGGAATTCTTAAGGATGAGCTCACATGTAAAATGGGAGGAGGTTCTATCTTTTTGAGTGTGAACTTATTAAATCCAGCTGAATTTTTTGGATTATCATCTGTGTCCTTTTTAAAAAGAGAAATTACCAACAAAATATATATGCAATTAAAGCTTGGGATACCACCACATTTCTTTCTCAATCACCTTAAGCTTTGGTATATACAATTGGTGAAAATCACAGTTCATAGTAATATAAAGTACTTTCTTTTTATAAAGTGAGATGGTTTCATTTGTTGAGATATAATTAATGTTTTTACATTTTGATATTGAATTTCAAAAGTAATTCTTATATATCTTGAGCTAGAAAGCAGAATATTCTGCTTTAGAAAAACTTTATAAATCACAATGTAAATATATATTTCTATTTACTTACTTATTTTATATATACACATATATAAATATATATTTTAGTTGTGGATGAACCTTTATTTTTATTAAATTAGTTTTATTTTGTGCTGAGAATTGAACTCAGTGCCTCACACATGCGAAGCAAGCACTCTACCATTGAGCCACAATCCCAGCCTCTATTTATATTTAAATATATAAAACAGTTGAGAACAAAATAAAATTGAATTGGGAGATACTTATTATAGTTCTTAAAATCCTTTATAAAATAATGTATTAGTGCATGCATCAGGATTCACTAGAGAAACAGAACCAAGAGGATATAAGAAGAGATGGATGATGGTAATTGACTCAAGATGTTATAGAGGCTGACAAGTTCCATCGTCTTCCATCTGCAAGCTGGTGAACCTGGAAGACAGTGCAATTCACTCTGAGCCTGAAGTCTTGAGAACCAGGGAAGGCCAATGCTGTAATCCCCAGTCAGAGTTCAAATGCCCAAGAACCAGGAGCACTGTAGGAGAAGATGAATGTCTGGGCTCAGAAAGTGAATTCACTTCTTTTCTTTTTGTTCCATTTAAACCCTCAATGGTTAGTGTAATGTCCACTCACATTCGGTGAGGGTCAGTCTTCTTAGTTGAACAATTCAAATGCTAATCTTCTCCAAAACAGTCTCACAGACACAATCCAATATAATGTATTACCAGCTACCTGGGCATCCCTTAGCCCAGTCAATTTGACATACTATTTGATGTATAAAATTATCCATTACTAACAAAATAATTAGTTGAAGATTTACTTTGAGCATTTTGAATGTACAATTATTTGGTTCCTTTCATATGCGAGACACCATGCTTGCTAATTTACACATCTTTTATCTATCTTTGCAAACTTTTATGTAATAGATAATAATAGATGGGAAAGATGAAGTTAGAGATAAATCCATGGTGCAAACTCTGGCCTCTGTCTCTCTCTAAAACCTTAGCTCTTAACTTCAAAGTTGATCAGTTTTTAGAAACCCAAATATTACTATGGCAAACAATCCCCAAATGTTACTATTGCATATATACTATTATATATATATATATATATA
>NW_025999924.1:13088932-13178145 GCF_001458135.2 Marmota marmota marmota | reverse complement strand
ATGGGGTTTATAGTCTCTCTGCAGATGTAATGATAGCTCTAACTCAAAATGTCCCCAAATAAATACTTCTCCCTCCTGTTCACTTCTACTTACTCCCACCCTCCCCTAAACCCCTGCTGTCTAACTTCCTTGAAATCTTCCCTTTTCCTTTTTTTTTAAAATGAATAATTTCCTTTAGTTAACACTCCATTCACATTCAATTGTTCACTAAATTTTGCATGAATCCTTTGACTTTTCTCATGATCAGTTGTCACTACCTGGTCAATCGGGAGTTCTCACCAGTTTATTCATGTCTATGATCATTGTCTGTCATTTATTTCTGCTTATGGTTTCCTTCTGCTCCTATTTTCTCCACTGCAACCACAGTGCTCATCATAAATACAAACTTGATGACATCTTTCTTGCTTAAATTCCTTCCATGGTTCCTCATTTTCAGCAGAAAGCCTATGATCCTTGGCTTGACGTGCAAAGCCACTTCTCTGTAATCTTGTCTCTTTCCAGTCCCTCAACTCCCTCTGTACCTAGATTTTCCAAATTACTACCAATTTCTTGAGAAGCTACACCCTCAACGACTAATCTTTGTATTGGCTTCCAACTCAGTCTAAAATGCTCCCCTCATTTTTAGAAATTCCTTATTACTTTTTTCAAAGGTCCTGGGTTTACAAGTGAAATAGCATTTTTTTTTTGTGCTACATTATAATCTTCTATCTCCTTACCAGCATTGGGCCAGGAGCTCCTTTAGAGAAGGTGCCATGTTGCATTCACGGTTGTGTCTCCAGGGTTCAGCATAACATATACCACATAGAAAAGGAAAACAGTGTATCATGTGAAGCACTATAGTATAGAATATATTTTATAAGCGAGCTTGTTCAGTAAACTAAGGAGTAATGACTGGCTCTATAATTCAACTATCCTCTAAAATGTTCCTGATTTATTTTAGGACTCTAGGACAAAAACTTATTTTCAAAACTGATAACTACTATCCCTGGGAAAGATTTGATTTAAAATGAGAATAACTGATTATTTTACCCTGTGTTAAGAAATAAATTGGAACAGAATAAAGGCCAAAGAAAAATAAATATATTGGGCATCCTCTTTACTATTGCTTTAGTCAGCTTTTTTGCTGCTGGGACTAAAAGAACCCAACCAGAACAATTGTAGAGGAGGAAAAGTTTATTTGGAGGCTTACATTTCAGAGGTCTTAGTCCATAGAAGCCTGGTTCCATTCCTCAGGGCTTGAGGTGAAGCAGGACCTCATGACTGAAGAGCCTGGCAGAGGGAACCAGGTCACATGATCAGAAAGGAGAGAGAGAGAGAGAGAGAGAGAGAGAGAGAGAGAGAGAGAGAGAAACTCCACTATCCAGATACAAAATATATACTCCATAGCCACATCCCCAATGAACCACTTCCTCCAACCACACCCCACCTGCCTCCAGTTACCACTCAGTTAATCCCATCAGGAATTATTCATTTATTAGGTTAAGGCTATAACCCAATCATTTCTTCTCCAAACCTTGCATTGTCTCACATGTGAGCTTTTGGGGGACACCACATCTAAACAATAACAATTATCATAAAGCAATGGAATACTTACAGGATACATTTGACAAGACTTCCACCTTGGAAGGTATGAACTAGCTGAAAGAAGACAAAAGCAGGAGTTCTGAAGACATGACCTAACTCTCTAGGTCTTCGTGTAACTGGATACAACTTTCATCAATATCATGGGAATGAAGCTTCCCCATCTAGCTTTATAAGTCTGTTGTGAGTCTTGGATATGAAAAACTATATAAAACCATTTGGTGAACCAAATAACCATAACAAATACAGATTTGTGAGCAACAGGTTGAAAGATAATTTTATGGAGCTTATCTGGAGTACATATCACTGAGTATTTTAGTTAGTTTTATTTTTTTCATCACTGTGATGAAAAGACCTGACCAGAACAACTTAGGGGAGGACAAGTTTATTTTGGCTCTTGGTTTCAGAAGTTCAGTCCATGATCAGCCGACTTTACTGCTCTGGGCCTGAGGTGAATCAGAGCATCACGGAAGAGGAGTGGGACAGAGGAAAGCAGTTTAGGATATGAAAGGCTGGAAACAAAGAGAGAGAGCGCACGTGAGATTGCACGCTATGCTTACCAGGGACAAAATATAAACCCTAAGGCACCTCCCTATGACCTATTTCCTCTAGTTACACTCTACCTGCTATGGCTACCACCCAGTTAATCCACTACTGATTAGGTTCTAAGACTTATAATTTAATAATTTCTCCTCTAAACATTCCTGCATTGTTTCACACATGGGTTTTGGGGGGAACACATCATATCTAAACTATAGCACTGGTCTTCATCGTGTGTTTACACTTTTCCCCATCGCAATTAGTGCTCCATGCCAAGTAACCATGCCTTACCACCTTGCATTCCCAGGGCTCAATACAACATATGGGCACAATAAGTGCTCTGTACATGTTGCCTAATGATATGTCTAAAGGTTGTTGATCTAAAGTTTTCATTATTTTAAGGTGATTGAAGAACACTTGCTGCAAACCAGTGTTGCAGAAAGACTTGGTCATACTTTTGATATTTTGTATCACTATAGATGTTTTAATAAATCAAAAACATTTCAGAAAACTTTAAGAAGAGTAAGAGAAATATTTAATGTTTAATAAAGTTTGGGAATAACTTATAAAGTTACTCCAATGGATCATCTATCTTTTTCCAATTTTCATGTCCTATTTATTTTTATCTTTTATTTGATTCCTTCTACAGATACCATATAACTTGCTTTATTTTATTAAAGTTTTAATTTTGGAAAAATGATTTTACCTACAAGTTTCAAAAAGATTACAGAATTTTTGTATGCCCTTTAAACCTGTATTGTGTTTCCCTATGTTAAAATCTCACATCATTCATTTATTTGTATTTACAATGAAATGAAAGCTATTTTGATCAACTTTTTTGGTGGGAGTATCTGAGTGAATTATATGATACCTGTTAGAATAGATGAAAATATTTTAGTTACGATGCCAAAATTAGGAATCACCAAGTCAATCACAGTTATAATCATGTAGAAATGCCTGAACTTTGACTTGATAGGGAAAAAAATTGGTCTGAGAGTAACCTCTGTGAATATGTAGCTTCATTTGAAGCAAATCTTCTAGATACTCCACTATTTTCTAGAAAATACTGGGGACAAAGGCTAAATAATTTAATTCAACTGTACGTTAAAAAATGAAGCAATTCTGAATACATGCAATTGATAAAAGAATACAGGTCACAGTTAAAATTAAATAGTATAATATATTACATACATGCTTCTTGATGGGAAATTATGTAAATTTGCATAGTGTTTAATTGTAAAAGTCTTCATTTTATTTGAGCTGGGTATAGTTCTTCTCTGTTACCCACAGTTTTGCTTTCTGTGGCTTCTCTTACCCACAGTCATCAGTAGCGCAAAAATATTAAATGGAAAATTTCCAAAAGACATTTTGTAAATTTTAATTTTCACAGTGTTTTTTATGAGTAGCATGATGAAATCTTGCATTGTCCTGTCCTATCTCACCTGGAACATTAATTGTCCCTTTCTCCAATGTATCTATGCTGTATATGCTACCCTGTTCATCACTTATAGCTGTTTTGATTATCAGGATGTTATTGTGATGCTTCTGTTCAAATAACCCTTGTTTTACTTAATAATGGGCCTAAAATACTATTTTATTATTAGATATAATTGTTTATTTCTTATTCTACCTAATTTACAAATTGAAATTTGTTATAAGTAGGTATGTATAGGAAAATACATAGTAATACAGGATTTGATGCTTTCCATGATTTTAGGCCCACTGGCAGTCTTATCCCATATGGATAAGAAGGGAATACTCCACATGTAGCTCTGTACTTATATTTTAGAAGAGTTAATTTCTTTAAAATATAATTGTGGGGATTTATTGTGAACTCAAGTATTATTTGTGTATATTTGTAAGGAGTAGAATGCTTTATCTAGTAAAAAATAATGAAGTATCCAAGCAAGAATTATTACTTATAGTCTTTCATAGTATACAAAATAGCAAAATACACTTTATATGAAATAGGCAGGTTTATATAAACAGGTTTTTCAAGGTTTTCTTTTCCTTTTTTTATTATTTAATGTACTCTATAAATATTCATTTTCTTTACTACATTCTTGCTGAATTCTACAAAGTGTATATATAATATTATCTGTAGATCTAATACTCAAACATGTTAAGTAAGGCTGCATCTGGTGTCAGAATGTATAATTTCATGGAGAAGTAGACCTGCTGAACATATTCAATTCCATGGCACTTTTCCTGTCTTGCTAATATACTTAAAATATTAAGATACCACTCAATGGACTATGACCTCCAAGTGGATCTAAGTGTATCACTGTTCTCAGCACCAGCAGACTTTTATACAAAGATATCTATCTACTCCTCGAGGGAGAAAGACTGCTTGCCCTGGATTCACTGTGTGCTCTTGAGCAAGTCACCTCACATTCTTGAACCTCAGTCAACCCATTTGGAGAATTAGGTGAAAGCTAAGACTTAGTGAGAAACAGATGCTACATCTGAGATGAGTTTTCTTGTGTAAACAAGTAATTCCAAAGTTTAAAACCAAAGAAAGTTGCTGTTTGGATGGCCATGATACATGGCTTACAAGAGGTAGATAATTGGGTTAAGGCTTTAGAATAAATGTTTCTTAACAAATATTAGGAGCATCATAATGTTACATTTGCATTTCTTAAAAATATTTTCATCTAATTTTTATTCCTTCTTACTCTGTTATTAGATATGTGGTGTCATGATTTTCATGTAAGATTTATTTACTGCTTTTGAAGCATATTATGATTTTTAAATGGCAAATTATAATTTTAAGAGGTCAACTAAATTTCAAGGTAGGAGGAAATAAAACCCAAAAGAGTTCAGTGATTCCCTAGTGAAAGTCAGTGAAAGTTAAGACTTCTTTTTGGGATGAAAGGTAACAATCAAGAGATTTAAAGACATGTGGTTTTAAAGACAGCAGCTAAGTTTGCATTTTGATTTAAGTCCCAGTAGATTACTTGTCACTCTGGTAAGTCCTTATATTCTGAAGCACTTTGCTTGCTAAAGGGATAGATAATTTAATAAATTGAAAAGAATTCCTCAGAGGAAAGCAACCCCATCTTGAAGAACACTGGTCTATGCTGTCTGATTGCTTTTTCTCCTGTACGGCAGCTACTCTGCTGATTGAAATAGCATCAAAGGAGGAGCTGTGATTCCAGAAACTCTCTAGCTTGCTGTAGCTCTAAACTTATATTTCCCGTGTCGGCTCCATGTATTGCTATCATCGGTGCACATTTCAAAGCTTCAGGTTAAATGGGCTGTGGTTTCCCATTGCGTAACACTTCTGTATTTTAAGCTGGGAATAAGTAACATGTGAATCAGCAAGTTAATGGATACTGTTGAGAATTCTGTGTCCCCTGGTTTGTGATTCTCTGGTTTGGTTTTTTGGCAGTGGTGGTGTTCCTACGTTTGACATTCACTAAAGGAGCAGTAGCTTGGCCTTTGAGTGGAAAACAATCCAGGAATTTTAGAGGAGAGGAACTCGGTAACAAGAGGCCTGGAGCTATTCTCCTCTGAAGACAGATGAAAGCACTCCTGTCCCGTGCTTTCCTCGGTTGCCTGCACAGAACTCTTTTGACTTCAGTGTGAGAAGAACATATCTGTGGTAGAATTTGGCTCTGGGTTTCTGTAGAAACTGAGCCAAGTCCAAGTGAGTGAGACGCAAACTAACTGTTGCCTCAAGTAGGATTGCCCACGGAAGACCAAGAATACAATAGGCACAAATCTAAAATCTTAGGGGGAAAGCAGAAAAATTCAGACTTAATATCTAGAGAACTCATCCAGTAGAATTATCCAGTTCTGCAAACTGGGTTAGAAGCTGGCTGGATGGAAGCAGTAGAAGGTACATTATTTTCACATTTAAAATTGTTTTGAATGATTATCATTATAAAGAAGCTAATACTGGTCTTACCTGGAGCAGTAGAATTATATTTTCCTCTTTAAAACTGTCATATGAATGGTATGAACTCTAGAACAAAGAATAATAATTCTTCATAATAGATACATGTTATTCATATGTATGCATTATAATAGGTAAATAACATACCCTCAAATGCATATACAATATCTTCCCGCTCTTGACAAAGAACGTTATTTTGATCATTAAAAAAGAATAGCTCTCATTACTGAGAGGCTGCTTCTTCCTCTAGTGCAACCTGACTTACCTGCCTACCTGGGAAATCTGACCTCCTTGCCATTTCCAGACTAAAAGTAAGATACAAAGTAGGAGATACATGTGGGAGCTCTTACGAATTGAAAATATAGGAAAATAATTATTCCATTTCATCTGGCACTGAGTTCAGATTCTACCATTACTCTGTAATATAAGTATGTCTAAATAAAGGGAGTTACAACAGTAGGAAAAGTTGGGGAGGATGAATCGATGAGATAAACTTTGTCCCAGGAGATTATAAGAGATGAATCGATGATATTAAATGTCCCCTTTTCAACTTCAGTGGATAAAATTGCTCTCCTGGGACTACTTCCAGTGAGATTGACATGTATGTTTGAGTAGCGTGAAACCTGAAAGGTCCCAAAGGTTTTTCAAATATGTGATTCACAAATGTTGTTCATGAAAAAATTTTACAGACAATAAATCTTTAGAGGATTCTTGTTCAGTTGTCCCCTCTTTTAAGACAGATTACAAATAACAAAAATAGAACACAATATAAATTTAATTTTCTGCTGAAATCTTTTGCAGAAGTTTGAGGCAATTTCATATAAGGTTTGAAACATGCCTGCTTATATGCCTACTTTTGATGAAAACCTTTTTCTGTCTATAGAAATCTTTGAAATCAACATTTGCTATATTTGGAGTATATACAATATTCAGGGTGTGAAGCAGAATACATTTTAATTTTATAAAATGCAAATCATGAAGAAGTTGTTGACTTTTTAAGAAATCAATGAATTTAACCTGTTAAATATGACTGTAAATGTGACTGCAAAATTCTTTTGCTTTTTCTCAAGGTGCACAATATCTAAGTAGGTTTGCATTTCTTAACCTTGATTTTTTTTTTCCATGCAGAAGACTTTTATGTGAGGAGCTCTAAGCGCCTAGGTCAAACATTTGTAAGTTGGGGAATTTTAACACAGACCTATGAAAATAATTATTCCATTTCATCTGGCACTGAGTTCAGATTTTACCATTACTCTGTAATATAAGTATGCCTAAATAAAGGGGTAACAACAGTAGGAAAAGTTGGGGAGGATGAATTGATGAGCTAAGGTACTTCTCCCTTAACGAAAGTAGTCTTTCAAAACCAAGAACTTTTTTTTTTTTTTTAACTTTTCTTCTTCCCTAACATCAATATTGATCACCTCTGTGCTTTTTGGAATTAATAAACTGTGGAAAAAGTGTTTTTTCAATAAATAACATTTCCATCTCTGCACTGGATTGAGAGGGATTCTGCTATTTCCATTCAATGAGTACTTCCTGTGCCTTTGTGGGGGAGTTGGAGTACATGTTGATCTTTGCTGAAGGTGTCATGTTTCCATGTCTAGGCTACTGTGAATAGTGCTGCAGAGAACATGGTGGGCATGTCTCTAAAATACTGATATTGTTTCCTTCATGTATCTACCCAGAAGTGGAACAGATGGGTCATATGTAGTTTTATTTTGCTTTAACAGAAAGAGGAACCTCCATAATGTTTTCCACAATGGCCATACCAATTTACATCCTCACCAATGTTATATAGGTGTTCCTTGTTTTCCACGTCCTCACTGGCACTTGCCTTTTGTCTCTTTCATGGTATTCATCCTAATAGATGTGAAGTGTTACCTCATTGTGGTTTTGATTTTAATTTCATAAGGATTAGTGATGATGGGCATCTCTTCGTGTACCAGTTAGCTGCTTGTATTTCTTCTTTCAAAAAACATCTATTCGAATCATTTTTAAATTGGATTATTTAGGTGTTTTTTTTTTTGCTATTGAGTTATATGAGTTCTTTTTGTAATTAATATATGGTTCACAAATATTTTCTCCCTATTCTGTACATTGCTTTTCCATTTTGTTGATGGTTTCTTTAGTTGTACAAAAACTTTTTAGTTTGATGTAGTGCCACTTTTTAAAAGTGAGACATAAGTCTTTGTACATGTTTATGGGGTACATTATTTAATGTATACAATACATAATTTGACTCATGTATTCAATGTGTGATAATCAAATAATCTTAATAATCATTTCTATCTCTTAAATGTTAATCATTTCCATGTGTTGGGAATCTTGTACTCTTTTAGTCATTTTGTAATATTTCATAGATTGCTTTAACCAATGGTTACCTTTTGGGCTATAGAAAAACCACAACTAGTCTTTCCTGACTGTCTTTGAGTGCCCCTAATTGAACTTTCATTATCCTCACTACTCAATGCCCTTACTAGTCTCTAGTGACCACTATTCCATTCCATTTTTTCTATAATACTCATTTACTAATTTCCACAAATAAGTGAGAATATGTGGTATTTGTATTTCTGTGTCTGGCTTTTTCACTTAACATAGTAAACTTCAGTTCTACCCATGTTGCTGCAAATGACAAGAATTCATTTATTTTTTTGGCTGAATAATATATATATATATATACACACACACACACACATATAATATATATATATATATATACATATAATATAGTATAATATACACACATATATTCATTTCACCTACTGGTGGACATCTAGGTTGATAAGATAGTTTATCTGAATAGGCTGCTGTAAACATAGGAGTGAAAGTATCTCTTTGGTATAATGACTTCATCTTCTTTGGATATATATCCAGTACTGTGTTCTTAGTGTCATATTTAATAGACTATTGCCAAAACCAATGCCAAGGAACTTTTCTCTATGTTTTCTAGAAATTTTGTCTCTCAGATCTTATATTCAAGTCTCTCCTTTTTCCAATTTTGAGTTAATTTATTAGTTGTGTAAGATAGGGGTCCATTTTCAATCTTTTTCAAGTGGCTCTTCAGTTTTCCTACCATTTGTTGAAAAAAAATTACACTTTAATATTGTGTGATCCTAGGGTTCTTTTTAAATATTAGTTTACTGTGTATGTATGATTCTAGTCTTAGCTCTCTGTTCTATAATATCGGCCTTTGTGTCTGTTTTTATTCCAGAACTATGTGGTCTTGATTACTGTAGCTTTGTAATATACTTTGGAAATCAATAAGTGTGATGCCTTTAGCTCCATTCATTTTGTTTAAGATTTATTGACTTGCTTATATTTAAGTAACCCTCAATTTATTCAACAATGGCTCCCAAAGCACTATTATAATATAATATCACCATAGGACTCAGTAGTACTTTAATATTCATGTACCCACCAGGGATCTTGGGGTGTATTTGCCATGGTATGGAGGAAGGATTCTGTATTTGGAAAACTGGTAAATAAAACAAAGGAGTAAACTTCTATTCCAACTGTCTTATATAAACTGACCCAGGGTAATCAAATGTTATTGAAAAAAAAAAGGCTAGGTATGGTAGCATATACCTATAATCCCCGTGGTTCAGGAGGCTGAGGCAGGAGAATTGTGAGTTCAAAGCCAGCTTTAGCAATGGTAAGGCACTAAGCAACTCAGTAAGAACATGTCTCTAAATAAAATATAATAATAATAATAATAATAATAATAATAATAATAATAGGTCTGGGGATGTGGCTCAGTGATTGAGGGTCCCTAAATTCAATCCCCCAGGTTAAAAAAAAGTTTTTTTCCAATAAGGTCTAAGAAACAAAATATTATAGAATAAATAAGAAAATATTATAAAATATGATATCACTCTTTTGTAATCTCTGATAGAAGAATGTCTAGGTAATCAGAATGAATGGCTGCTAACATGATGACAATCAGAAATTATGTGCCACTTGGTAGAAGAGTAAGCCACCTGTGAAGTATTCTCAACCAAAACCATCAAACATGTATTTAAGACTTTAAATCTACTTGCCAATTCACAGGAAATAAAAGGGACAATGAAGAATATGACACCAGAAGAATGAAGTCATCAAAATCCACATTGGGAGGTACTATAGGGTCAATAGCTGGTTTCTTCAACAAATACACTGAAGTTGACAAAAGTAAGAGGAAGAAAGAACTTGTAGTTTAAAGACACTTAGGAGTCACATTCACCAGTTAGATGACATGTACCTTATTGAGATGCACATTTAAACAATCTATAAAAATAATTATGGCAAAATCAGAGACATTTGAACACTTATTAGGTATTTGCTGATATGAAAGATTATTGCTAAAATTTTAAAGTGGCATAATGAATCCATACTAAAACATAGGTGTATGGAATGGTATGATGTCTAAGAGTTTACTTCAAAGTAATCCAAGGTGGGGAGGATGAAGAATGTCACCAGCTGAAACATAATCGATGGTGAGTTGACAAATGTTCAAGTTGGGCAATAATACCTAGGGCATTGTTTTACTATTTTTTCCACTTTTATTATATGTTTAAGTTTTTTTTCCTGAGTAAAAGGTTGTTAGAAACCTACTCCATTATAATTTTTACCAAAACTGTAGGAAACTATGATTGTTCAAATCAGTCTGATTATGGTTAGGAACGTGAACTCTTCATCACATTGCCCGTGCTTGAATTCTCTTTCCTTCATTCATTACTTTAGACAAATTGTCTAACTTTTCATCACCTCAATTTGCAGGCATTCCCTGCATAACAACATTTCAGCCAATGATGAATGACAGTAGTCCTATAAGGTTATGTTGGAAAAAAAATTTCTATCACCTAATATTTAACTGAAGCTTTTCTATGTTTAGGTATGTTTAGATACAAAAATGCTTGCCACTGTGTTTTAATTCCCTACAGTATTCAGTAAAGTAACATGCTGTTTAGGTTCACAGTCTACCATAGAGCATGGGTGTGGGGGACTCTATATCACTTAGGTTTATGTAAGTGTATTCTATGATGTTCACACAATGATGAAATCACATAACAATGCACTTCTCAGAATGTATCATCAATATTTCAGCAACATATGACTGTACTTACCTGTAAAATGAGAGCATTGATACTATGGGATGTATAGGGCTGTTATACAAAACTTAAGTAAAAAAATGTAAAGTAATTAGCACAATGCGAGGCACATAGTGATCACTCAATACTTTTTACTATCTTAATTGATGCTATCATATATGTCTACTTGAATACAAAGATAAATGGCTGAAAGATTTATGTAAACTTGTAATGTTGGTTACCTCTGAGGTCAGGAGTTGAAGTAGAGTGAGAAAGGGAAAAAGATATATTCTTTTCAACCTATATGCTTGGCCTGATAATGAAAATATTACTGAAATGCTAGCACAATAATTTTAAAACTGCTAGGTATTCTCATTGCAAAAAAAATATTTCCTGAGCAACTACCTTTTAAATGGTTGAGCACCTTTCTTGATACCTAGCAACTGTCCAAAGCACAGTAATGTATAAAACATGTTGTTCACTATCAAAGAGCCACAATCTGATAGGAGAATAAGATGAGTACAAAAAGTATCTAGATGCAAGCAGGACTAACTATATGTCCAAAACAATGTCTAAACAGCAACACCAGGGTTTACAATGTGATGCTGCACTGAGTTCTAGTTTTAGAAAACTATCAATTCAAGTTTGTGAAAGATGTTTATAAGGTAAAGAAACACCTAAGTTATAAAACAAAGAGCATGAGATAATAGGACATTCTTTTGTGAATGATAAGACAGCTGCTGCTCCTAACTTATTATCAAAATACAAATTGCCACCATCTTCTTACTGCTGTGGATTTATTTGAGTAAAAGTCAGGGAAATGTCAGCTTGTCTTGGATATTTCTAAGAGATGCTACTTATTAGACACATTCTATGAGAATTTTCTTAGAATGCCCTAGAGTGAGCCCTATAGCATCGTGAGGTTTCAATATATGATCATACCGCAAAATGAAACTTTTTTTAAACAGTGCCCTGCATATATTGTGATGGTCCCATAGGTTATAGTGGAGCTGAAATGTTCCTGTGATTTAGTGATATTGTATATGCCATAATGTTGTAGTGCAATGAATTGCTTGTGTTTGTGGTGATTCTGGTGTTAGTAAATCCAGTACACTGCCAGTTATTTTAAAGTACAGCACACACAATTATGTATAATAAAAGATACTTGATAAAAATTGACTGTTACTGGAATATGTTTTATTATACTATATTTTTTATAGTGTACTTGTGCTTATTTTTTAGAAAGCTAACTGTAACACAGCCACAGGTAGATCATTTAGGAGTTATTCTGTTGTTGTCATAGAGTGTGTTATTGCCCTGAGGACCTTCTAGTGGGACAGATGTGGAAGTGGAAGAGATTGCTATCAAAAATCTTGACCCTGGGTGGGCCAAGGCTATTGTGTATCTTTGTGTCTTAGTTTTTTTAAAAATTGATTTTATTTTTTTAAATACATGCAGTGGAATGCATTACAATTCTCATTGCACATATATACCACAATTTTTCATATCTCTGTTTGTGTATAAAATATGTTGAAACCCAATTCGTGTCTTCATATATGTACTTTGGATAATGATGTCCATCACGTTCCACCATCCTTGCTAATCCCCTGCTCCTCCCTTTCCCTCTCACCCCTCTTCTCTGTCTAGAATTTATCTATTGCTCCCATGCTCCCTCCTTCTTACCCTACTATGAGTCAGCCTCCTTAAAGATTATTTCAACCTGCATCAAGCAGATGTGTCTTAGTTTTTAACAAAAACATTTAAGAAATTAAAAAATAGTTTATAGAATAGGAATTAAAGAAAGAAAATATTTTTGTACAATTATAGGCTTTTATATTACTTGCCATATTTTACTAAAAGAAAGTGAAGATTTAAAAAACAATTGTCATTGTTGGTATTGTCATATTTAAATTAAAACCAGCAAAGGTCAATTTGCACTAGTATGCACTTCATCCTGTGGACCTGGATTGATCATAGAGAACTTCTGCATTCCCTGTTCCCAGATGAGGTGCTATCACACCTTTCAAACCTGGTTCTAGTCATCTCTGCTCCACAGGGGTTGAGTTGTGGGTTATAGGACATAATGCCTGTGAAGAGTTCTAGTTTTAGAAAACTACCAACTCAAGTTTGTGAAAGATGTTTATAAGCCTAGCGAATTAGCTGACACATCAGTGTTTAGTGATGTCAGCAATCATGAAATCATATTCAATGCTGACTCTACCTCCTTTGAGTAGGATTTTTTATTTTTCCTTTTTCTTTTTGGTACCAGAGATTGAACCCAGGGACACTTTTAACTAAACCACATGCCCAGACATCTTTATTATTTCATTTTGAGACAGGATCTCCTGAGTTTGCTTAGAGCCTCACTAAACTGCTGAGACTGGCCTTGAACTTGTAATTCTCCTGCCATAGCTTCCCACACCACTGGGAATATAGGCATGCTCCACCATGCCCAGCTTGAATAGGAATTCTTTGAGAACAGTGACAGCACCACATGTGCTTCCATATCCTTGCAACCCAGTTCTATGAGAATATGAATTTCGTACTTATTTCTACTTACTGTTTTCAAAAGTACTGTCATTTCGCCCTCGTGGAAGAATTCCACTGACTGTTGGAAGACCTGGGTCTTGGCAACTGTGCTTTTCCCTCCTTACATTGTTGAATTCAGCTGAAAAAGCATGGTCCTCTCCTCATTGGAGACTTTATTAAAAGGGTTTCTACTGCATTTATAAGGGGAATTGAAATTAAGCAAAATCTAGCATACATCAAGGGACCATTTTTCCTGAAGGGTAATAAAGGTAAAGTAAGTCAAAGAAACATTTTAAATATATGCTGTCTTTCTCATAAAATCCTCCGTCTTTTGTCTGAGGAATATTCAAAAAGGAATGATCCACTGCAGGGAGGTCAGCCTGGTCTTTATCGACTTCCTAAACAACTGTCTTATTTCAGATAAAAGGCAGGAGTTTTCTTTAGAAACATAAAATGTCAGGCATTAACAGGGTTTTTATTATTTATTTTCTGAGCTCTGTTATGGTTGATGCTGTCTCATTTTTTCCATTATAAATCCCTTCTTCTCAAGGGGCTGTAACTCCCCCAATAAAAAGAATGGCTTCAGGCAAACACTTGAAGCATTTGCTCTCAGCTTAAGAGGACTTTTGTTTTTCCAGGTCTTGAAAATAAAAATCCATTAAATTCTTTTAAAATTATAGGAGTGTTAAAGTGAAAAAAAAATAAAAGAGGAATTACTGCTTTCATATGTGCGTTCTTATAACCTACACTCTGAATTTTTTTTTAAACAGAAATTTTGCAGACTCCTTCTGCTTGCATAAGCAGCCTCTCTATTATATGAGATAATTCAGTATTGCTCATCTGAGCTAAGACCATTGGCATCCTCAGAAATGCTTGTTGGGAACCTGGACTTGGTGAGTAGTTTGTACTAGGTCATTTTCCTCTCTCTGATGGATGATCCAGTATGTTCCAGAAGAAGCCAGTCCCTCCAGTACATGTTGCCCTTCCTCAGTGAAACACTACAGTGAGCTGTCATCCTGAAGATAGTGGGGCTATGGACAATAGACGTCACCCTGTTTTTATCGAGGCACCATAAAACAGCTTTAAAATGCCCTCCTTAATTTTCTCCCACAGTGGTAATCTGGAGACTATTGTAGGCTCCTGGGTTGTGGGCCAAAGAAAGTTCAAGCTGAAGATGAAGACTTACAACACACATTTCAGAGGCTCCCTACTAGTCTGAGGTTTACCTGTAGCAAAAGGTGGAGACTGGTTATACCAGAGTGGCCCTAGGTTCAAGGAGTGGCTGGGGATGCCCTCTGTAGCCTGGTAACACCTAAGGGCCTCAGCATCTTTAATATTCCTTTCTTAACACTTTGCTTTCTAGTTTAGGACTATTTCATAATGAATACTTTTTAAATTTATTTTTTAATATTGGGGATTGAAACCAGGGTTCCCACTAAATTGCTTGGGGCCTCACTAAATTAGGTCTTTAAACTTGCGATCGTCCTGCCACTGTCTCTGGAGCAGCTAGAATTACAGGCATGTGCCACCACGTTCAGACTCACAGTGATATTTTAAAAGCAAAATTTCCAGGAGTTCAATGCCTCTGGAATTCTCTCTCTCTCTCTCTCTCTCTCACACACACACACACACACACACACACGCACACACACACACACACACAATTTCTTCTTGTTACTTCCATCCAAAAGGTAACTAAAAAGAGAATATTTTTTAGAATATGCTACAACTGTCTGGAAAGAATGCTTTTAATAATAGAAACAGAATTGTAAAGTGGTAACAATGAATAGCTGTGTGAAAATTGTTCATATAGAAAAAGAAATTAGATTCCTGTGTCACAATATACAAAGACACAGGTGATTTTTAGAAGCAAATACAGGGATGATCTCTTAGGAGAGAACACTCCCAATATATGAAGTAAATATTGGCAAATATGACTACATCACAGTGAAAAGTTCTAAATAAACATAAGCCTCATAAACACAGTTAAAGGATAAACAATAGTTATTTAAAATGCATATAGCCAGCAAGATATTATTACATAGGAAATATAAAGAATCCTTACAAATCAACAGAAAAACAATAAATGAAGCAACATATGAAGATATACTATTGAATTCATGGGAGAGGAACAAACAATAAATTCAAGAAAAGATGTGCTACTTTACAAACGATCAGTGAATATAAATAAAAACAAAAGACAAACATTATCCTACAATCATTCCATTGTCAATAATCGAAAACTTTCATGTTATCAAATGTTACTAGGATGTGGAGAAGTGGAAACTTTCATATGCTATTAATGGAGGTGTCAAAAAACTTTTGGCAATATTTTGACAATGTCTAGTGAGGCTGAATATGTACATATCTTTCAATATCCATAAATTTCACTTCTGCATATATATATTTTGAGAAACTCTTGCACATGTGCATAAGTAAATATTTCTATGAATATTTATTTAAACAATTCTTGTGGTGATGAACAATTGGCATCAACCTAAATGTTCACTTGCAGATGAATGGGTGAATTTATTGAGATATAATCATACTATGGAATACTCTACAGAAGTTAAGAGGAATAAAATACATAAATATTTATCAACAAGAATAAATTTTTTAAATCATAAAGCACAAAAAGTAAGTTGTAGAAATTTATATATATTATATGTATATATTATATATGTATATAAAATATATCTGACATTTATACATGACTTGAAACACAAATAAGGACTATATCCTATATAATTATAATTTGGGTTACCTAGATTAGTAACTCTAAGCTTTTTTACTTACTAAGATGAAAATATATAGAAATAAATATGTAGGAAGATAAAAAGAACACATGGAAATGGTTAACACTGAATTATAAAGGTTATCTTTGGGGAATGGTGAAGGAGAAAGAGGTAAAGATCATTGGAAGTATCTTTGTATCTAAAATTATATCCTAAAAATAAAGGCTTGAGGAAGAGTAAGGGATAGTGTTAAAATATGATACAGCTGGTGGTGGAGGTGTGGAGGAGACTTCATGAGGATGATCCATTCTTTGGCTCTTATTCATCTGTATCACTCACAGTGCACCTTCTCCTCTCCTCAGGATGCCAGTTTTGTCTAACCCAGTTACCTATGACTTGTACTAAACTTTCAATCATTTGGAAACACTCAATTTATTCCATATGGATTTGGACTTGTTGATTTGTCATTATATAAGTATTTTAGTCAAAGGATGATGGAGTTAGAAAGATCCACTTTTGACTGTTAATAAAATGTGAAGGGATGTGCATTAGCCACCAAATCAGACAGTAGCTCTGTTCCAAAGAAGGCAGCTATGTCCTTTTCTTTTTATCCCAAGTCCATCCCATTTGTCAAAAAGTGCTGAATTCATAAGCCAATGATGATGACTGAATAGATGACTGCAGAAGATGAATTGAGAGGCAAAGTCTTGAGACTGGGATCACAAAGTGCTAGAACATGAAGAACTCAGGTCAGGCGTGAGGTCATAGAATTAGGTAAAGAAGGCCGCCGCAGGTTGATATGTGAGCAAGAAGAGTCTTGAAATGGCACTGGAGACTGAGGTGCACAGTATTTTAGGGAAAGCAGAACAAGAACACAGAAAGACGACATTCTCTAATATCAGCTCTGCATTTTCACCACTCATCGAGCCCTGGACTAACCATGAATCAAGAAAAGTAGGTTCAGCAAGGGAAAGGGTGCAAGGGAGGAGGTCCCCTGATTCCAGCCATCATACACATGAGTCTTTGGCTATGTACCTTGACTTGAGTCTAATTTTTTGGTATTATCTTTATCTGTTATGTTTTGGTTTGCATCATTAAATATATTATTGGCATTTAGTAGCCTAATTTAAAAGTTTGGTTTGAAAGTGCTGTCAGATGCCGCTTTCTTTTTTCATAGCTTGAAAGTGTTTCTTCTAAGAAAAACTGACTGTAGCTGACTGTAAGTGGCCCTTAAGCTCTTTATATTAAGCAATACCAGGTCTCAGATGGCACTAGTTTTGGACTGTGCTGAGGGCATTAGTTGGCCTAGATCCAAACTTAAATTTATCCATGAATTCATATCATGTGTTTGAAAACCTCCCATTTGCCACACATTGTGTCCACACTGGGAACTATAAAAATGATTCAATCCTGTTCCCCTCCAAATAAGTAATAGTCAACAGGTCAGGCTAATAAATCAAGAGGCAATCACAATAGAATCCATAATTGCTTGATCAATCCTTTCTATCTTGAGTCAGACTATATGTGGTGGTAACATTAACGCAAATGTCTTATTTTCACTAGATACTGTGGATTTTATGGCAACTAGAAAGTAAAACCTAATTTTTTTTAACTGAGAAAAAACAAAACCTAAAATATACACACTAGGCCACAGTAATTTACAAACGTATACATTTCAGCTTTTCTATTTGGAGCAGCAATTGTCAAACCATAATTGTCTAATTCCATCTTCTGTTGTGTGTATGCATCTTCCTTGCAACCGAAGGTAATTATCTCTGAGTACATGAACCTAAAATTTGGATTAGGACTGCCTAAAACCACTGTGGAAATGCAGAAACCACAACACAAGAAGGTACGGGTATGATACCAGTGTGGGTTGCTTAGCATAAACATCGAGATCTGTTCAGAAACAACATGAATTAGCAGCTATAACCAAGATCTGTTATAACTTTGCTACAATGGAGAGAAGCCCATTAATCCTTATTTAATCTTATTGTTTAAAAGAAACTACGGCGTTTCCTGTCTTTTAGGATATGATATGTTATGGGGGATAAAGGAGGCTGTTCTTAACCTGGGAAACTTCTACGTATTTCTTTTTCTATATCTACTGTCTGCTTCATCCAAGTACACAAAAGCTTGAGATAAAAATGAAAGATCAATGTGAAATTTTGAATAGGCCAAAATGTTTCTCATTTGTCATGAAAAAATAAAGGTGAATCTTACTTGAATGGAGGAAGGAAAATGGGGCTCAGAGACTATTTGCCCAAGATCATATCACTCTTTAGTGACAAAGTGGGAAATGTCCTTTACTGGTACACCTGGAAGGCAAAGTAGGTAAAACACCAAGATTTCCTTTACAGTAAGTAACCTATAAGAGGAGCCCTGTGGGAAGCCAATTTGCAAGACATTCTGAAAAGCATAGTGGGAGTCTGTGCTCCTTGGAAAACAGAATAGAGTGGAGTCCAAGGTAATGACCAGCCTGCCTTCTCCAACTGGAATATATTTAAAAAAAAAAAAAATCTCTGGTTTAATATCATGTTTTGCCTCCTAGTGATGTTTTGCTTGAAGGAGGAATTTTATGTCTAAAGACAAAACTTAAAAACTCACTACATTAGGTCTGGGGTTGTGGCACAGCAGTAGCGTGCTTGCCCAGTACATGCAAGGCCCTGGTTTCAATCCTCAGCACCACATAAAAATAAGCATATAAAATAAAGGTATTGTGTCCAACTACAACTAAAAAATAAATATTTTTTTAAAAATTCACTACATTAGACCAATAAACATTTAAGAGGACATTCTGTATCTTTCATTACCTCTTATAGAGTAATATATTCCCTCTTTGAAGGTGAAAATAATCATCTCTATTTTTAAAATGTAGAAATTGAATGTCACAATAGTTAAAAGACTTTCCTCAATAAGACATGAGTAGAAGGTTCCACTGCAAGCACCAGAAGTCTAGGTCTTGGGCTTCTAATTTGGATGTTAGTGCATAGTTGCCAAATTGGTATTGAGGCATCAAGGGATGCCATAGCAGGTGTATAGTATCATAACCAAATATTTTAAAATTTCAAGGAAAACAAAATAATGTCTTTTGGATACTATATGAACTATAAACAGTTTTAAGATTGTATTTCTCTGTTCTATTTCATTATATCATATCTTTACACAGCTAGGTTTTCTATGATAAAAAGCAGGAAATGAGGCTGAGGATCGCAAATTCAAAGCCAGCCTCAGCAATGGCAAGGTGCTAAGAAATTCAGTGAGACCCTGTCTCTAAATAAAATTCAAAATAGGGCTGGGGATGTGACTCAGTGGTTGAGTTCCCCTGCGTTTAATCCCTGGTACTCCTGATCGCCCTCCCCCCAAAAGCAAGAAATGCATGAACATCATTGAGGAACAAGAAATGAAGGTAGCAGGACTTCATCTGATTCACAACTATTGAGAATTTCTGTTATGCTCAACAGGTCCTAAATTGTGAAGCCTTAAGTTCTTACAAGTAAGTTGATTTTACCTAATTAGTGGAACTGGTGGGTATTTCTTTTTGTCTGGGGTGTGCTGTGAAAATGTTACTATGACATTAAGAACATTGCAAACTGAGAACGCAGCTCTTGCTCTGGGGACATTGCTTCATGGGTACTAAAGGTAATGAACTGAAAAAGTTGAGACTGGGGTGGGCTGTTAGGCAGGAAGAACTCACAATTCCTTGCATTGTTTTTTTTCCAAAATTCTACACCCTGTAGCCACCACCATTCTTGGTTTTATTTGAGGAGTAAATATGGGCTACAGTGACACAAGATATCTAGTTTAGCAATTTGAAAGTCAAGGTCATCTCCATAAAGAAAAGAAAGTTTTGGGCATCCTGAGGCTGTTCTTAACCTGTCTCGCAGATCAGGAAGTGGAAAATCTGGTAGATAACTCGATGGATTTTCAAACTCCTACAGCCCACTGCAAGCTGAGCATGGCACATCATCCCTAACACATTCTATCAGTGCTTGCTGTTATCTCACCCCTTGTCATAAGCTCACTTGGGAAGCTTAACTCTGGCAGTGAGGTTGCCACCCCTATAATTGTCATTCTGATGTTCAATTTTACCTCCTTCCAAAATCTAATTCTCAAAGCAATTTTTATATCTTGAACACTTCCTCCTTATCTCTGTATAGACCTCTAAAATGTGCCTTTTAATGAAAACTGCACCTGATGATAAATTCTTCAAGAAGCATAGACATCTTAAAGATCAAAGAAAAAAAGGATTGAAATTTGTAAGTGATGTTATTTTAAACAAAAATAGGTGAAACTGACATCCTATGACATTATGGAGTGCTATGATAGTTTTGCATTAGGAACTCCACAAATAAAAGACTTAAGATCAAGAGATGAGGGACAGAAATTCAAGAGATGAGACAGAAATCTGCAGGAAAAAAATCAATTTCTTTCTTCTTTTTGTTTTTGGTACTGGGAATTGAATCGAGGGGGTGCTCTATCTCTGAGTTACATGCCCAGCCCTTTTCTTTTTAATTTTATATTGGGACAGGGTTTCACTAAGTTGCTTAGACTGACCTTGAACTTGCAATCCTCCTGCCTAAGACTTCTGAAGCTCTGGGATTACAGATATGTGCCACCATGCCTGGCAAAAATCAGTTTCTATAAAATAGTTCTCTTGTTATAGGTTAGGATGAAATTAGTATAAATTCAATAAAAATCTCTAAATATTTTAAATGTACATACAGGGATTATATAATTTTAATGTTTGAAAGTTCTCAACTCTTGATAATGAATCAAAAATTATTCCTGGATATTAAAAGAAAGTTATAAATGTCAGGTCCATGTCCCAGAACCACTGAAACCCAAGGGTTAGGGCTCTTGCATCCATGTATAAAAACACAATTCATGTGCATACATTGAATTAGATGCAGTCTGTTTTAGGACCATAGATAGCAGCACTGGTATAAACTAGGAGCTTGTTAGAAAGGCAAATTCTCAGAACCCATCCCAGACCTACGGCATTAACATCCACAGTTCAGCAATATTCCCAGTGATTTGTATTCAACATCCAAGAGCACTGGTCTAGAGAGATAAACACCAGACTAGGATACAGAACACTTGTGTGCTATGTTTCGGTCACTTTTATAAGCCATATATCCTCTGTGAGTGTATTCCTTACAGCTAAAGAAACAGATATAATTATACCTACCCAACTTACTACAGGACTGTTGTAAGGATATTAAATGAATTATGGAAAATATGTAGAAATACTTCAAAAGATTAAAAGCACCCTGTTTATATAAACTGTCCCTCTAATGTGGTCAATAGAACCACAGATTTGTAGAGCTACTTGGCTGTTCAGTTTATTCCACCTCTATATTTTGAGCCACATCCTTGATTGCTGCATGGTTAACCCCCACTCACATTTCTTTAGCCTCCTACTATAAATGCCCAAAGGTAGCAGCACATTACTTTTTTTCCTCATAACTTTTAAGTCATAGGGAAGTAAGAAACAGAAGTTAAAAATATAGCTTAGTTAATATCCATAGAGTGCCCAGTAATATATTATATACACTAATATAATTCCATATTTGGAAATTTAGGATTTCAATAAAGCCAGCATGATTTTATGAGTTCCACAGTTTCCTCTCCTCATGGTTCATTAATGTTTGATTCATGTTTTTTTGATTAACACACAATCACACGATGAGCTGATCTGTGTCTCTATGCAAATTTAGTACTAGAACTCCACCATTAATATCTGGGGAAATGTAGACTATAATATTATTATCTTTAGAGCTCTCCTGGGCCCTATTCTCTGGCTTCTTTTGTCCATTTATCATTTCTGTTGCTATTTTGGACTTCAAAATAAGCTTTTTCTTAATGTTCTTTTTGGTGTGTTATATAAAGAAATGGAATTCATTGTGATATATTCATACATGTGCATAACATAATTTGATCAATCTCATGGCCCTGTACCTCCCCTTTTCTTCTTTTCCTCCTTCCTCCTGATCCCCATCCTCTTCTTTAATGATCTCCTTCCTATTTGCATCAGATCCTCCCCTACACTGTCCGCCCCCTTTTCTCTCTGACTTCCACATAGGAGAGGAAACATAATGACCTTTAGCTTTCTGATTCTGGTTTATTTCACTTAATATGATGTTCTCAAGTTCCATCTATTTTCTGCAAATGACATAATTTTATGCTTCTTTATGGTTGCATAAATAGGAGTACCCAGTAATATACTACAGAGTGTATGTATGATACTTTTTCTTTGTCCATTCATCCATTGGTGGATACCTAGGCTGGTTTTGTAATTTGGTTGTTGTGATTTGTACTGCTGTAAGCAAGGCTATGCATGTATCACTTTAGTATGCTGACTTTAACTCTTTAGGAGAAATACCAAGAAAAGGTACAGCTGGATCATATGCTAGTTTGATAACTAGTTTTTAGAGCAGTTTCATACTGATTTCCTTAAAAGTTGTACTAATTTACAATCTCTCTAACAGTGTAGAAGGGTTCCTTTTCCTCACATCCAAGCCAGTATTTATTATTATTTGTATTCTTCATTATTGCTATTCTAATTGTAGTGTGATGAATGTTTTTTTTTATTTTAAAAACTGACCAAAGTAGGAATTTTTTGCATTTCCCTGATTGCTAAGAATGTTAAACATTTTAAAAATATATTTGTTGACCATTTCTATTTCTTCTCTTGAGAAATAATCTGTTTCATTCATTTGGTCATTTATTGATTGGGTTGTTTTGGTGTTTTTTTTTGAGTTCTTTTTTCTCAATATTAGTCTTTTGTCGGAAGAATAGCTGGCAAAGGTTCTCTCCCATTCTGTAGGTTCCCTCCTCACACTCTTAGTTGTTTCCTTTGCTGTGCAGAAACTTTTGAATTTGATACCATCCATTTATTAATTCTTGGCATTATTTCCTGAGATTTAGGAGTCCTATTCAGGAAGTTGTTGTCTGTACCTAGCTTTTTGTGTCACAAAAACTTCCAACTTCCTGCTACCCTCACCCCCATACCATGAATATGTTCTTCTGGCATTCCTCAATAGAAGTCTGGGTTCACCTTTAACTTCACTCCTCATTGCTGACTCCTGAACCAGCTCTGTTCTGTTCCCAGGGTCTGTCTTGCCTCTTCTATAATATCTGGGTGTGGATAAGAGTATTTCCTGCTTGTACTTGGTGTGGTGTTATATACTTCTCAGTAACTTGCCATGCTGAATTTAAAATTCTAACAGAGTTTGCTTCTTTTTCTCCTTTTCCTCCTCCTCCCCTTTTTGCTCCCCTACTTCCTAACCCTCTCTCCTCTCCTCCTTCCCTTCTCCTCCTCTCATACTCTTTGTTTTCTTTCTTACATTTCTCCTACCTGAAGCTGTGTCATAACCCTAATTACCCATGCTGTGGTTTCTCCTGCTTTCAGTTTATTCTCTTTTAAGTCTTATTTTTATTCTACTAGGCTCAATTCCCATCTTTTGTGCTTAGATCCATTGTGTCTCTATTACATATGATGTCTGTCTCCAATTTAAAGGCTGTGTATTCTCTGGCCATCTGTCACTAAGGGCAGAACTTAAGGTAATACAAGTGTTGGGCCTCACCATTTACTTGTTTCTTGGTCTCATTTTCTGTTTGGTGGGGGACACTATTTAATTCTATCCAAAGATATTATCATTCTAGAAGAATGGTGTCTTAAAGGCCACCAGAAAGTTAGTGCTGAGGAGACAAAACCAATCAGGCTCCATGATATTTCCTTTGATGACTTGTCAACAAAGAAGACCAATGATTCAATCATCTACTAGTAGGACTTCGAGAACTGCAAACATGCCTTTTGTTGATACCTCTTTATGTAATATACACTCGTAGCAATTCTAACAGGTTTTATTTTGATTGATATAAACTAAGCTAAGGATTACAAATCTTCCTATTTAGCTCCATAAAGGCTGATAACAACCAGTGTCAGTTTAAAATTTGGTAAGAACTTATTATTTGTGTCATTGTAATTTAATTTCTATTTGCAAAATTTCATGAGACCTGTCTTATATATGTTTTTCCACATATTCTTAGTGTTTAGAGCAAGTAGAAAATTCAACCATCAATCATGAAGAGGTATTTATTATTGAAAGAGTTAAGAGATCTTAAGAAAATGAGTATAAGAAAAGTGGATATCTTAGGATCTCACATGAGTTTGGTTACTTGAATTTAGTTTCATTTAGTTTGAGTATTTTGGGGTAGAAACTGTGCAGTACTCCTGGTAATATTTAAAAAGTAGAATTTCTGCCAGCTATTCATGCACTAAAATTCTTACTGTCGATGACCTTGCAGACTGCCTTTCAAGGCTACGAGCAGTATTTCTATCATTGTGTTTTGTCTTCACTCTCAGATTAGATGATTTTAACTCATTTCAATGAACTCTATCTCCTTATACTCAAACTCTGGCAAAGTCTCCTTCCATGTTGAATGGGGGAACTTATAAAATTTATAGAATATTGGGGAAATAATGGAATGTGGCTTACAAAACTAAGGAATAAGGGACAGTGTGTTTTCCCTTTTCTTTCTTGAATCATTTGGTTTTGAGAAAGCCAGCTGCCAAGTTGTAAAGATGGTGAAGACTTCTCCTTGTGGAGAAGTCTATATGACCAGGACCTAAGGCTTCCTACCAGGGGACAAGTGAGGCCTCATGAAAATAGGAATAAGAGCAAACAGTACTGAAACAGGGATCCGACTGCCTCCACTAAGACCTTAGAAATTACTAAAGCTCTGGTAGCCACCTTGAAGGCCATCTCATGAATTCCTGGTTCACAGAAACTGAGACAATAACTCTGCTATATCAACAGTCAACTAACTCGTTACACAGCAATATATAACTAATGCATAAAATAGATACTGAATCATTAGTGGGAAGTTCTCTGATCTGGATGATAATTAACAAATATACAAGTCTTTAATCAAACAAAATAAATTAGGATTGCTCATATCTAATTGATTTCTACTTTTACATATTTAAATCACTTACCTGTCATTTAGTATTTGAAAAAAATTAAGTTTAAAATGTAAAAGGATGGGGTTGGGGTTGTGGCTCAGTGGTAGAGTGCCTGCCTAGCATGTGTGAGGCACTGGGTTTGATCCTCAGCACCAAATAAAAATAAATAAATGTACTGTGTCCCTCTATAACTGAGCAAAATATTTAAAAAAAACTAAAAATATAATTCTATAAATTAAATAGAGGAGAAATTTGAAATCCCAAATACAGAATTTATATTTGAAAATCTGCAAATTAATAATTTTAAATTAATAGAAATCATCATTGTATCTCTCAGTAACTATAGAAATCACTAATCTCTGTTTGGGTTGGTAATTTTCAAGATACATTAAAAAAATTAAGAAAACAGTTTAAAGTGCCACTTGTCAATATTTTCCAGTTCTGTGTAAATTTAACTGAACATATAAAACATATTTTCTCCTGCTGCTGACTTTTTATTGTCCTGGGCCAGTAGTAAATGTGAGACTGCCATGCTAAAGGCTATAATTTTGTGCAGGAAACCACAATATGGTCTGGGAATAAACCACAAGGACTTAGATGAAAAGATAAAGTTAGCAAAAAATCTTTTGACAATCCTATCAAAGTCTATTCTCTGAAGAAAAATTCCATTTATTCCTTAAACAATGAAATGAATATCAGAGGAAATGCTAATTTTGTTGTTTAGTCAAACAACAGTTCTACTTTACATGTGTTATTTAGGCAAAAAAAATTGAAATAGAGTCATAAATATTTTTAGAGTAAAGCTAGTTAGCTTTAAAATAATGTCTTGTCTACAAGAGAGAATTTTATTTTTTTAAATTTTTCTTTGGGTTTAAACCCCACTTTCACCACCCACAAAGTCAATTACTCTGAATATCCTCATTTCATTATCTTTTATAACATTTCGAGGAGTAAAATTAATTGGAGCAAATAGTATAGTTACTATAGAAATGTTCTGTCAGTTCTCTGAAGTAGCATGCAGGTTCCTGAAAGTGGTCCTGGGATGGTTTTTCTGATTTTAAACCTTTCTAAGTTGAGGTCCATGAGATCCAGAAAGAATATAAAATGCCCAAGAGTTCCTGTAAGTTGTTGTATTTAAAATGCTTAAGTTGGCATGAGGAGTTTTTAAAATGTACCTGAAAGGAGTGCATTTATCAGTTTTAACTCAGCTGAGTGGGAGCTCTTTAAGAAAGGTTCTGTCTATACTATGCCCTTTGTCCGCACAGTATCTTTGCCCAGATAAACTCTTGAGTGGGAGAATGTGCTCTGCCTACACTCTGGCTGAGAGCTTGCTCCTCATACTCTACAAGCCCTGTCTTAGAACATTCACTAGAACACTATCAATGCTTTTGCCTGGAGAATTTAGTGGAAAAATCCCAGGGAAATAAGACCCAAATATAACTTCTTATCAAAAACCTCCCTTGCATATAGAAGAACATATTAAGGTGAAATAAATGGGCACAAAGAGTCTGAATTATAATAAGACAAGACATTATCTTTTTCTCCAAATACTTATTGTGCATATTATAGACATGCAGCTCATGCAACATAAAAAGAAGAAATTTTAAGACTAATTTTAAATAGAAAATTTGATAGGAATGCAGGATATTAAGGGAGTTTTGTGTATTTTTTCCCCAAAGGAGTCCTTAGCCTTTAATGTAAAATTATACCTATAATATATCAAGCTATTAAGAGACAAGATCAATGACAGGACTCCAAGTACTGAAAGGCATTAAATGCAGCAATTTCTATTTCAACAAATGGATCCATAGTTATTTAAATAAGACTGCAACTAAGTGATGATTTGATTAACCTCTTGAAAATTCACTTTCTTAGCAGAACAACATTGGGTCTACACAGAGAAACAGTGAGCAGTACCTTCAGCTGGTGGAAATCCAAAGCTCTGTTTTCCACAGACACATAAAATTAGTTGAGACTAGCCAATATTCTAGCCTATAGTGAAGTCTGTGTGTGTGCTTTGTCAGCTTCCATGACTATATCCTGTCTGCAAACCAGGTGCACAAAACATTGCAAGGAAGTGGAGTCTGGTTGCTGATAATTAATGGAGTTGTTTGGTGAATGAAAGTCAAAGCTATAGCAATATATTTTCCTGGAGAGTGTGAGAAAAGTTTTCCTGAAGCTAAAACAGGATCTTGCAAATGAAAGCATATAATCTGAGAGAACACGTAACCAACAATAAAAATTTTTTTAAAAAAAGAAAGCATATAATCTAAGTGAACACGTAAATTTTTAAACTCATTAAAATTCAATGTCTAACTATCAAACTTAAAGAAGAGGGAGGGATAAAAGATTTTTATAGGGCATATTAAAGTTTCCTTATAAAGAAAATAAGGCAAAGCTACTCCTGCTGATGAACTGTGAAAATAATGGCTCCAAAACATCTTACCATGCTTAAGGGCTAAAATTTAGGTTATGTTATGGCTCTATTCTCAAATGTGTGTCCTCTAGATAAATTTGATCCAAAGTTGGTGATATATACTTTGTGTTCACCCATATTTGAAATTGTTTTCCCTAAATGCATTCATGATTTAAATCATGTTTTATGGTGGAGATGTGAGTGCTCATTTGGCAAAAATTAAAATTAAGGATTAGGTGTCAATGATTATCTATTATCTTATCAATTATGTTGGATACCTATGAGTAAATCATTTTTATTTTATAAAATTGGGAATATAGAATTGGGACTATGTCAAGACAAACCAAAGTTTTTCAAAGACTTACAGATCATGTATTTATATAATAAATGATCAAAGATTATTGAAGGAAAATAATCCCACTGATCCAAGAGAGTTATCTATCCTATTTGGAACCAAAGTCAAATTGCTAAATAGGAAATGAAAGCAAAACCAAAACAGCAATAAGGAATAAACAAACTAAAAACCTCCCTTACCTATTAGAAAACTGTCACCTTTTTCTAGCTTTAAATGTTTGGTCAAATCTCCAGCTGTTTGGCAACAGGAATCATTTAATCAACTAGCAAGTGCCTGTCAACATCTACTAGATTTTTAACCTTGATTTGTAACAGAATCATCTGGGCAGTTTATAAATGTAGATGCCTTGTCCTGGGCCCCAGAACCTGCTGTTGACCTGGTCTGAGGTTTATTGTTCAGGAGGGAGTTATAAAGAGGTAAAACACCTATGTGAAACGACTAAGCCTGTTCTTAGGGCAAGGAGTGGGGTGGGTGAGATTACTATGTAATTTAGAAAAATGAATCATTAAATAGATACCTTAGCAAGTAAAGGATGACATTTTCTATTCTCTTTTAACTTTATGTGTTATTTCCTTTTTTTTTTTTTGCATTGAAACAGTGAATACATTATGAAAATTCACACAAGGAGCTATGTCATATCACTTGCTTTGACATGTGATGCTTAACATTTTCTTGCTGGTAGTGACATTTTGAATCTGATGTGTTTTTGAAACATTTCTTTTAAAAGGAATGTGTTTTTCAACTATTATACTGTACAATAAGAAAAAAGAATCAAACACGGCATCTGCAAATTATGACACAATATGTAACAAAGTAGTGGAAAACTATACTTTTGAACAAATTATTTTAAAAAGAAAACAAAAGAGCAGTTCCTTAGTTTCACTCTTGGGTGATAGATTGAGCTCAAAACAAGGACACAGTCATCCATGGGAAGCAATTAGAACAGGAAAGTAATGAAGAGCACTGTAAGACACCAATAATCAGAGGGAAATGGAGGAAGAGGAGTCCATGAAGGAGGACAACAAACAGTAGCCAGTGCGGAAGAAGATGTCACCAGAGTATTATGGCAGTGAGGGAAGGGCATATCATCAAGGACCAAGTGAGCCATGGTGCTAAGTGTTATTCATCTAAGATGAAGAGGGCAGTCATATCATTGGCCTTTTATGGGAAATAGAAGTAAAAGTCCTAGGATTAAGTAAAAGTCCTAGGATTTTAGGAAGTCAAGGATCTATGAGAATATTTAGAATTTTGTACTGGATTTGGGAGTTCTCTGCCATAGGAGCAGAATTTTATGTGGAAAACAAGACTGATCAAGGGCCTCTTGGTCTCATGTGAGTTACACTCTAGTAAATAGTGAGTGATAGCAGTAAGTAAACTAGGTAGATGCATTCTGATATATACTTTTAAGCCAAAATTGATGAGTATCACCAAACAGCACATTTAGGAAGCTCAGAGAACACAAAGAAGGATAAATACTAACAAATGTACACCTAAGTATACACTACTCAAGCTTCAGAAAACCAAAAACCAAGAGAAAAAATTGAAAAAAGTTATAGGGAATAATATACTTTACCTATAGAAGAACAGGGTAAGAATTACAGTAGACCTCTCCTCAGAAACAATGCCAGAAACAATAAAGTGGAACGAAATGATAAAGTGTTGCAAAAAAAGTATACCACATCCCTAGAATTATATATCCAATTATCTTTAGGTATCAAAGAAGGAATAAAATTTCTTAGATATTTTAAATTGACAGTTCAAATTGACAACCAATGTTTAGATAAAGCTGGTTTAGGTTGTAAGAACATGAATGATGATTCTTATAAATAACTTGAGTTAAAAATGACTTAAATTTATCTGTAACTCTTTTTCTTCCAATGACCACTAAAAAAGGATTCTGACTTTGTGAGCTCAGTCTCTCCCTCTTCCTTTTAGAAGTATCTAACATAAGAGAAAGAGAAAGAAAGACTTGGTGGAGAACAAGATGATTAAGAATTAAAGGAGAATTTTCCTCAATTTTCTCTTCTTCTCACTTTGTATACATTTGTATGTGAATATTGAGAGATCAGCTTGAAAGCAATAGCAATACATGCATGTATGATGTGAGTAAAATTTATGGGCAAATAAAGGGATTTTAAATGTTGTTTACATGATATAAATATTCAAGTTGAGTTAAATTTTTGTTACTGCTCTGTGTTCCATCTCTTCTCTGGGGACCAATGAGTTATATCTTAAATAAGTGCAGAGTACAGTTATAACTCACATGATTATCATAAGATTTTCCCTAAGTTTGTCAAAACTGCCATATGCTGTTGAGATTTCCATGACCATATTAGTTGATATAGATGGAAATATTGTTTTGGACGAATTGTGACAGGGCTTGGAGGCTTCTACTTGTTTTTTCAAGAGCATGACACAAGCCTCTCTTGGGAGGGGCTGCTTCACACCAGTCAATATGTAATTTCTAGGATATTTATTGCTGGAATAATTTGACCATGGGAACATGTCAGTTGTTAACTCAAAGTATTTCTAGAAAATAATCTCACAATGGAGCATAGATTTTCATTCTATCTGGATCCAGTTGTTTGTCTGGAAACTAAAACTGTCCCTTAAACTGAAAGATATAATAAATAAGAACTTTAACAATCAATATAGCATTATTTCTTTTTCTTTCCCCTTGTATTCTCCTCTTCTTCCCTCCTCTTCCCTCTCCTCTCCTCTCTTCTTATCTCCTCTCCTTTCCTTTTCTCCCACTGAGGGTATGGCAGATAACTTGTAGTATTTTGGAAGATTATGGAAGTCACTGGACTTGTGTAACTTCAGAGTTTGTTACTGAGTTGTTGTTGTGTTTTTTGGGAAAAAAAAGTTGGGGAGACAAAAAGACCGAGCTCATTATCTGGCTATAAATCTTCCTTTTTGACTACGACTTTACCTTAACTGAAGATAAAAAGTATAGTATGGTAAATATATGAACCAGTAATTGAATTACTTATTATCAGTATCAAGTATTATACATAGTACATAGTTGAACATGATTTATCTTAGAGCAACTGGAAGAGCAATATAGCTGTTTATACCCACATTACCACAAACCCTTGAGTGATGTGCTGGGATGTGATGCTGGGGTGGTCACAGTGTCACTAGGTGATCAAAATTTTTCAGCTTCATTATATATGAACATATGTGGTCATATATATGGTCCTTTGCTGACCAAAATGTCATTATGCAATGATGACCACATATATAAAACTTTATTTAATCTTCAAAAACTGATTACTTATCTAATTATATAGGGCAAAGAATATATATATATAAGTTATGCAGTAAAATAGCAAAATGTTGGAATAAAACCAACAGCATAAACAAAGGCCTATGTGCTCCTCTCCTAAACCTATCTCTCTTTTTTTTAATATCCCAAATGTATATAATAGATTTAAAATTTGAAAGAAAAAGGCACACAATCAATAGAAACATGTAAAAAATACATGGATAACCCATTGCCATATACATGTATATAATACATATACTCTATACATATTAAAGCATGTTTTGAACCCTTTATCATTAGAGAGACACAAATTAAAATAATCATGTGCTATCATATTTTGATTATAAAATTGATACAAATTAAAAATGTAACAAATCCTGGTGATGAGGTTGTGGGACAAACAAGCATTCTCATGTGTTACTGATAGAAATGCAAACTGGCTTTTTCAGAAAGAAATTTGTTAATATCAAACAAATATAAATATGCATTTTTATCTTTTGATCCAGAAATTAGACATTTAGCAAGTCACCCTAAGTATGTACTGTAAATGATACAAAACTGCACATGCATAAAGTTTATTACAGAATTGTTTGTAATTCCATGTATTAGAATAATCTAATATCTTTCTATAGAAAATAAGTGGAATCAACTGTGATATATCCACTAAATAAAATCAGAGAATATCGGTGACAAAACAACTGATTTTCTTCCCAGTTCTCTTAATTTAGAAAGCCAAGGGGAGAAGAATGTTTTTAGTAGGCTATTCTCCATGTAAAAAAGAAGTGAATCTAAAAATGTTATGAATATACATTTTATTTGTGCCAAACATATATATAAGTCTAAATAAGGAACTAAGGAATTGTTTAAACATAGAAGATAAGTGGGAAAAAAAGAGGAAAGCAGGGGAGAATGGGAATGAGTGGGAATGACGTCCTATCCCCATCTCTTGCTCTTCCTTTGAACACTGCACTATATGGTTAGATGGTTACTTTGCTATAAAAATCGTTTTTCTATGTTTAAATACTTAAACAGTTGAGCTTTTAAAAATTCTCTCATATTCTATGTAGTCTTTTGGTCTTTCTTATTTTACCAATATGTATTTCTATAACTCATCTACATTTTTAAATTTAATATCAATGTTGAAGAACATTTCAGTTTTCATTGATTTACAATTATAAATAATGCCAGCTGCTTAGAATATTCTCATACATGTTTTCTGTATATTTGTCTTCAGGTTCACCTACCCAAAGTTTCTCTGGGAGTCGAAATGAAGTTGTAGTAAGGCATATGAATATTTCGCTTTATAAGTTTGTGCGTAATATTTTTCTAAAATGATCAAAAGAATATACTTTCCCACATCAGTTGTACATGAGTTCCTGTTGATTACATTACCCTGTAATACTTGGAAATATCAGATTTATTAATTTTTGCCAAGATAATTGAAAAATGTGGGCTTCCAATGTGTGGAAGAGGAGGGAATATTTCTTGATTTTTTAAAATGAAGTCAGCATCATACTTTTAAGGAAACCAGAGATATTACAAGAAAATAAAACCATAGATTGATATTTCTCATAAACATATATGTGAAAATCCTCAATAAAGGATTATGAATTAAATGCAGTAATATTTAATGTTATGACAGCAAGATTGAGTTTATTTATCCTGAGAAGGCAATGCTGGTCCAACATTCAATATCAGAGTAAGTCAGTAAGTTGATAAACTAAGAAAGCCATATGATTGTATTTAGCTAGAAGAAGACAAAGTTCAATATTCACTCATGATAAAAATTCTTGACAAATGAGGAACAATGGGGAACTTAATTCAATAAAAGGATGTACAGAAATACAACTAACATTACACTTAACTATGAAAGACTAAAATCTCTTCCCCTATGACTGAGAAAGGGGAAAGTATGATCATCCTCTTCATTACCCCTATCTAGCATCACACTTACGGTCCTAACCAGTACAATAAGGAAAAAATAATAATAAGGTATACAACTGATGTTGGCACCAGAACTCAGCAACTGCTCTGCATGACACAAATGGACAAGAAACCATTATCTTCAACAATAGACTGAGATAGTTAGGGTAGAGTTAGAATAATTTGTGAACAAGAAATCCACTCGATCTGCACCATGGCATTGTATCACTCAAAAGCATGTACTTGATGAAGCTACAAGGAAGGGACAGAAAATGAAAGATATGCTTAACCAAACTATTGAAGGCAACAGTTTAAAAGATCCTCAGTACTCTTGGAACCTAAAATCTCATATATATTTGATAAAAAAATACCCATCTTCCCAAATTGCTTGTGGCATGAATTTATTAATAGATTATAACTTGTAAGTGAAGCATTGATGTGGTCTAGATATGTTCAGCTTTTGTTTACTATTTATTTAAATGTATTTTCTTTAAACCACTCACTTGAGACTTATGGGTCCCTATCTCTTTAACATAGATTTTTTCAATTTGTGTTTTGTGAGGAGCACCATACAATATGGCATTGCCATGTTCCTAAGCTGCCAAAATGTTTCTTCCAGCTGCCTTGATGATAAATGTACCATTATATGTGTCTCCACAAGAGCTATAAGGCATTGAAATTTTTTCTCAGCCACAAGTCCTCAAGGCCCTTAAAAGAGGAAGTAATTATTTTCAAACTACCACAATGACCTAAGTAGAAACATCTGGTATTTCTATATCCACTACTATAGTAGAAAGGTAGCCACACTAAAAGCTATCCAATTGCTGTTTAAATAGTAATTTTAGAGAACTATTATATATTCCATAATGATATGATTTTTATTGATTTCTGTATGGATTTCCTTACATACATTAGGGAATTAGTATATGTCAGTCTACGAACCAAGATGCATAAATACTTATGTAGAAAGCAAAGCGAAACAGGTGGAGATTATATAGAATTATTTATAAGAACGAATCAATCCCAAAGAAACAAAAATTTAAATCTACAGGCAATGAAATACTCAAAATACTTAGGTTAACTTCCATCAACTACAGTAGCGTTACCTTTCCATTCTGTTCTCTGAGGAAGAAATAGTAGAAAAACCAGTTATCACGTGGCCTGAGACTATTACCAATCTATGGCTTTGTATTTCATGGGCAATTTTATTCCTTAGTTCTTTGTTTCAGAAAAGAATACGAAATCAAATAAACAAAACATTTGAAGGATAAAATGTTATCAGAAAGGTAAAAGGACCTGCATCTTCCTATTGCTTTGTTAAAATAACTAAAAAATATAGTTGACCTGGAAGAGAGATTGACCTTGAAAATTTATAATAGATTGTTAGTTTAGCCTCCGGAGGGGCAACAGCAGCTCAGCAACGGGCAAAAAAAAGAAAGGATTCAGAAAGTGAAGACTAAGAAGTTCATGTCAGCAATGGCTGGTATTCATGTTCTGGAGAATTCTGTTTATACAAAGGAAAAACAAGGTCAAAAAGCCCAGAAACATTTTGTGGGTAACTTGTATAGTGCAAAACCAGTTTATTTTCTCTGGTGGCTAACTCTTTTTAAGTAAAATCTCATGTTTTTCCAGTCATAGTAGTCACACCGTTGTTCAGAGGAGTACAATTTCTGTATTACAATATTAATAAGTAGGAATGAAGAGTTACCACAAATGTAAGAAAAAAAGAAACTTAAAACGAACACATTTCTTTTATATGAATGATGGCATTGGAAAAAGAATTTTATAAAATTAGAGGCAAGACTTAGTACACATAAATGGCATCTATTAGTTTTTACAAGGTTGTTTTGAACTCACAATTTAAGTTTGGGGATCTAGTTAGCAGAGTGCATTATTAAAAGCCTACAATCTGGTGATCTCAATTCAGATAAAACCAATAGAAATATATGTAAATCCTTAACAGTGTCTTACAGTTGAATTAAAGTATTTGAACCACCCGAGTAGATATGAGAAAAAATCACTTTGACATTATTACTTCAGAATGAAGGCCTTTGTGTAGCCAAAGTGAACATATGTAAACTCTGAGGAGTCTTGTAATAGCTATGGGAACATATTCCTGTTGAGTTAATTGCACCTCCAGTAAAAGACTATTTTAATCATCTTGAGCTGTGTCCTAGATCTCTCATAATAAAGTAGACATTCTGCTTGTTTTACAACACAGAATATGAGGTCACTATATCAAATTGTAAAATTTGTTGACTATGAGAAGAAATTTTAGTATGTTGAAACATCTTAATGAAGAGCATTTAAATTTAGGTAATTATATATTTCTTTTACCTTGTTCCAGGGATTAAACTAAGGAATAAGGAGGAAAAGCAGACAAAAGATTCTGATTGAAGAGGCAGCAGACTATGGGGTGATCTGATGGACTTCAGGTTCCAGAAGTACAAGCTATAAGTAAGGCAGGCAGCACAATGAAGTGTGGATTCCCGTAGTACAGATTTCCCCCCCTACTTTTTAAAAATTGGTGCACTGTAATTGTATATAATGATGAGATTTGTTGTTACATATTCATACATGTCCCAAATAGAAGAATATAATTTGAATATAAAACGTTCTTGCCTTCGGAAGATTCTTTCTCTGCAAAGATGTAAAATTGGTGATTATAGAACCTGGTTTGCAATATATGGAAAGTAGTCACATATTGTTTGGTCTGAAGCTTGGAACATAGTAGGTCCCCAGTAATATCATTTTTCCCTCCCTACTACATCAGTATAGCAATTATGTTTTAAATGTCTTGAATTTCAGGTTGTTGAGAACTGAACCATGACTCATTCATATTTATAAGCTCAGTACCTTATCATATGCCCTGTGATAATGAAGCTAAAAAAATTATATGGAAGTAATAGAATTACTTGTATATAGGAAGACGAAGGGAAATATTTAAACAAACATGTTAAAGGTTATAAGCATGGCTAGCAGCATTACCTTGACAGTAACATTAATACAAAAAGAATTAGATGGTTTTAAAATGAGATGAAGGACTTGGAAGCCAATGTGTTACAGTTCAGGAGAATTATCAATCACTTGTGTAAGAATCAAAGGCATACCTGAATGTTCCAACGTTGATTGATCCAAGAAGTCTTACCAAGCTCTCTAGACCAAATGCACTTTTCCTCTTTACCTTTTAACCACATTCACAATCAAAGTCATGATTGGTCAGTGACAGTGCAGTAGCCAGAGTTTGTTAGGCTAGAGCTGAACAAAACAGACTAGGTCCCTGCTGCTATTATTTTTTGGTTGGAGTGCTCACATTAGGCCAAGACTTGATTCATTCATACCTAGTTCTTCATTTCACACGAATAAATCTTGCCTCCCTGCCTTCTCTTCCCATCAAGATGAATAACACACACACACACACACACACACACAATTGTTATATGCTTCTTCCACAGTATTAACACTTGCTAGGAAAAAGAATCTTAAATAATAATAATAATAAAAACACGAAATACTAGTGACTGAAATGAGACATTAAGTTCTCAATTTGTGTTCTCAGTCTTACCATTCTACCTTTGTGTTGCTTGGATAGATTGATTTCAGGAAATAGAAATAGATCACTGAAGCATATTCTTAAAGATGAATGCTTGGAGAAACTCTCAAGAGAGTCTACTAATCATCAGAAGAAAATACTTGAGAATCAAATACACAGTGAGTTGGGCATGCCAAATGCACAATTGACACCTGCTGCCCAAATAGTGGATGTCTTATTAGTCATTCTTTTCACTGTATACCACTATGTGAAAAAAGTGACATTTTTGAATTCTAAACTTTTGAATTCTAAAGCAATGGAATTGATCCAGTGAAATTCCAAAACCTTAAGTGTCCCTAAGTACTCTGTAAGCTATTGAGAAGCAACTGAATCTTTTTTCCTCCTGGGATCCATTGGAATGATTTACGGTTGAGAGATTTTCATATTCATTTACCAGACTACTTATGTATGCTGGGAGCCATTAGCCAAGTAGGTATGACAATTTCCTTGCCAGCGTACCCCATGTTGCAGTGACATTGAATGTAGGTGACCTTGCTCAAGGACCAAGGCGGATTAGGGTGTTCCCGGTTTAAGATAATCGGGTTTAGGGCATTCCCAGGTTAGGTTCCAGGTTTAAGGTTTAAGATTATTCCTGCTGGGAATAGGGCGTATCCTGCTGCCTGAGTTCCCCTTGAGTTCTCACGGGATTCAGACAGTATTCTTTGGGAGACAGAAGCCCAGTGGAGGTGGATTTGGGCAGAGAATGTGGATTTCCCCAGAACGTGATTGTAGATGGCTGGTGTGAGTTCGGGAATAAAGAGTTGCTGTTTGAATCTACAAGCTGTGTGGTGGCTCGTGATTGTGTGCCCAGCCAGACTGCGACATATGTATAATAATTATATAATACAAAACAAGAACAAAGACACAAAGTAGTTGCTAACCACAAAGTTAGCAAGTTACTTGGTAACTTGAAACAATAAAATTCATAAAAATTTTGAACCCAATAAATAAATGCCAAGCACAATTAAAAAATTCTTAATATTTGATGAAATAATTAAAACAGCTAAATTATTCCAAAAGGAATTATAATATTATTAAATATGCAAAAGATTAGATTTCACCTAAGCAATAGTATTCACGAACAGTAATTTATGCATACACATAGGAAGATCAAATGGTGAAACAAGAGAAGACATTCTTTAGCAAGATTTGGGGACATAATTAAGATGAAATATTAAAAAGAATTATTCCATCTTTAATACCCATAGCTACATTCCAAATGATTTCAAATCTAGCTTTAATTGGTATTATTCAATAATTTTGAGTCAAAACAAAACATTAAAACCACAAAACATTTAAAATGGCTTATGTTCAACCACGCTAAAATTGGGCAAAACATATTGCTTCACTAGAGTAAACCTAAGGCAGGTATCAAATAAGTTAGAATTTTGAAAAGAAATGGGGATGGTCAACTTGAAGAAACTGTCAATGCACTGCACATTAAAAGGGGTTTGTACCTCTCATCTGTTTCCTTGTAAACACATTTAACTGATGGGCTAATACATTTTGACTTCAAAACCCCCAAGTTATTCATTATGGGAGGAACTCTAGGGATGAAGGAGAATCTTGGCATACTTGGAATAGAATTGAAACCCTAGTTGCAGCTCCTTACACAGACTGTGTCTTAGGGATGGCCAATAGTCCTCATTACTGCAAGTGTGGGGGGAAAGGCACTCTCATTCATTGCTGGTGGGACTGCAAATTGGTGCAACCAATCTGGAAAGCAATGCGGAGATCCCTTAGAACACTTGGAATGGAACCGCCATTTGACCCAGCTGTCCCATTCCTTGGTCTATACCCAAAAGACTTAAAATCAGCATACTATATGATGTAGCCACATCAATGTTTATAACAGCTCAATTCACAGTAGCTAAACTGTGGAAGCAACCTAGATGTCCTTCAATAGATGAATGGAAAAAGAAACTATGGTATCTATATACAATGGAATATTACTCAGCATTAAAAGAGAATAAAATTATGGCATTTGCAGATAGATGGATGAATTTGTAGAATATCATGCTAAGTGAAGTAAGCCAATCCCCCAAAACCAAAGACTGAATGTTTTCTCTGATAAGTGGATGTTGATTCATAGTGCAGGGGACATGGGAAAATTGAAGGAAATTTGGTGGGGCAAAGAGAGGCTGGGGTGGGGTGGGGATATGTGGGTAGAAAAGATGATGGAATGAGATGGAAATCATTACCCTAGGTACATGTATGACTGCACATATGGCGTGACACTACATCGTGTACAATCATAGAAATGTAAAGTTGTGCTGCAATTATGTACAATGAATCAAAATGATTCTGCTGTCATATATACCTAATTAAAATTTAAAAAGAATACAAACAACAATAAATGCTGGAGAGGATGTGAAGGAAAAGAAACACTTTTTCACTGTTACTGGGTTTGAAAATTAGTATAATCACTATGGAAATTAGTATGGAGATTCCTCAAAAGACTAGACTTGGAACTACTACCATATGACCCTGCTAGACCTCTCCTAGGTATTTATCCTAAAGAATTAAAGTCATCATACTATAGTGATACATGTATATCCATGTTTACAGCAACACAATTTACAATAGCCAAATTATGGAACCAGCCTAGATGTCCACCAATGGATAAATGGATAAAGAAAATGTGGTATATGTACATAATGGCATTTTAGTCAATCAAAAATAAAAATGAAATTATGTCATTTGCAGGAAAATAGATGTAACTAGAGACCATTATGTTAAGTGAGATAAGTCAAACTCAGAAGGTCAAGGGTTACATGTTTTCTCTCACATGTGGGTGCTAGAGAGGAAAAAGGAAAAGAATGATTGGGAGAGGTCTCATGAAAATCCAAAAGAAATCAATAGAATAGAAGAAAGGGACCCATCAGGGAGGAGGAGGGGAGAGAAAGGGGAGTTACAGGGGAATGATATTGGCCAAATTATATTGCTGTATTATGTGCATGTACAAATATGCAACACCAAATCCCACCATTATGCACAATTATAATGCGCCAATAAAATTATGGAAAAAAGCTAAAAAACAAAACAACAGACAGACTATGAAAAGTACCAACAGGATTTCTAGCCTCCCTTGTTGTGGAGGGGAAGAACTTGAAATTTAGGCAGAGGAGAATGGAAGTGAAGCATTTCTGCATCTGGCATGGAAAACCGGCTCTTTTTCTTCAACTTTTAGAGAAAAAGACTTTGGATTAAACTTTGAAAACAATATATAAATGCAAGCAATTCAAAACACCTACACATCTAGGATTTTAATAAGGGCAAGAAAAGGAAAAATAAAATGGACAGAGAAGTTCTAAGAAACACCCTTACAATTTGTATTTTCAAGTTTCATTTCCCAAGAAGACCACAAAAGAGAAGATTCGTTTGCATGTTTAAAAAAATTTATAAAATCAGCCAGGAGCAGTGGCACATGCCTGTAATCCAGCAGCTTGGGAGGCAGCAGCAAGAGGATGACAAGTTTAAAGCCAGCCTTACTTAGTAACTTAATGAGTCCCTAAGCAACTTAGTGAGGGCCTGTCTCAAAATAAAAAATAAAACAGGGCTGGGGATGTGGTTTAGTAGTTAAGCACCCTGAATTCAATCCCTAATAAAAATATTTAATTTGGTGCCAGTAACACTAGAACTACTTGATTATTTTGTTTCCTTTTCTGGAAATTACTATTTATTTATACTACCTTCATTGTAATAGTGAGATAAAACATATTTCCTTATTTATTTAAACTATATATATTTAGTATGGCCAAAGATTCAAATAATGAATACATGTCTCAAATATATAATTCAAATAGTGACCACATACTCATGAAAACAAAGATTCCCTCAAAATATAAAACTTGCAGTAGCAAGAGTGTAACTCTTCCCAAAGGCTAAAGGGTATAAAGAATGAACAAAAGATTCCATTGACTACACCATTACTAATATTTCAAAATATGTCTTTAATAAGAAAACATTTCTGGACTCCATGGATAATGTTAGAATATATGAAGATTATTTGAAAATTACAAATTTAAAAAAATGGCTTTCTACACTATTTTTATCTGTTCCAAGAGTAATGAGGATGGGGTGATAAAGTCAAATATTACTCTGTGAAAATGGAATATAGGAATAATGACAATGGTTATCATAGAAGTTTAGTATCAGTATTGAAGAAAAAAAGTTTTGATGTAGAAAGTCTAAGGATCCAGAATCTGAGAGGTGTATTGGGGTGGAAAAATTAGTAACAGAAAGAACTGTCTATTTAAAGACCTAGAAACAACAAGGTTCATGGCACATTTCAGAAACCTGAAATAAATTCACTATGGCTGGAACTCACGTTTGAATTAACAAAACATTTGAGATGCTTCTAAAGTGAATACACAGTAGGTCATTACAATGGATCTATGGTCATAATTTGTGAATATTCATGTGACCTGTAAATGTGCGTGTGTGTGTGTGTGTGTGTGTGTGTGTAAAATAGTAATAGTAAATCCAATCTTAAATTGCCAATTGAATTATTTTAAAAAATTTAAGACATGCTAATGAGGTATCTCAGAGTTGATCTAACTGAAAGAAAATATTCTTATAAATCTAGTTCCAATGAGAAGAAAAATGAGAGCTGAATAAGAAACATTGATCTACTTTATTTTCACTGAATTAATCACATTAAAAGTTACTGAACATCACTATTTTCCAAATAAAATGTTTGATTTTCAACATTTTTTATAATCTAAGATTAACAAATTCATAACTCAATTGAATTCATATAATGCTATTTGATAATTTATTTATTAATTTAAGAAAAAGTTATTGAGGACAGACTTCATGTCAAGAATGACCCATGACATGAAATGCTCATGTTTATTAATAATCAAGTAAATAAAAGTAAAAGTAAGAATGGATTACCATTTCACAACACCAGGTTGTGAAAAATATTGTTTAAATTTCTGAAAATACAGGTTTTGGCAAGAATGTGCTATAACAGGAACACTGTGGAAATATGACTGTTAGTATCACCATAAAAAGCTACTTCAAATCAGCTTGTAAAGTAGCAAATGTGCTCACCTCAGTAATTCCTCTCCTATGGGTGTGGGTAGTAGATGTTCAAAGCATCAGAAACCAAAACACAAAAATCACCAAACAAAACTTAAATCTTTTGATGGTAGCGTAAATGAGCAACTAGTAGTATCTTTAGGAAACCAGGCAACAATGAAAATGAATTAACTGCAGCCAAACTTAACATGGATGAGTTTCAGAGCCACTCTTAGGAAAATATTTACAGAAAATATACAGAATCTGATCACTTTATACATACATGAGTTCAAAAGCAAGTTGAACTAAATAATAAGTTACCTGGGGATACATCAATCTGGGCTAAAACTCTTATGAAAAATGAGGCATTTACTGTCATAATTCTTACTTTCCTTATCATCTCATTCCTCCTTTTGATGGCGATATTTATTATGCTGTGTATGGCTCCTCTCCTTCAGTTATCTAAAGTTCATAATGCTGAAACTTATCCGTTTGACAATAGCCAAACTGAAATGTTCTTTCTCCATGATTCCCTTCCTTTTGGCTTTACTATGTTGTTTAACACATTATACTTGCACAAGTTTACTTATCTAGTTTTTTGTTATTACCCTTGATTACATCCATCTCACAGATGGATCACAGACCTTTAACTTCCTCAGCCTCACAGGCCTTAGCAAAATGCTTAATATCCAGGAATGTTTACACCTTTTCTTTTGTAAACTAAATTGTATCTCAACAAAAAGTCAACCTGTTTTAAAAATCTTAGCAAAACCCATGAGGAGGTTATAGGCTAAAAGAACACTTGGGTGTGTATTTTCTAATTTTGAACAAAATATAAGGTAGGGAACTCTTGTAAAGGCAAAGCTATGAGAAAGGACTCCCTGTGCATGAGTATACATACACAGATATTTGACTTCTTGAAAGTGGTGAATGCATATAATTTTCAGTGTGAAGTCCTATGTCTACAGAAATATTTTCAGAACTATTTTCAAATCACACTCTTCACAATGAATGTATTTAAAAAATATTTACTTCTGAGATCATTGATACAACTTTCCTTTGAAGAAGTAGATGAAATAGTGTTTATTTTTTTCAGAAACTTTTTTGTTGTTATTAACATTGTAAGTGAAGAGCTTGTTCTTAAAACAGAAGTGCTTGCTCTGCTGTTTTCTGGTTATTTACACTTGTTTATTTGTTTGTTTGTTTTTGGTACTGGGGATTGAACCTAGAGGCACTTCACTATGAGCTACATCCCCAGAGCCCCCTTATTACTTTTTATTTTATTCTATTTATTTTGAGACAGGGTCTCCCTAAGTGGCTTAGGGATTCACTAAATGGCTGAGGCTGGCTTTGAATTTGTGATCCTCCTGCTTCAGCTTACAGGTGTGCCCAGTTTTAATTGTTGGTAATGTTCTCTTTATTCTGAATATTTATACACATCTCTTAAAACTACTTTTGCATCTTGCTAGAGTTAGTTGAATTAAAACTAGATAATACAACCTGTGAATCCACTAAACTGGCCACCATAAACTCCACTGTACGCTGAAGTGCTAAAAGTAAATAAATTGGGAGAGTCACATGGTCCACCTTCCTCTTCCCACAGAGTACCTCTACTACTACGATTACTCATGACTGTAAAACAGAAGGTCAACAGTGTCTGTATATTTGTGAGATATCAGGAAAACAAACTTTTCATGCAGCACACAGATTATTTTGTGGCTTTTTACACGCCTCTTTTGAGACTATTTGAATTAATCTAGAGGTTGCCACTAGAAGGGGGGGAGATGAAGAATCACCAAAAAAAAAAAAAGTGCTTAAAAGTTGTCATAAACAAATTGCTTTCTTTTCACCACTGTCTGTCATGATAGTAGGCAATAATGGTCCTTCCCTTTGATAAAAAGAAAAGGGAAGTTCCTTTTGAATGGGCATAAACACAAAGATAATTAAGGGGTCAGAATTTAAGATAATCAAACAACAATGCTTCTCCAAACAGGATATTCTTTTTTTGTGTTTTCTTCAACTCCACTTCTCCTCCCCACCATTTCATAAAATAATTATTTTTTAAAAAACATAAAAATATGTTTAGGCTATAATCCAACCTATGAGATGAAACATCTCAAAAGAGAAGGAAGTTACAAGGCCAGAAAAATTAAAGTAATATGTTGTAGAATTATGGATTTGGTTTTCATAAGATTTGGTTATTAATGATTAATTTAGAAAAAACTAGAAAACCATAGTTCATCAGGTTAAATATGAGTTTATTTTAGGCCACATGTTTCATCATTTCTAAATTAGAAGGTATGTGTATCTGAAAAATTTAGGGGACAAATTAAGTTTCCATCTGAATCAAATGTTAGTAAGAAAACTTAGATATTTCTTCTCATAGTGCAACTGTTTTTGCATTTATTCAGCTTTTTTCCATAGGCCAAGAACTGTGATAGATTTGCATGTATATTTAAAGTCTTTATAAACATCTTAAAGGATGAATTATAATTGCTATTTTACCATAAACAAACTGACCTTCAATTCAACTAATGTATAACTGACATAACTGATGCAGATTTGAATGCAGGTGTGTCTGAGTCCAATGTTTGTATTTTCTCAACAACAGTGAGATTTTATTTGATTGACCTGTGAAATCAATTGCTAAAGAAAGAAAACAAAAATTGTATTACTTTAATATGGGTGCAGGGGAAATACTTGGCAAAAAGCAATACACGATTTATGATTTTCATCACTGCACATTATACCCATATTACTGGAAGGAGTGGATGACAAACCTCTTTGTCAAACTCCTAGGACCTGCATAACAAGTAACATGTAACATATTTTCTACAGGTGTTTATTATTTTTTTTGTTTTCTTCAGTGTTTGAAAACAGTGTGTGTGTGTGTGTGTGTGTGTGTGTGTGTGTGTACCATCATATATATTTATTCTTGAATCTGCAATTCTACCTAGGTGGCAATAAATCTGTTGCATATTTCATGCTCAATTAAAAAAAGTCTTACAAGATTTCCATGTATTATGGAAAGATTGCCATCTGTCCCCTATTTAATTAGGTCCATCCTGATTATGTTAAATGTGTTCTGGCTCCCGTTAAAATTCTCTAAATATACATGAAGGAGAAATTGTTAAAAAAAATGAATTGTCAGCAAGAAAGGAGAGATTTAAACAAAGAAAGAAACCCTAAGAAAAGCTTGACAAAAAGAAATATCTCAAACCTGAATGCTTAGATTGAATTAAATAATAACCTTTCCCCTTCACCTCTCATGACTAATCCACACCAAAATGCAAATGCAACTTGAAACCAATCATTTTGGAAGCTTCAGGAGTTTGGCTAATTTTTCCTTCCTGTTACTTTTTGTTTCGGAACACCTTTAGGCTTTGGGGATCTTATTGGAGCCAGGAGGGGAAATGCCAAAATACTACAGGGAAGGCTCGATATTGGGGTAATTTAGACCTGATTTGAGGAAGAAAAATGTTGCTATAAATGTGCTATGTTAAAGAAAAATCTCTGCTTGTGATAGTTACACTAGGTTGAAAAGATGTAAGAATTGCAGGCAATAAAACAAAATTTAGATAATAGTGCAAAAGTAAAAAGTTGTTAGAAGCTTGTAGGGCTGAGGGATAGTGTATTAAGCTCTGGTTCTGAGGATGGGGTTATCTCGTCTGCTTTGTTATCAATTCTGTGGTTATTTTAAAATCTCTCCCCTGAATTTTACTACTTCAAAAATATATGACAGCAAAATATGATCATACTGATCCATTAGCATTCTAAGGAAATTCGAAATTCCTTCTTTCATTCATTTATGTATTCACTCAACAGATATTTGCTTGCTGACAACATGCCAGAAGTTATTCTAAGTTCTGACCATACAACAGTGAACAAAAAGTATCTGCCCTATGGATCTTAAATTCAAAGAATAAATAAACAAACATGTATTTTGTTAGATTGTATTAAGTGACAGATAGAAAGAAAAATGAATCCATGTAAGAATATGGTGTTTTTTTTTTTTATAGAAAGTTCAAAAAAGGCCTTTCCTAAAAGTGCCTTATTAAGGAGAGAACTGATAAATAAGTAAGACATACAGAGATCCCAGGGAGAGTACCACAAGTTAGGACCAGTGTACCCAAAAGTCCTGAAAGTGCCCTTGTGCTTGTGAGTTTGAGAAGCAATGAGAGCAGTATGGCTGGAAAGCCGTGAGCACGGAGGAGACTGACAAAAAGCACATGAAGAATTTTAGCAAGAAACTTATATAGCTTCTGAGCTTGGAGTTTATGCTTATGTGTGAAAGAAATAACAGCAAAGTTATTGAAAAGCTGCTACTCTATCATGAAAAAGGAATACAACTGAAAGAACTGTGCTACCAGAGTTTAGAGTTGCTGTGTACCACTTACATAATTTCTCCCAAAGATAACCTTACATCAGCTTCACCAAGGCAATTGGTACAAATATAATTTTTAAAAAGCACATCTACATGCACAAAAATAGGTAAAAAGTTTGTTTAAATAAGAGAAGGAGATCATTGGAGGAAAAAATTTAACTTTCCCCTGATTATACCATGCATTTCAAATGAGTCAGTTAAAATCCCCAAATGATGCTGCCTCCTCCTCTTCACTTCTGCTCCTTGGCTTTCTCTTCCTTTCCCTCTTCTCCATTTTCTCAAAATGGCCATTTTTCCTCTCGCCCTATCTGTCTAGGGATGAGCAGATTTGCTCCCGTCCTATCTATGGACGGGCAGCTTTTTTTTTCGTCACTTACCCCCAAGTGTCCCGGGGCTCCCCGTATGGGCCACCATCTGCCGCAGCCTGTCTGCAGCAAAATGACCGGAGGGTGATGAGCAACTTGTGTACATTGATACAGCAGGAGTGGGAGCCATTTATTGTAGGACAGGAGGGGTATATATACATTCCACACAGCTTATCTAATTAATATAAACTAGATACAGCAGTCAACCAATAAGGAATCTCCACACTTAATGGCTCTCTGGCGTTACTTCACAAACCACTCCCTCTGGCAAAATGCCAGGCGCCATCTTGACTTGTTTACAGACCCTAACACATATACATATTGGAATTGGTTTATGAGTAAATGACCTTATGCGCTTAGTCGCCTGGGATAGTTCTTGCCTATTCCTGCTGTCAAGGCATAATTATTAACAGTATTCCTATTCATTATTGAAAACTTTTTTGTTTAAAGAAAAAACATGTATGCTTATTTTATACACAATAGAATTGGACTTAGAAATAAATAAGGATGCAATTGGCTATCCATATTGAAAAGAGTAAAATTTTATCCATATCCTACACCATAATAACAATAAATTCTACACAAGTTGAAAGTCTAAATGTGAAAAAAAAATCTTCAAAGCCTTCAGAAATAATTACAAGAGAAAAGGCTTAAATTTGAGAATGATTCTTTTAAATGGCATGAAAACACAAATTATGTTAAAATTTAAGTTTTATATTTTGGAGACATTTTGGCGAGCAACCTGATGATATATGGAAAATTTAAAATATGTTCAAACTCTAGAGTGTTCTATCTTTAGTTATGCATTAAGGAGACTTTTGATCTCACACACAAAGGGTCTTGTACAAGTCATTTACTGTCTTGGTATCCATGAAATTTACATATGCAACAGTTTGAGGGAGAAGAAATAAATTGTGGTGTTTTCCTGAAACAGAATGCAATGCATCAGTTAAAACAAATGGACCACCAAATAAAAATTTGCTCAAAATCATAGGGAGGCAGATATTGGCCCTTTTTTTCTTGAAATTGACTGGGTCACCTGTTCCCTGTGTTCTGCATACCAAGAGTGCCAAAGGAAAATGCACATTTTAATCAAAGACTATTTTTGTGACTTTAGAAAATGGGAGTCACTAGATACTTTCATATTTTAAAATTTCTTAGCAAACTTAGAATTTTTAAAGATATCCTGTCTATAAACTATTATGTTTAGCCATTTCAGATACTTGAAATATAACAGAGTGACCTTAGAAAAAGTCTAAAGACCTAGTTTGGAACTTAAGGCACTTTCAATATTATCTTATTCTATATTAAACTCAGACATGTTAATATAAAATTTTGTTAGTTCATAGAAGTTTTTAGGATACCGAGAAAATGAGCATTATACATCTAAGGTAAAATAAACATAAGTAGTTTTCAGTTTTCTTGAGTCAAACTATTATTTACAAACTATTATTGACCACCTCTAACCCTTATTTTAATCTGAGTTTCCTTATGTCTGTTATGACTTTTGATTACTGAATACTGACCTCTGGCTCATGGAGATTTAGGTATCTTTACTGAGCTGAGTGTTTATGTTTTGCATTTTTTTAAAAAAATTTTAATTGTAGTTTTTGCAATATCTTTATTTTATTTATTTATTTATATGTGGTGCTGAGAATTGAACCCAGGGCCACACACATGTGAGGCAAGCGCTCTACCACTGAGCCACAACCCCAGCCCCTCTGTTTTTCATTTTTGTTTTCTCTACTGACTACGACTTTACCATGGTGTTAAACTAGCTTTTGAGAAGCAAAAGGGATATTTGTCCTAAAATAGATCATTTGCTCCCACAGATATCATAGATATCAGTGTTGAGGAACCAATCCATGAGCTAAAACTGAGGGATCTTCATAATAAATACTATCCAAGATGCTGGAGATTGCATGGTATTCTCGTTCATTGATCGGTTTTAATTTTGCTTTTTCATCCCTGAGTTGAACATCTTCATTTTTCCCATTTCTCTTCTTTTTGTCAGTTTGCATGCTCTACAGATGGCAAAATAGTTAACATCCAAGTGTTGGGGGCAAGGATGTTGGTGATGGGGTCTTAGCCAACTAATCAAGGACCTGTTTCCCTGTACTCTGTATTCTCTTTAGAAGTTGAATTGTGCTGTTGATGATACACGTTATCCTATTTAGGACTGTTAGAATATAAATGATTTCCTTAAATTTATCTTTCAGGGGTTGAGGGTATAGCTAAGTGGTAGAGTGCTGGCCTAGAATCCTCAAGGCCCTGGTTCAATAACCCTAGCACTGCAAAAAAAAAAAAAAAGTGTTTCATAAAAGTAATTATAATTTGGGTTTCATTCTGTATTTCCTCAGAGGCATCAAGGGCAAGTTCATTAGAACTCAAACAGGCAAATTCTAATATGTTAAATAACAATAATGAGTGCCTTTTGAGGAGGGAAAAGTGCTGTACCTCATTTCCTTGACTAGCTTAGCTGTGCAGTAATTGTTGGGGAAACATCTGGTTACTGTCATATACTTTAGCATCAGATCTCATTGCATGACATTTTGTTCTGTGACATTTAGTTCCCACTTGGGACTTGGAATTGGAAACCTAAAATTAAGTTCCATTTCAACATAATAATAGGGAATTGTCCTGGATAATGATGTTTGAGGTTCCCTGTGATGAAATTTCAACAGAGCACATTGGAAAAATAATAGCCAATTGTTATCAATGGTTTTTCTCTATAAAAATACAAGTACATAGATAGGTCCCAAAAGCTATTTGGAAGACAATTGTGGAACTTTTCTTGGTTTAGAGAATATTGCCCTTTGCCTCTTGGGGATAAGATAAATTCAAATGAGCTCTCTTAGAATGAAATTTATATATCTATATACTTCTTATTTTCCTTTTATAGCTTTTATTTTCTGTAAGGATACTTTTAAGAATGTTCCTTTTGGAGTGTCTGATTATACATTTCCAAACTTGAGGTTTCAGCAAGGAAACTGTTTATCATTGGCCTTTTCTGTTGGCTATTCAATAACATAAAAAGTGAAAGAACTTATAGAATTGTCCTTCTGCCTTTTGATTCTGCCTAATATTGGCACATACCTGATTCCCCATGTCTCTCCTTCATATCAGAACTAAATTGGTAAATCTGTTCTTATTCTCTCCTAGGTTGTTACCTCCCTCTAAGATAGTACTAAACAATGGTTCTTCCCTCATCAATTGGCTCCAAGAAAGTATGTATTTTCAGGTTTCTTAGGTACAGTTATTAAACCCACCATGCTATGTAAATTAAAACCGAGAAGATTGCCATGTAGAAGAGAAGGCCACCTGCTACAGCTCTCTCCCAACAGTCCCTGCTATGGTTTGAATATGTCCCCCAAAGTTCCTTTTTTTGGAAGTATAATACCCAGAGCAACAGTGTTTGGAGATGGAACCAAATAGGATATCTTTAGTTCCTGAGAGCTCCACCTTCATGAATGATGATTATAAGAAGTCTTGAAGTTGCAAATTAGATCTATTGTCCTCTTTTGCTTTCCCTTCTGTCTTCCATCATGGAATGACACAACAAGAAACTTTTCCCCTAAGTCCCGTGCATGCTCTTTGACCTTGAACTTTCTATCCTCCAGAACTATAAAAAAAAAAAAAATCCTGCCCCAGAAATTACCCAGTTTATGCATTCTATTGTAACAGCATAAAATAGATTAAGACATCCCCACATTAAAAATATAGAGTGAGATGAACATCATTACCCTAGGTACATGTATGACTATGTATATGGTGTGACACTACAATGTGTACAACCATAGAAATGTAAAGTTGTGCTGCAATTGTGTATGATGAATCAAAATGCATTCTGCTATCATATATACATAATTAAAATAAATACATTTAAAAAAAGAAAAAAATCAACAAACTACACTTACAAGGATAGTTGCAGAGGAAACAGACTCTGATGAAGATCTGCGCTTTATTATTCAGTTTTTTTGCTGCTGTACTAAAGAATTCAGCCAGAATAATTATAAAGGAGGAAAGGTTTATTTAGGGGATCACAGTTTCAGAGGTCTTAGTCCAGAAGGCTGGCTCCATTCCTCAGGGCTCGAGGTGAGGCAGAACACCATGGTGGAAGAGTGTGGCAGAGGGAGGCAGCTCACATGGTGATCAGAAAGCAGAGATTCCACTCACCAGATACAACTATATACCCCAAAGCCATGCCCCCCAATTCCCACCTTCTCCAGCCACACCCTACCTCTTCAATTACCACTCAGTTAATCCCTATCAGGGAATTAATCACTGATTGGGTTAAGACTCTCACAACCCAATCATTTCTCCTCTTACCCTCTTGCATTGTCTCACATGTGAACTTTTTGGAGACACCTCACAGCTAAACCATAACATACATGCAGAAGCTTTCTTGTTCAGTGTTCTTGGGAACCTCTGTGAGGGGTGAAAGAAGCAGAGTTCATAAGTGGGAAATGTTGATATGGCACCAAGGACCCACAAATGTTTCAGCTGATCCCATGGAGGATGATCCTAATGTAAAGTCCCCAGTTAAGCAAGGGATCAAGGTTTGTGTACCTCGCATGGAGCCTTCATTGAATATGGCTACTACAGTGAAGAGATGTAACTTGCCCTCAGCAGCTGGGAATAAGCAAGGGAAGACATGTAACTTTTCTAGAAGTCCTCACACTACCAGTGCATACCTTTACTGTCAAGGGGACATTTTAAAATATCAGTCCATTTTGCTTCTTAAACCAAATTTCCCAATGACTACATCACCTCCATATCTGAAGTTAAAAGGTGTGTCCATGCTTAGTACTTTCTACCTTGTCTTTGTCTCCTGTGTTCTGATGCTTTAGGAAGCCCATCTTCCCCTAAGAAAAAAAGTGAGGTTCAGGAACAAAGTGCCTCCTCACTAGCTGGCCTAGGGCCCAGTAATCCATAGTGCTGAGAGAAGCATGATTTCAATATTAAATAATGGTTTAGCCAATTGTCAGAAAATGGTTTTCTGGGGAAAAAACAAACAAATAATATACAAATTAAAATTGAAATCTGCATAATGAAGCAATCTCTTGCGTAAATGTGGAGGTTTTAAAAGTGATCTACTTATTATTATTTTATCACATAAGACATTTTTTCAAAATATTCACAATTGACTGGAAAGGGGAGAAAACCAGCATGTACTGAACACTTATTTATTATCAGGCATTATACACAACAGCTAACAAGTTAAACATCCAATGCTTGTGACTGTTCCAAGTGTTAAGGATTGTTAACAGAGTTTTTTGGCCATTCACTGTAATCCAAAAGAGGCAACTTTTCTAAGTTTACTGCTAGAAATTGACGGAACCAGGCTTTAAGAAATATGTTTTTCTGACTTGAAAGTATATTCTATTACATCTTTAAAAGTATTGACAAAGAGAGATATGTCATTAAAATGAAACACTTTCATTACCCTTAGAATTACATTTCTTTTTAAAAATTAAAATGTTATTGATGCATTAGAATTATACATATTAGTGAGATATGTTGTTGCATATTCCTGAATTCACATAATATAATTTTGGTCAATTTCTTTCCCCAGTACCTCCCCTTTCTCTTTCCTCCTCCCTAACCCTGGAAATTTCTGAAAAAATTTTAGCATTGTGTTATAAAGGACATGGTTTTGATTTTTTTTTTTATTTTGTAGAGTGTCTATATAGTGGACAGAAGAGTGATTTTGGAGCCAGGAGACCAGCTTCATTACCTAGCATTGAGCTCTGGAAAAGAAAATGAATTTCACGTTTCTTACTGGTAAGATTAAGATTAATTGAAATAAGTGAGGCAAAGATAGCTAAATACTGCACGTTCTCATTTAGATGTGGAAGCTATGAAGTTGATCTGATAGATGTAGAGAGTAGAATAGTGGTTACCGGAACTTGGGGAAAGCTGGGATGGAGACAGCATGGTTCATGGATACAAGGGTACAGTTGGATATAAGGAATAATTTCTACAGCAAGATAATTAGGATTGACAATGATTAACTGAATATTTTTAAATGCCTAGTAGATAGGATTTTGAATTTTTTCTACCACAGGGGAATGATAAGTGTCTGAGATAATATATGTACCAATTATCCCAATCTGATCATTACACATTGTATACATGTATTAAAATGTCACACTATAACCTATACACATGTACAATTACTATGTGTCAATTAAAAATGAAAACAACTTTTAAAAATTATGATATTCAGATAGAATTGTAGAGGTAATAGCTCAGCTACTTTCCTGCATTTGATGTAGTATACCAATCTTGAACAGATTTTCTGGTGAGGGAACTATACTGTGCCTCGGAATCCATTTGTGATATATTGAATACTCCTCTAACCACAGGTGATTTAGCATAGGGTTATCTCAGTGTAATTTTATTTTTGCAGTAGCCATCTATTTTATTGAAGATTCCTAGTTCCTTGCATGTTTAAACACTAGAAATACAAAAGGATATGGGGGTTCAGAGGGTGAAGAAAGAAAAATGAGATGCAAAGCACTGTAGGACCCCTGGACACTGTTGTTTGTCTTCCCTAGTAATAGCCTGAGAAGGGTGAATTTTGTCCAAATACCCACCCCATAAAATCTCTTCCTGTGTGAACTAAACTGGGTAAAAATCTAAATATGTAGTGAAAGAAGATCATAACCAAAACAGAACTCCAAATGAAGTTTAGAAAATACTTAGCAATAAACTTAGTGAGAAGTGTACAGACCATGTCAATAGACTTGAGAAAATTAAATGAGATAGTGTGCACTTGAAGAAAATTCAGTATTAAAAAAAGTTTATTTGTCTCTAATTAATGAGTTTTTTTGGCTGTCACACTGATAGGGTGTTACTGGCATCCAGTCTACAGTGCACAGGACAATCCACCATAAAATTTCAATAATAGAGTAGTTATGAAATCCTGGCTTAGACAAAATCCTCAACAGAGAAAATCACTAGTAGAGAATCTCTTGTGGGACAAGTGTAATTTAAAAACAAACTAGTTCTTGGTCCAATAATTTAGATTTTTATTCAATATATTAAATTTATTTTTACCTTCCAGAAACATTAAGGAGAGGTTGAAATTTTTGTGTTTATCAAATGGAATGATGAATTAAAAAGCCTGTGAAACATTGGGTGGTGATTTCCAAATTATGGTGCTCAGACCAATGTAGATGCTTATGGTCCAGCTGTATCATTAAAGAAGGAAAAAGACACACACACACACACACACACACACACGGAGAGAGGTTTGGCAAATATAAATGTATTTACAAAAGATCCTTGTAGTTTTGGGTACATAATGCAAGCATTCCTTTGTTTTATATGTTGTTGGTTCTGGATGGATTTACTAAGATTTTGGAGAAGGGAGTCCTTATTTACTCATTTTGTGGTTGCACTTAGAAGGATTATAGGAAAAGGGACCAATTTCATAAGGTATTTAGATTCAGAGTTGATTATGTCATTCTACTTGCAAAGTAAGACTAAAAAGGACAGAAGCTAGGATGGTAAATTATTGTAGGTACAGTGAGCTATGTCTGGTGTTAACTGACGTGTTAGACATAAAGTCACATGAATCAAAACTTGCCCTGGAAAGAGGATTAAGAGAGCATCTGATCTGTAATATAAAGTTTGTTAATACAAATAAATATAACCATCTAATGTTCCATTCTGCAGTGGGCAATATTAATTTGAAAATAAACTTTTAGATATATTAGCCATCGAATTATTTTGTAGTTACATCTAATTTTCAGACTTACCTCAAACTCATCTAACTTGCAATTGAGGCATAGGTCAAATGTGGATATTTGACTCTCTCTTGTTAAGAGCCATTGGTCAAACTAACCATATAATAAACTCAGTGGGGAATGAAAGCATGACATGATTATGGGGATACTGTAAAGATCTATGGGTTGAATAAGTAAAGACTGAGCAAAATTTTACTGGTTTTTGGCAATGACATATCTTAGAAGCATGTTAAGTTTGCTTTGCCAAACAATTCTATTGAACTATCTAAAAGCCTTATGATTCCATATTTCAGACAGCTTTCCAACTATGGGTTATATGATAAAAGTTATAGGCCCTTATTGATTTCTTTAAGTTTCCATAATAAATACCAAAAAAAATGAATGGATTAAACAGAAATCTATTTCATAGTTGTGGAGGCTAAAAGTTGAAATCTAGGTGTTGCCAATTTCTTCTCAGAGATCTGAGAGGGAGTATATGCCATTCTTCTTTCTGATAGTTTACAATCAATCATTGCTATTCCTTGGCTTGAAGACTCAGTACCCTAAACTCTGTCTTCCTGTTCACATGGTGTTCTGGCTCAGTTTCAGAGCGTTCAGTCCATAGTTGACAGACTCTATTACTCTGGGTCTGAGATGAAACAATACATTAGAGTGGAAGAACATGGCAGAAGAAAGCTGCTCAGTTTATGGCAGCTAGGAAGTAGAGAGAAATAGCAAAGAGCCAAGGACAAAGTATAATCCCCAAGGACATGCCCCCAGTGATCTACCTCCTCCAACCATGCTCCACCTGCCTGCAATTACTACCCAATAGTTCATTCAAATTATTAATCCATCATGTGGATTAATGGACTGATGAGGTTATAGCTCCCATAACCTAATCATTCACGCATGTACATTCTTTCATTGCCTAACACCTGAGCTTTTTTAGTGACATTACAGGTCTGAACCACAATAGACTAAATATGTTGAAACATAATTCCTAAAGCTACAACATTTGGAGGTAGGGACCTTGGGAGGTAATTACATGAGAAGGTGGCCATTTATGAACAAGGGAGCAAACCCTCATTATAACTTGACTAGTCTAACAACCTGATTTTAGACTTCCAGCCTCTAGAACTATAAAATATAAATATCTGTTGTTTTTAAAAGCCATATAATATATGGTATTTTGTTTTAGAAGACTTTATGGACTGAGACCTTTCTTGTTTGCATGCCTATGTCTAAATATCACCATTTTATGAGGACACCAGTTCTATTGGATCTACTCTAGTCTGACTTCATCCCAACTCATTACTTCTGCAATGACCCTGTTTCTAAATAAAGCCACATTATGAGGTAATGTGAACTAGGACTTCAACCCGTTATAGTCCCTATGCTTGAATTTTGTTTTTGTCTGATTGGCTGTTTTTCCTTAATACTAGTATTGAATAATTTAGATGATTAAAATGCACTAGTCTTTATCACTAGGGAATATTTATATGTGTGGAAACAGAAATTGGGGAAAAAATAGAAAGAAAAATATAATAATAATCTAGGTTACCAGAACTTCTTGCCTCTGATAATCTATATACTGATATTACTGTACAGTTTTTACTTATTTGAAGCAGCTGAAGTAGATGGTTGATCCTAATAAAGTCTGCCTCTTTCTCGTGAGTCCAGTAAGTAAGTACATGTCACATAGCTATTAAATATCACCTAGCATAAAAATGGGGACAAATAGGAAAATAAACTAACTATGGTACTTGAAATATGCTGATTTGCCCTTTTCTTAGGAGATCTTAGAGGAAGGAATGTAGAGCTTCCCTAGGGTAAGATGAGGAGTAATGATTGCTGATATTGGCCTAAAATTAAAATTAAAATTCCTGTTTAATTTGTTTCCTGCATGAGAGTAAGCTCAAGTTGTAAAATATGTTTCATGTATGGTATTCAGTTTATCAGGAAAACAAGGTACTGTCTATTATCTATATTTATATAGGTATTGCCATCTTTCAGTGTTTCTCAGTTGGAAAGTTCCCTAAAAAAGATACTTTTTTCTTATGTAATTTTAATTGATGTAGGCTTAAATGCAATTGATCTGAGCATATTGATTCATGTCACTGAAAATAATGGTTATAGGGCTATAGAGAAGTCTGGTATTTAAATGCCAAATGTTAAACTATTTTTTTGTGTGTGTGTTGAATTGAATTGATAAGTGACCCCTAACCTTAATGCATCCCATAACCATAAAAAGCAGTCTTTTCAAAATTTATAATACCTCATGAAACACTGGTTTTAATTTACTTCTTGAAAGACCTCTCTGAGAATATTTGCATTGTCAGCAACTTAAATTGACCACAGAAATGATAACTAAATAATTTAGAAAATTGTAAGATGATTTAGGCATTTAAGATGTGTATAAGGTAATTAAAACCAAACTTTAGAGGGCTAAGACCATACTGCAGTGGGTTATTCTACAGCTGGGGTCACTGCCTAAGTTGTATGAAGGCATATGTTCAATTTACAGTTGTAATGAGTAACACGGGATGTTTTGATTTTTCATTTGTTGTGCTCATCTCTGGAGGATGCAGTTGCCTACATTAAAAAATGAACATGGGCTCTTTGTGGAGGATAATAAAAATGTGTAAAATAATACATGCCACATGCATGTATGGTTGGCATGTTGAGAGCCACAGCCGAAGGGGCCCCAGCAAACTTCCAGCTGCCAGCAAACTTCCAGCTGCCGGCTGATGATTGGCTCACAGCGGCCCCAGGAACATCTAGCTGATTGGCTCCTCGGCCCCAGCAACATCTAGCTGATTGGCTCCTCTGCGGTGATGCTCATTGGGCTGTTTCCCTGCCCTTTCAGACCACGGAGCTGCTCATTGGGGGACTTTTTTGGCTCTGCCCACGTGACCCAGCCAATTGGCCTCAAGAGCAGGAGGATTGTGGGAGGTGGAGAGAAGCTTGTGTGGGAGAGAGAGGCTTGTGGAAAGCCGGTGGTGGCAGTTGAGGCTCTGAGGGTTTTTCCTGAGAGGCTGTTTTGTTTGGCGTGTGTGGTTCTAAAAATAAAGTTAGTTTCTTTTGACAAGTGGCTCCTGATTGTGCCCAGCCAGACTGCGGCATTTGGTGGCCCGTACGGGGAACGAACCCGCGACCTTGGCGTTATCAGCACCATATGGCATATGGCTTTTCTCTGAGTATAGAATTGTTGCCTTTAGCTCCTATCATGATGCAGGCTAATGGAAATGTTCACTATTATCCACTTAAGAATGAGACCGTTTCTTTGATCTCATTAGTTTGATCATGATTATTCCATTTTAACTAATTCATGGTGCTTATGCATGAGTTTTTAGTAGGTTATTCACTTTCAGGGCATTTTATTTTATATTTTATTCTAGTCTGAAAAAGGAAAGAGAAATGCAGGTTACAAAATTTCCTTTTGAGGACTGGGTTGTGGCTCAGTGGTAGAGTGTTTGCCTCCCACGTGTGAGGCCCTGGGTTTGATCCTCAGCACCACATATAAATAAACAAATAAAATAAAGGTATTGTATCCATCAACAACTAAAACAAATGTTTTTTAAATGAAATTTTTTTTCTCATGTTGAATATATATAAGATAAATTGAAGGACATAAAGCAAGTCATTTCCTTTTTCTAATGAATGACACTGGTGTTTCTGATTTTTTCCCCTGTATGTTGATTTGCTTGAAAATACTTCTACACACTTTTGAGATAAAATTAAAGAAATACCTACAACATCATATTATGTCACTGTTATTCAGTATAAACTTTCATTCATCATAATTTATCTTTACAGAACCACAGTGAGTCTGGCTATAACCAGGGCCCCACTCCTAGCTTAAAACAAAACAAAACAGATATAATCTTCTATTTTAAAAAAGATGCCTGAAAGAAAAAAAAATCTTTAAAATCTCTCTGATTTGGACAAATAGATGAAGAATAATTATAACTGTTAAAAAAAAAAAAAAGAGGGGGGGTCGGCAGAAAGGAAAGAAACAAATTCTAGCCAGTAGTCTCTTTTAAATAGATACAGCTAACAACCACTATGCTTTTTCCTAATGCACTCCTGTTCACTAACCCCAATCCTGGGTGCTTCCAAAGTCTACACTCTGGTTTTCTGGTGGTCATGTGAGTTAAGTGAGCCAATCACAATGTCTGTATCCTTGTCCCACTGATTGGTCTGGAGGTTGGGATGCTATCTGTACCTGATAAGCAAGAGTTATACCTAGGATATTTCTATTGTTGGATTTTGAGGAAAAGGAGTTTTGGGTTGGGAAGTTGGAAAGAAGTGAATTGGAAGCAAGCAACAATCAAACACATAAAGTCCATCCAAGATGAGAGCAAGTGGGTGTCAGAAGAAGCAGATCTTAGTTGTTTCATTTCCCAATTCTGGTAAGAACTCTGGAGTTGCCCTCCCCACACCCTCCTGGAATATGTCTTTCTTCTTCTTGCAGCTTGGTTTTAGTTGCAAAAGTCCTGTCTAGTAAAATAAATATTAAGAACTTTAATGAACATGGTATTTGTAGGTATATGTGCTGTTCTATGTGTACAATAATCTTCTCAAAATATTTGTAGCTTCTTACATATGTTTGTTTAGACAAAGCTTGGACTAGTTAAAGACTTTCTGATATGGAAAGGGTTAATCATGTCTCTCTGAATAATCATAAATACTGAATTAACAACATCCAAATTATTATTAGAAATGTGCAGTATTAGTACAGATCCATTTACGTTGTGTCCATAAACTTGCCTGGGTCCTGGAATCAACTTGTGCTATTATGAATTTTTTCTCTCCACTTTTCAAATGAAATTTGTGGGCCTATTCCATCCCCTTAAAATCAGATTTTTCAGCCCCCCGCCCCCCCCCCCAGCTTTCCTCCAAAAGTCTCTCATTGTTTCACAAGCCATCCTTGTTTCCAATTCATTCTTCTTTATCCACTGTGTAAACGAGGTGGACCTGAATACTTAGGAAAATCGAAAGCATTTGGTTGTTATTAGAGTAAGGATAGCCGACTCACACATGTAAAACATTAAAGAAACCTTACAAATGTTTGAGTACATTTTTTTCCTGTTGTTGTTGTTGGGGCATTTAACCACATCCTGACTTGCACACCACCCTCCAGCTTTTCTCTTCATTATCAGGTAGAGTTTTAGGGTAATAAAACAAACAAGAACAATATTTTTATATTATTTTCCCAGCATTTTTATTGCTTTTATTTAAATGTAACATACTATACACTGTTCAGCCTTTTGGGAGGTAGGAGGAGGGAGTGATTCTGTACCTTTAGGAGTCGCTTCCTCAGAACCAACACTGGTATGGACACATATTTGTGGCTCATGCACCTGAATTTCCTGGGCCAGGGCCCATGCTTCCCACAGAGGCAGAGCTCCCAAATCTCTATTTATTTTTAACCTACAACATTCAGGAATTGAACTTCTTTTCCTTCAGTAGTTGCAAAAGGGACCAGAATTCTATATCAATATCCAGCAGAGATGACATTTTTAAATGCAAAGGAAACTCATACTCCTTACCAAACCATTTCTGTCTTTACCTCTGTTGGGGTGTGGGGTGGGGAGTGGAGCGGGGTGGGAGGAGAGATGTTTTCTATTTTGGGACACTGCAAGCTTTGATACACTTTGCTAGAAGCTGTCTTGAGGACCACAATGATGACTGTTTAAACAGTTTCTTGGGAAATCTAAATGGCTATGTGAAGTAAGAATCCAGTTTGTGCCCTGTCTGCTGTCACTGTGGTCATCAAGTACTCTATTTGTTTCACTAAGTATTTAGTTCTTGTTGTGGGTGGTCCAGGTTGATGCATCAGGTGCAATTATTATTTTAAAATAAAAGAAAAAAAAGATACCTAGTTTCCATAGGAATGTGTTACATTATAGCTCTCAGATTCAGTTACCAATGAAATTTTTAACAAGCAGATCCCAACCACAAAAATCAAACATTTTTAGAATCCTATTTGTCAAAAAACAAATTGGAACAAAGTATCATGAGTTGCAACTTTAGGCATTGACCAGAACAATGTGCCTCAAATGCATTTCTTTTGAAATATCAACTCCTTTAAGGAATCATAAAAATAGACCTTTATGAAATTACTTTAAGGGAAATTTTCTTAATAAAGCTAATTTTTAATTGACAGGTTAGCTGGAAGTGCTAGTTAAGCATCAACACAAATAAGTTATAAGAGGTTATAACAAAACACCGGCCTTTCTAGAGGTTAAACTTCAGTAAAAAGACATATTTGGGGAATCTTTTCCTTGTACCAAAATACTGTGTCCAAGCAATAAAAATAAACAGACTTTTTCAAAACAAGAAATATGAAGATAAAACTGCAGCATCAACATAATCTTATAGTTATCACTTAAGTATTTAGAACAAATAATATTTTTCTACATTTTTAAAATTACTACAGACACTGCAAATAAGGCTTATGTATTTATTTAGTGGAATACATTGTGATGACGACTGGTACACTTATGTACTTATGTACTGTTTTCTATACCTGCTCTAACAAATGAATTTCAATATGGCTACATTATGGAACTTTCTAAAGCTCTTTAAATTTACAGAAAATAGGTTTATTTGGTTTTGTAAAGACTAGATCATACAGCTTGAACAGGTTTCAGTATATGGTTACACATATACCAGGATACATTTGCTCAGTTTAAGCCCCTGGGAGAGTTGCACTTCATACCCATTTCCTTGATGGTTCTTTGGGGGAGATGCACTATGTGGGACTTACAGAGGGTTCTTCCATTTGCAGATAGCCTCTTCATCATTTACCACTGTGACATATGGCAAGAAATCATGAGAAAGTAATGAGGCTAGGCTACAAAAATGCATTTAACAATTCACTTTCCTTCTTTAGTATATTATTGGAGATGAATTGATGCATTCAAAGAGAAGAGTTTGGCCTTCTCATCTATTTCTTAGAAAAGGAAGTGATATATGTTTTTAAATGATGGCAGACAGATCTCATTCAAGCCATGGCAGAGTACTGCCATTTTTATTACTGATGGATCTTATTGCAGAAGTGCAAATTAAGTCAACTGATAGCACATGGGGAGCTCACATTGCTTTCTTAATTTCATCTTCTATTTTTGAAGTGTTTGCCAAGTTTTATAAACACTTTGTCATGAACATGCATGTGGTGTGCTGAAGAAAAAAAGAGAAGGTAAATCAGAGGGCAGCTGCTGAGGATACTCTTTAAAACCCCAAAAGATATTTAACATCCTATTAAATAAATAACTTAGAAAGAAATAGAAAAGGATGAAGGCAGAATGCACAAGCATACCATACTATTCGTATTGTTAGAACAGTTTCACACTAACACATTTATATTTTTAAATCCTATCCAATTCTTCTATGGTGCCACACCCAAAGCTCCTTTGGTTGCACATATGATATGACCCAAGTGCTTTCCAGTAAATGCTTGCGTGTCTTACTGCTCATTGAATCATTAGGCTTGAATGAGCAATGAAAGTCTTTGATATGAGTTCGTATTCCATAAATAACTTTCCCGAAGATCATTCAACAGATTGTTCCATGTCCTTTAAGTTCTGTCTCAGAGGTTCACAAACAAAACAACTTGACCAAAAAACCCAGCCATAATGTTGTTCTCTTGGGAATAACTTCTATCCCGTTTGATCTGCCTTTGTCTTAGTTATAAGGCATGACACAGAGCTAAAGAAAGAACATCATATGTCAGCAGTGAGTACAAAAACCGTCAAAGGCTTCCTTTCTTTTAAGGAGGCAGATGTCTGCAGTGTTTCTTTGCCTTTCGAGCTACTGTCTCCATGAAGGATACTGACTATTCCTGGCCAAAGAGCCTTTGGTTCTTCTGCTTCCACAAACATTGCCTTCCTCTATGAGTGGACCACCATGGGAAGAAAGTGAGCTGAGGTGTTTTTCCTTCGTGTTTTCTGTCCTCTCCTGGGAGCTCCTTTTCCATTCAACGCCACGTACATTTGCCTGCCGTTGTGCTGCCAGTTAAAGGATGCGTAGGTATTGTATCCATTTTCCTCTATCCTCTCCTTCAGCTTACAGTCGTTGTTAAATTCTTTCTGCAAAGGAAAAACATAACATTTTATTCCTACAGTGAGGCTGCTTGATTCCATTTAACACAAACTATCTAAAGAATGCCAGTCAAAGGTCTTATTTGCTGTTGTCATTTTTTATATAAGTTGTGCCCTTAATGTATAATGTCACTAACAGGGGAGTCAAGTTCATAGCCACAAACAGATTCTGTGTTTGAAAGCATATGATCCATTTTAATTAATCATTATAACCTTATATTTGAGTCCTTTTTAAAAATCCAGTGTGCTTTGAATATTACACGGTTTATTCATATAAATCCTAGAATGATTCTTAGGAGCAGACAACCCACTGATGATATCTGTGATGAGCCAATAATAAAGAATGGTGTTATAATCCTTCCTTAGTGGCGATAGCCAGAGATACTGTGGGAAAAAATAGAATTGCAGGAAATGTGAGTCAAGCTTGCAAACCTTCATATAGAACCACAGCAAGAGCACATACATTGACAAGAAGGCAGATTTCATAGGAACACCACAAGAGTACTACTTAACTTCAAAGGGGAATACTTTCCTCTTTTCCAAATACCAAATACCTCAATTTTAATAAATTATGTACAGTTTTCCTTAACTTGGAATTTTGAAAAATTTTATTCTGAACTTGAAGAATGATTGAAAACTTGGACATGGAAAACATCTTGTTTTGTTAATTGTCATGTCAAAGAAATTATAAATGTGGTAAACAACAATGCCCACGGAGGATAAGACTAAAAACTTGGAAATCCAGTTTGTGGCCATGGCTCCTTAGTCTGTCATCTAAGGTGGACAAGTGGATTGGGAGAGTTTTTAGGGGCAAAGATTCACTTTCATTTTCCTCACAAATCCAGCATCTTACTCTGGAGTTAGTAACAGGGTTGACCCATTGACCTCATGACTCTAGCTTCAGAGATGGCCCTCTTCTCTTATTCTGAAGCTAAGGTAGTTAAGCTAAGGGCTTTTGCCCTTGGGTTCCACCTTCCACATCTAAATCAAAAGCACTATGGGCAAATTTTGGCTGAGGCCTTTATTTGGGTAGTTTATTTCACCTTAGGGACTTTTTGAAATTTCACCTAACTTTCAAAATCCTGAATGAATACATTCAAGTTTCTGTGGGAGAGATCATAATTTTGAACATTATTAGAACCATCACAGCAGATATATTTTGTTAATGTTATCAGCTGTAGTTTCCATTTCTGGAATTTATTAGTCCTAAGTGCTTCTCTTCTATAAAATAATCATAAATTTTTCATTTATTTCAATTTAGTCATCAAATGATCACTGAACTGAAAGAAAGGAAAAAAGGTGAATTATTTAAGGTAAGGCTTTTAATAAAAAAAAATTCTTCAGTATAAATACATTTAATCCTCAGCATGGATTTCTTATTCTCTTCAACACATCCCTGTCCCAAACTATATGGTTTTCAAAGCATATATTGTTGATTTTGGGTACCAGGGATTGAACTCAGGGGCACTTGATCACTGAGCCACATCCCCAGCCCTACTTTACATTTTATTTAGAGACAGGGTCTCACTGAGGTGCTTAGCACCTCACTTATGCTGAGGCTGGTTTTGAATTCATGATCCTCCTGCCTCAGTCTTCCAAGCTGCTGGGATTACAGGTATGTGCCACCGCACCTGGCAAGAGATTTCTTTCACCAATATTTATATTTATTTCAAAAGGGGGTGCATTTAGAAAGTAAAGAAAGATTGAGACTATTTCAGGTAATATCATATTGGAGATGACATGGTGTATAGAAAAGTGGGAGGGAATATTGATAACTTTTCTTCCTTCAAATGAATTTTTTTTAAAAAATAGTAGTGTATTATAATCATACACAATAATGGGATTTGTCATGCCATATTTGTACCTGGATATAACAATATTTGATCAATATCATTCCCTAGTGCAATCTTTTTCCTTCTCCTCCCCCAAAATAAATTTATAAGTCATATTTCTTAAAGTGAAGTACACCTGACTCAGCCTCATTTTCTAAGGTATTTTTTAACATTTGGCCCATAAATGTTTCATACTTCTAATCTCTGGATGAGGGATCTAGGAATCTATATTGTTTTTACAATGCAGGCAAAGCCTAAGTACTAATGTAAAATAAAATTAAAAAATTAAAGTAAAAAATCTAGGCTAGAGCAAGATCCAAAAGCAGGATTTGGGCAGTTTAGAAAAAGGTTTTGGATTTCTTCCAGCTATCTGGAAAATTTCTTTGTTTCTTAAATCATGCTGTATGAGGGCCTGTTTTACTTAATTCAGTTTTAAAACTTACTTCATTCCATCAGTGAAGAGGAATCTCAGAATACAATAGATACATTGTTCAGAGAATGAGTGGTCAAGATATAAGAAAGATATATGTATATTTCCCCAAAAGGAACACTGGAAAATATTTAAAAGAGATGAGATAAAGAGCTAATTTCATCAAACACTTTTGGTACCTAATTGAGAGTTTTCAGGAAGGCTTTCAGAATTGATGAAAATTATATGGGAAAAAATTAAAGACAGGAATTAAAAAGAGTTGTTTTTTATACAAAATTATATTACATATGCAATCATGAATTTTGATATTATACCTTTTAGATTAGTTCTAAATTGTTCTATTCCACTCTGAGCTGGACATCAATTTGAGTAGATTTTTTTTAATTTAAGTCACAACTTTTCATTATAATAATGCAAAAATCATAAAACCAGAATCTGGTTAGAGAATTAATTTCTTCCCGAGAGAGGCTGGAAGTGGGAAGCATGTTCTCCAATGGGCTGAGCTCTACGCCCTGTGTGGTTCTAGATGTTGAGTATATAGTGGGAGACAAGGATGACCTGCCCTTGTTGGAGGTCACCATCTAATGGAAGATCAAAGTTCACAACAAACACATTAAGGAGAGATATACTAGATAAGAAATGCTAGCTAAGACCTCTGTGAATAATTCAGTTCATGGACTATGTTGGGGTAGAAGAAAAAAGTGATGGAAAATAGTAGATATTATGTCATAATATTAGTACTATGATGTCAGTTCATTTGGGTGTTATGTTTTAGATATGAGGTGTCCCCCAAAAGCTCATGTGTAAGACAATGAAAGAATGTTCAAAGGTGAGATGATTAGATTAAAAGAGCTGTGATTTAATCAGTAGATTAATCCACTGTTATGGAATAACTGTGTGGTAACTGTAGGCAAATAGGGTGTGGCTGGAGGAAGTAGGTCACTGGTAGTGTGCTTTTGGGGTTTACATTTTGTCCTTGGTGAGGAAACTTTCTCTCTCTGATTCCTGTTTTCCATGCCTTGAACTGCTTTTATCAGCCACACCCTTCTGCCTTGATGTTCTGCCTCATCTTGGACCAAGAGCCATAGAGTCAGCTGACCATGGACTGAAACTCTGAAACTATGAGCCAAAATAAATTTCCCTCTTCTACATTGTTCTTGTCAGGTCTTTTGGTCATGGAAATTGAAAGCTTAATCAAACAGAGTTAGCTATTTCTTCTTAATGTTACATTTATAAATAATTAACAGTTAAATTAGTTTAATATTTTATTTCAATTAAAATTTCTTCTTTAATTTAATAGTATTATCTAGCTTTACCTTAAAGCACTGATTTTTGACTAAATGTGTTTATCAGTAAGAAATATACATCTACTCCTCCTGCACAGTAACTAGCAAAATAATCTAGCAGGGACCTAGGCATGTTTAATGGATCTCCCTTCCTTCCTTTCCTTTCTTTCTCTTCATCTCTCTCTCTCTCTCTCTCTCTCTCTCTCTCTCTCTCCTTCCTTCCTTCCTTCCTTCCTTCCAGATTAGATCATGCTATGTTGTCCTGGCTGCCCTTGAACTCCTGCCCTCCAGTAATGGTCCCATCTCAGGCTTCTGAGCAGCTGGTGCTGCATGTGCATTACATCATGCCTGGCTCCAGGCATGGTTACTGAAAAGAAAAACAAGAAATGCCACAAAAATGATTATGATTTGGACTCCTAAATGGAATCACTTTTTAAAATGCTCCAATGCTCCATTGCTCTTAAAAAGGTTCATTAATGGAGCGATTCATGATGGAGAATTTGAACTCAAATTACTTTGACCCTCATGGAAAAAAACATTTATCCTGACATCCCCAAGTCTCCAATTAAAATTGGATTTGATATGAATAAAATGCAAGGCTACTCTATGTTCAGACCACTGGTTCTTAACTTGAAGTTGAACAAGCAACATCCATAACATTTTGGATCATGCTAGAAATGCAAATTCCTGAACCCTATCACTGCTCCACAGAATCAGACAATCTGGGTATGGCTACCACCATCATTTTAAAAAATAAGTCCTCCCGTAGATTCTGATGCATACCCAAGTTTGAGAGCTACCAGCTCTGGGTAGTCATTATACTCAGCCTTATTCAAGAAAGTAAGCTTATTTATAATTTAAAGTAAAATTCTTTTTGATCCTACAAAAAATGTAAAAATGACACAAGATATGGCCAGAAAAAATAGGATTATTTAAGTGAACTGTGTCACTGGCAATTGAGATTGTTATATATTTTCCAAAAAATGCAATTAAAATTTTATATAGCTAACTTCAATGTACTCCTCTAAGGTGGAAACACAGAAAACAAAACAAGTCAAAGCAAAACACACAGAAATATTTAAATTCATTTAATACCCCCCTGATCTGGCTCTGGGATTGACACAAGGAACATATCTACACTCATGAACTGATCTACTCCTGTCATCATTTGCATAGACTAGAACTTAGTTTCTAACTTTATCATAAGTCTATTGCATTATTCCTGGCCCTTCCTTTAAACAATTAAATGTTCTATATTTACATTGGACAATTAAGTGTTCTATAGTTATTTTGTTTTTGTTACACTGTCCTATGTATATTGTAAATTACTTTTCAAGTTAGTCAAGGCTCATTTTCTATACTTCTTTCTTATGCTTCTTTCATATGCCATGTAGTAGATGTTCAATTGATTGATTGACAGGTTGTCTAGAAATCTCAATAAGATAAATTGTCATACTACTCATAATTTAATTTTAAAAATTTAAGTCTAAAATAGCTGCTTATTATTTTTAATTTTTTTGTTGTATGTAACAGAGTACCTTTACTTTATTTATTTATTTATTTATTTGATGATGAGAATCAAACCCAGTGCCTCATACATGCAAGGCACTGAGCCACAACTCCAGCCCCTAGCTGCTTATTATTTTATATGAGACTTTATAGTCTAAGAGAATTGGTCTAGATGAGTTTGCATTAGTGATATTCAAAATAGTTAACCCTACATATGGTAGACAGGTATGGATCTACCCAAGGCACTGACTGAATACTGGCACCACAAGGACCTACTGCAAAAAATAATATTCTCACATCTATCTATAATTTTCAGGCATAATTTGAATCAATTACCATTGTCTAGATATATAATTCTGAATGACCTGCAAAATGATGACTTTCTTGATGTTTTCCCATTTGGGGTTTTAATAAAATACAAAACATTTGAGTTCCTATTTTATCTTCATTTGTAACACACAAATACATAGTATATTTTTTTTTCTACTCAGTTCAGGATCTTTGTTTTTAATGATTCTTCTCCTAGTTGTCTGCCGCTCCCATGCTATCTGACCAGATGCTTCCGTGAGAGTCTGACTAGTTAGAAGTTCAGAACACTCACAGACAAATGCCAGAAACAGCCTGTGTGGTAGACTAATGGGTGAACAACAGAGGAGATTATGGGGTTGGAAGAACTGCTTTGCCAGCCCTTGAGACTCTGGTGGCCAGACCACTGTAATTCTATTTACCAGCAAAGGATGATAACAAAGATATTCAATGTCTGGAGGAAACATTCCAAAAGTGTTGATTTACTGCAGTGGACTTTAAAAATGAAAGCACAATACTTACTGAGCCATAGAGTTTCCCCTTCTTGTTCATGGCTAAGTAATAGTTGCTGTTAATGGCTTTGACAGCTACAACTCCAATTTCCACTGATGTTATCTCCAGGATACCTGAAACATATAATTAAAAAAAAAAAGATTAACCATGAAAAGTCACATAAATTGAGGTGAAAAAGAGTAAAAACCAAAAGAAACTATTAACTATATTTTTGATGTTATTTAAACACAAGGCAAAAGAAAAAGGGGGTAGGGGGAACTCAACCAACTCTGTTTCAATGTGTTCAAAACCCTAGCAAATATTTCCAGCAAATATGTGGAAACAAGTAGTGAGGTTTTAAAAGGATTCCCTTCCATTTTACTCTGAACATGAGCATATATAGAAAAATATTGTTTTAATTAAAATGCTTCCTTTGCTAACTCTGCATTTTCAACCCCATAAATATTGAAACAACTCTACTCATCTTAGCCTAGATTTCACAAAAACTTTATCAGAGTCCACATCTGTACTATGGCATTAAATTAAATCCATAGCATATGTCAATAATATGTCAGATTTACCTCAATCTGTAAAAACAATGGTGAACTATTTTTTCTTTGTAGGACATTTAAAGTAAATCTCTTGGCTACATTTAACTAATAAATTTATTTTGGGCAAATGTGTTGTCATTCTGAGATAGAGTCTGATCCCAACATCCATAGTATCTTTAAAATAATGGAATCAATACACTGAGATGGAAAGTTTTTTCTTCTAGAAAGAAATGAAGTTAAGTGAATTAGTAATTGATAGACAAGATCTTTTCTTTCAAAGACACGTGTTTAGATTGGTGCAGGTAAAGATGATCTCTGAAAAGTTGGTAGGCAGCTAGCTGTAGGGAAGGCATTTGATGTACTCAAAGAGCCCGCTCATTTTCGATCTAAAGATCTAAAGAACTGAAACTACTTCTGATTTAATAATTCTTAGGAAAGCTTGCTCAGGGAAGAGAAGAAATGTGATGATTAGTATGTGGCCTCTGGAGCCAGGGTATCTAGTTTTGTCTCCTGGCTCTGAATTTATTTGTGAGTGACTATAGGAATAGTCACTGAGATGGTCCATGTCTCAATTTCATTTGTAAAATGGGCAACACAATAGTATTTCCCTCATAATCGTGTGGAGGTAAATAAGACAGTACACACTAAGAAGTTAGACTTTGCCTAGAACTTAGTATCTCAATTATTATTAGAGGGTCATTTTCACCTAACAGTTCTAGAATAGTTTCTTTAACAGGTTGTGTAAAGCTTGACTATAACAGAAGAATTCCCATTAGCTTAACCCATAAAATCTGAAAGTTGTCATTCATCAAGTATTACCTATCATGAGGAACACTATCCTAACTATAGTCCTAAATGTGGTGTGTTCATACTCTTCTCATGGGGATAAAGTGGCTTATGCTAAAGGCCTGACTATCTTTCTCTACTTCCTTCACAGGGTGGCTTCTTGGAAGCTAATGGAAATGCCAGATTCCCCTACTGCAGACTTGGTAGAATCAGAGGCCTGTGTCCAGGCTGCATGACATAGATCATTCTGTCCATGTATCCTATAGGAAGGACCTGACTTAATGCAGTATACCTCTTCACTGAATTTCTCATTCCATTTGTGAAGCCAAACCAAGGAAAGACCATGAAGGATGAAGGAAATGTTATTTGTATTTTGAAAACCCTGTTCCTTTTTGGTGTAAACACACCAAAATGTAAACACACACACACACACACACACACACACACACACTCCTGAGCACATCTGGTAGATTATAGTTTAGATACCTCTGGATTTCCTTTCTTTCTTTCTTTTTTTATTTTTTTAGATATGAAGACATCTTTTACTCATTATTTAAGATGTCAAATTTCTCCCAATTGACCTATAAACTCAGTGCAATCTTTATTATTATTATTATTATTATTATTATTATTATTATACTTTGTTGTATGTGACAGCAAAGTGCATTTCAATTCATCATACACAAATGGAGTGCAACATTTCAATTCTCTGGTTGTACACAGTGTAGAGATGCACCTTCATGCAATCATACATGTACCTAGGGTAATAATATCCATCTCATTCCACCATCTTTCCTATCCCCACAACCCCTCCCCACCTTCCCCTTTGCCTAATCCAAAGTTCCTCCATTCTTCTCATGACCCCCCAGCATCATAGATCAGCATCCACTAATCAGAGAAAATATTCAGTCTTTAGTTTTTTGGGATTGGCTTACTTCACTTAGCATAATATTCTCCAACTCCATCCATTTACCTGCTAATGCCACAATTTTATTCTCTTTTAATGCTGAGTAATATTCCATTGTGTATATATAGCACAGTTTCTTTATCCATTCATCAGTTTATGGGCACTTAGGTTGGTTCTACAGTTTAGCTGTTGTGAATTCAGCTGCTGTAAACGTTGGTGTGGCTATGTCACTATAGTATACTGATTTTAAGTCCTCTGGGTATAGACCAAGGAATGGGATGGCTGGGTCAAATGGTGGTTCCATTCCAAGTTTTCTGAGGAATCTACACACTGCTTTCCAAAGTGGTTGCACCAATTTGCAGTCCCACCAGCAATATATGAGTGTACTTTTTTCCCAACATCCTCTCTAACACTTACTGTTGTTTGTATTCTTGATAACTGCCATACTGGGGTGAGATGAAATCTTAAGAGTAGTTTTGATTTGCATTTCTCTAATTACTGAATATGTCGAACACTCTTTCATATATTTGTTGATCATTTGTACATTTTCTTCTGAGAAGTGTGTGTTCAGTTCCTTAGCTCATTTATTGATTGGGTTGTTTGTTACCTATAGATTTCTTTCTGTTATGCCCCTGCTAGGAAGTTGGTATTCAAAAAATCAACCTATTCAATGAAACTTTTTCCCCTGCTCGCACTCTGCAATGGTTCAGGCTACCTTAAAAGGTTTATTTATTTATTAAAAAGTTTAATTTTTAAACTATTACATAAAATTGTACATATTTATGGGGTATCTTGTGATGCTTTGATACATGCATACATTATTTAGTGTTCAAATCCAATGAGCTTATCTACCTCCTTGAAGTTGAAAAGGTTTGGTATTGCTTCAAACTATAAAAAGGGAAGTCCTGGGTGATTTAAGATCCTTTTGAATCCCAGAAATAATATTTTGGGTGCACCACAAATTATAATTAATTGATAAGTTACAATCGATTGTGGAGAGTAGGCTGTGCCCTGCTCTGAGTTACTTCACAATGCATAAGAGTAATTTCAGGCTTGCCAAACCCTGAGTTACTCCCTTTTTTGAAGTTGTACTTTATCATGAGCTACTCTGATTTGAGTCAAAGTGCCAAGGTAAAATGACTCTATATCCTGTTTGTACAAGTAAACAACCACCATCTGCCTGGCAAAACCAGAAGGCACAAATTGATAAATAATTTTATATGTGCCAGTTTTTCAAACCAAATCAAGAACACACGGACCTGTGGCCATTCCAATCATGTAAGGAACACCAGATATAGGAACTTATCAACCTCACCAGATACAACCTCCCCCCAAGACCTGTAAAAAGTGGAACTCCTCAAGATTAGACACGGGGACACCCTGATCCTATCATTTGGACACTTCTTATGAGTCTTGCCTGGGAAAATTGCCACAGCAAGGAATATCCAATTTCCTGTCCCTTTGGGTTTCAGCATGGTGCAGTTTCTCCTGCCCTTGATGACAGTGCACAGCCAACTCCAAGCTTATATCCTGAAACTGAAGGTGCCATCCGTCCAGACCCTTTGCTTTGGCAACACTGTGGAACTCGTTCATTAGGACCCTTATTGAGGAATTTGGAGCCCGACCCCACAGTATGTAGATCGTAGCCAACTTTTTCTTCTATCAGACACCGTGTCTCTGATTTGATATCAAGCTCCTTGATCCATTTTGAATTAACTTTTGTGCATGGCAAGAGAAAGGGATTCAGCTTCATTTTGTTGCATAGAATCAACAAATGGGACTTACTCAAACTAAAAAGTTTTTTCTCAGCAAAAGAAACAATAAGAGAGGTAAATAGGGAGCCTACATCCTGGGAACAAATCTTTACTCCTCACACTTCAGATAGAGCCCTAATATCTAGAGTATACAAAGAACTCAAAAAATTAGACAATAAGATAACAAATAACCCAATCAACAAATGGGCCAAGGACCTGAAAAGACACTTTTCAGAGGAGGACATACAATCAATCAACAAGTACATGAAAAAATGCTCACCATCTCTAGCAGTCAGAGAAATGCAAATCAAAACCACCCTAAGATACCATCTCACTCCAGTAAGATTGGCAGCCATTATGAAGTCAAACAACAACAAGTGCTGGCGAGGATGTGGGGAAAAGGGTACACTTGTACATTGCTGGTGGGACTGCAAATTGGTGCAGCCAATTTGGAAAGCAGTATGGAGATTTCTTGGAAAGCTGGGAATGGAGCCACCATTTGACCCAGCTATTCCCCTTCTCGGTCTATTCCCTAAAGACCTAAAAAGAGCATGCTACAGGGACACTGCTACATCGATGTTCATAGCAGCACAATTCACAATAGCAAGACTGTGGAACCAACCTAGATGCCCTTCAATAGACGAATGGATAAAAAAAATGTGGCATTTATACACAATGGAGTATTACTCTGCATTAAAAAATGACAAAATCATAGAATTTACAGGGAAATGGATGGCATTAGAGCAGATTATGCTAAGTGAAGCTAGCCAATCCCTAAAAAACAAATGCCAAATGTCTTCTTTGATATAAGGAGAGTAACTAAGAACAGAGTAGGGACGAAGAGCATGAGAAGAAGATTAACATTAAACAGGGATGAGAGGTGGGAGGGAAAGGGAGAGAGAAGGGAAATTGCATGGAAATGGAAGGAGACCCTCAGGGTTATACAAAAGTACATACAAGAGGAAGTGAGGGGAAAGGGAAAAATAATACAAGGGGGACAAATGAATGACAGTAGAGGGGGCAGAGAGAGAAGAGGGGAGGGGAGGGGGGATAGTAGAGGATAGGAAAGGCAGCAGAACACAACAGACACTAGTATGGCAATATGTAAATCAATGGATGTGTAACTGATGTGATTCTGCAATCTGTATACGGGGTAAAAATGGGAGTTCATAACCCACTTGAATCAAAGTGTGAAATATGATATATCAAGAACTATGTAATATTTTGAACAACCAACAATAAAAAAATTTTTTAAAAAAGACCCTTATCTGTCCACCTGCAGTGATGCTTTGACTTTTTGCACTCATCTCTCTCTCTGCCTGCAGTCTGGGTACAGAATCCTATAACCCCATGGCTACCTTAATCCTTTCTGTGATATATGTAGGTGTGTGTGTGTGTGTGTGTGTGTGTGTGTGTGTACCACTGAATTAGGTATAATGTGACTTGAATGTTATAGACATTAGAAATTAAGAAATTAAAATTAAGACTGAAATAGAACAAATGAATTTGTGATGGCTGGGCTTATGCCCATCAGGTGACCCACAAGTATTCAGTGAATCACCTCCACTGAAAGTGGTGGAGTCTATGAGTTCATTGTTATTCAATAAATTATGACTTTGTGGAAAGACACATATGTGTTTGGTCTATATTGATGGCATAGCTTGCTCATGACAATGGTCATGTGAGTAGTGGACAGTGACTGCATCTATTAAAACATCTGTGAATGTGAAAGCAACTTTCTGAGGGACTGAGACTAGTTCCTACTTTACTTTTCATTTAGATTCTCTACTTTTCATATAGATTTTCCTCCTGTTTTCTCTAGTCTTTTTTGGTGAAGATGATCAAGTTCACTTATAAAATTATTTTTTGGAAAGCATCTCTGAAATTTTGCTTGAGGATTGTTAGACCAATAGCCTGTAATTCTATGTGAGCATGCTTTGATGTAAAATGAAATGCCCATTGAAAGAGGCTCCTGGTGGAAAGTGAGAAAAGGGCACACTGGAAATCCCTATGTTGCAATTACTGTGCTTCTACAATTATCTCAAAAATTGAAAGTTTTTTTAAAAGCACTGTTTTGTTACCGAAAGAAAATAACAACTGCAAATTATATCACCAATAAAAGGAAACACAATTGTGCTTCTCAATCATGTAAATTAGATATTCTGTAAATTTAAAGACATATTCTCATAGTGGAATTCTGTGATTCATATTTAGTTGTAGCCCTTTCAGTTTTGTTGTCCCTCAAAAGATGAATTCACCAGTTGGTGTTGTAAATCTGTTTAAGGGTTTCTAGACAGTATAGTTCAAACAATTAGGAAGACCTACGAGGAGAAGGGCACTCTTCTTAGGGACTAGAAATACAAAGTCAGATAAGTTATGACTCTTTTCTGGAAAATGTATGTTCTATTGAGAACAAAAGATAAATACACAGAGAATGACCATAAAACCTATTATGTGATAGTTGGTGCCAAGACAAAGACAGGGAAACTGTGGATCTAAAGATGAGGCAGTTTCTATTGGCTGGGGCTCTAAGGCAAACTTATGGAGATGACAAAGATTGTGTCTTTGTCTTGTCTTTTCATCCGTCATAATGAGAACTAACACTAACACTGCACGTTAGTGATTAATACATTTTCAAATTAATTTACTTGATCTCTAGAACTTCATTATGTACTCATGTTCTGTTTATCTAGGAAAGGATAGGAGGGGGGTTGCATTTATTTTTCACATCTAGTTTTCTAGAACCCTGTCTATATCCATTCTGTTAAATAAAACTTGTGTTTGCCCTTTATATTCTCCTTTTGTGCCAATGAGGGGGAGGGGGAATCTCGAAGGAGAAAGTTACCCTGGAAGCTAACGTGTTCAAGGAATTTTAAAGGTAGGTAAGATGAGGACAGAAAACAATTAATTATAGTTCAAAGAAAATGTCTTCATAGTCATTGAGAGACAAAATGTGTTGTCATCGCTTTAACAGTAAGGAAATCGTCCTGAAGGAGAAAGGTGGTATTTGAGGTGAACTTTTCAGGGGTATGGTTTGAAGAGATGAGGATTTGGGAGGTAGGGGAGGAATATTCCAGGCAGAGAGAAGTGTATGAGTGAAAAAGGGCGTGGAAGAGAGAAATAAGTCAGTGTGTGCTTGACACACAACTTGGTGTTCTCCCCTGTGACACTCTGTGGTTGCCACTCCAGCTACAACTAAGGGTTCTGATTCACTGACTAGTGATGGTGCTTTCTGGGGTGAGGAATGTACTTTAAAAAATAAATTATTGGGAAACTTGGAAGTAGCTCAATAAAAGTCAGAGCCTCATGAATCCTGAACCAGTCATGCCTGCTATTTTTCTCTAAACATTTTAACTCAAAATAGATTATAATGCCATGTAGTTTGATGGTTTTAGTCATTGTATGAAAATATATCATGATTAGTATAACATAATACACAAACCCAATCTTTTAAACTAAACATATCTCTCTAGTGAATTGTGGTCAGAGTCCCAAACTGACCTATTCTATCCTAATATAGAAAGACCAATGGTGCTTTTGGGGTTGTTCTTACATTTACAGTATACATGTCAGAGAGTAGTTGGCTGTACCCACTGGTGTGACACTAGCTCTCTCAAACTTGGGCTTATGCTGAGAATCACTGTGGGTTTATCTTCTTCACTGTGTATCTTCCTTAAAGAATCATAGTAATCACAATGATCTTCATTTTATTTGTTACTAGAACATAGTTCCTGTGTATGCTTAATATATATTCATTGTTTGGAAATAAAATTAATTGATGAATGATCCGTTCAATGACTGGCCAAGTAGGGAAAAACTGAATATTCACCACATACAGAATTTTTGTTTTGACAGTAAAGTCATATTTGTAAACTTTTCAAATGAATTAATTCTATATGCAAATACAGTGAAATCGAAAGAAAAAGAAAATGTCAAAATGTGATATGCTTCAAAGGAAAAGACAGTGAAATATAAAATATAAATATTTGATATCAGCTGTAGATAGATAGATTATTATAAATATAGAAGCTTTTTAAATTTTTTAAATGTATATATTGTTCTTCAACAATTTGTTATTATGATTATAATAAAAGGAGTCTTGAGCATGAACAAAAAGGCTATTTTTGGTATGAATTTCTTGATTCTGAGGACAATAATTCTTTCTTTAATTTTTTAAAAAATTTTTTTGGTACCAGGATTGAATCCAGGGGTCCGAAACCACTTAGCCCCATCCCTAGTACTTTTTAATTTTCATTTTTTGAGACAAGCTTTTGTTAAGTTGCTTAGGACCTCACTGAGTTGCTGAAGCAGTTTTGAACTTGTGATCTTCCTGCTTCAACCTCCTGAACCTCTGAGATTACAGATGTGCACCACTGCACCTGGCAGGACATTGATTCTTAATTAAGAAAAATACAACATTTGGGGTAGAACAAATTTAAAGAACAGACAGCACAAAAACAAGGAACTGATACACAGTAACTCTCATATGCTATATACATTTTTATCTCATTCATGTCTCAATCTTTTTGAATTCATCAGAGGAAAGCATTATATTCTAAAAGTTTTGAAACCAAGTCTTGGAGAAATTAAGTGATCTGACCAAACATAGACCTCCCTTGGATCCAGTAAATATGGTGTTTGGATCCAAAGCCTTCTCTTTTTCCACATCATTACAGAATGAACTCCACAGTAACAACATGATGAAGGCAATGGTAAACGGGTTTCACCTTTTCTCCATATTGTAACAAACACTAGATTGTTAGACTTCAAAAGCATTTCAGAAAAGCTTTATTTCATCAAAATGAAGAAATTAACTGCCATATAGATCTGTGTAACTGAAGTTTTCCTGCAATCAGATATGATTTATTTTTTAGAAAAATAATTTGGCACTTCAATATTTATGGTCACTTACTTCCTGTTTCATATATAGAGATTAATCCAATTTAATGTTTTTCTTGATGACTCAAGGTCATCAGCAATTTATTATGATGATTTTCTCTGCTGTGAGAGCAGAAAGCTCTCAGAAGCTCCTGAGTAACTACATTAAAACAAGCTGATAAATTAGTAAGGAAGCCTGCTAGAATTGAGTCACAACTATTAGCAAGATTTGATGCAGCTCCATTCAGAGTACAGGATGTGAACTTTTGTGTATAACCCTGTGGTTTGTTTATATATTTATTTATTTTTATAGATTCTCAGTTGTACACCAGAGAGTAACCATCTGCACATTATAATTCTGGGGCAAACATAAAAATATCTACTTTATTGATAAAACAAATATGGTAATTCTTCCTATGTTATAAAAATTATAATAATCTGCTAATTTTAATTATCCTCATCAACACTGAAGTTGAAAAGATTATATGGAAATTAATCACAACCATGAGTTTGGGGAAATCATGGTCCTAGAAAACAAATTGCTACTTTTCCTCTAGGGTGTCTGATAAACTGTAGGCCTCTGTGATACTGAAGAAAAACTCATTTTTCATTATCTTTTTTTTTTTTTTTTTGGTACAAGGGATTGAACTCAGAGACACTCAGCCACTTAGCCACATGCATAGTCCTATTTTGTATTTTATTTAGAAATAGGGTCTCACTGAGTTGCTTAGAACCTTGCTTTTGCTGAGGCTGATTTTGAACTCATGATCCTCCTTCCTCAGCCTCCCAGGCTGGTGGGATTGCAGGCGTGCACCACCATGTCCAGCTTGATTCATAATTGTCCACCAAATGTTCATCTGTTGAAAGCTTAATCCTCAAATTCTTATGTTGATGGTCTTTGGAGGGGGGCTTTGGGAAATAGTTACTAATGGATGAGGTCATGAGATTTAAGCTTCCATTGTGGCATCAGTCACTTTAGAACAAGAAAGACTTGAGCCAGCATGCGTCTCTGCTTGCCATGTCATATCTCCTGCCATGTTATGATACAGCAAGAAGGCCCTCACCAATGTCAGTATCCTCCAGAGCCATGAGCTAAGTAAACCTCTATTATTTATAAATTATCCATTCTCGGGTATTTTGTTATAGCAACAGAAAAATGGATAAGATATTTCCTCTTATTCCTTTGAAAACCTCATCTACCTTTGTTTTAGTTAGGGGTGAGCTCAGTTTGTACAATCTCTTTCTCCTACTGCAATTGTCAGAAAAATATTCAACTTGTCACCTTTAACAAGTTCCCAGTGATTTCCCCCCTTTGATGATTACATGATATTTAAAAATTTACCAGAAATTATGAAGTGAAAATTTGTCACCAAATGCATGGGTGGCATTTGTCCAGCAAAATCCAAGTACTTGATGCAAAAAGGAAGAATGGTTATTGAAGTCCACTTATGGAGAGCAACAGCTGAAGGGCAACAGAACTATGTTAGTGTCTGCTAGTTTAAGACTTGCTTTAAACCTGTCTGGGATTAAAATATCATTTATTAAAATGTCATTTATCCTGGGGTCACACCTGTAACAGTGGAGTAAGAACTTTCTGAAAATCGTCTCCAAATGAGACTACAATGGGACCACATGCTTTAGACTTGTCTGGGATTACATACTTAGTTAATTCAACAATGTTTAAAACAATACATCTATGATCTGGCTTAATTGTCTTAAATGTCAAAATGTGCCTAATTGCTGTATGTTGAGTTTAATGGGATCCACAATTGTGATATAAATTTAATATTTTTGTATTACCCACATATTTCCTCATTTTATTTCTTTACCCACCCCCCATACACAACTTTTTAAAAAGGAACAGTAAAGACTCATTTCATGTGGTGAACTTAAAGGAGTTCAGACATAAATGGAAGGGAATTAAAGAGCGACTCCAAGAGAGCAAAAGAACTTGACTGTGTCATCATGGCTCTGCTACTTAATAAATATGTGACGTTGGATACATCAGTTAAACTCCTGAAAGATTGGCTTTCTCATTTGCAAATTGGAACTAATGGCCTGTGGCTCATAGAGTGGCCTGGAGTTTCAGAGAGTGACTATTGAATATATATTTACTGTTTCTTAAATCAAAATAGTGGCAAGTTAACTCATCGTCACTAGTGGCTTTCAAAATTGAGCCTGCATGAGAACCATCTGGAACATCTGGAAGGCTTGTTTAAAGATATATTGCTTGGATTTTTGACTTAGTATTACATCTAGGTTGGGGCCATAGGATTAGAATTTGTAGCATATTGATTTCAGGCAATGAAATTTCAGGAATAGATACAACAATGACAGCAGCTTCACACACACACACACACACACACACACACTCACACACACACACACACAAAAGGAAAAAAAAGAAATGAAGGCAAAAGGAATTGAAGGTCTTGTTTTGACAGGAGTGGGATTTCTTAACATCTACTTAAGTGTAATACACAGATTGGGATTTGTATACAGGTATATGCACTGTTGCCTCTAGTCAGGTTTTTAAAGGCCTATAATAAGATTATTATCAGAATTTAATTTTTTTTCTCCTTAATAAGTATTTGGAAAAATAAGAGCGTCAACTGCTTTTATAGGTATTCTCAAAGGGCTAATTGTGTTGGCAATCTCAGGGGGCTAAATGGCCCCTTTAATGTTATTCTCATGGCCATGAAATTTCCTTAAAGCAATAGGGATTAATTTTATCCCCAACCTTTTACCCAGAGCTGGAGGCATGTACTTTTTCTAGGATGATCTCATCTTTAAAAGGAAGATACCAGAATGGGCTAATCACCAGAGTGGGCTAATCATTAATCTAAGTCTGATCCACCTTGTACAATTATAGACTCCAGCTGCCTTTTCAGCATAATGCTATAGAGCTATTTAGTTTCTCTATCTGCCACAGTTCTTTCAGATAACCTTGACATTCATTTAGAATTACAGTTAGAAACAGGTCTTGAATTAGAAAATCCTCATCATTTTTCCATTAGAAGCTATACGTTTCCCAGTTTGTAAAAGAGTCAGGGCCTTTACATTCTCAAATGGTAATTTAAGTCACGAGATAAACACTTTTGATGAGTACCCTGGCTAGTCCTGAAACAATTGCCAATTTGAGACTGCTTTGTAATTTAACTATTGCCAGTGACCTAACATTAAAAGTATCAGAAACTTACAAGACAATCTAGGACCAGTATTCTAAAGTTGTCAGTAATTTATTGAATTATGTTAAAGATAAATTTCTTACTGTATTTTTATCATGAATGAGATGTGACTCCAGGTCCTATACAGTGATTATGACTCCACAATATCTGGAGATAGCCAGCTAATGTTTCTTTTTATAACATACACTCATTATTTTCTTTCTAATTTCTTTTTCCTCAGAAGTAGAGTTATTTTTCATCCATTTAACCTTACAAAAATATGTCAAGAAATAGACAATCAACTATCAATACTGTAATAGTGACATGTTTTCAAAATTTACCTTCTGCCTTATTTGAGTGAGGCATAAATGACACAATTCTAAGACAGGAATTTATTTGCAGTTCTTCTAAGTATCAAGTCTGTGCTAATATAAATTGAACTCACAAAGTGCAAAAAGATTCTACATCCAGTTTTGGGTGAAGTAAGTACCTAGAAAAGCGTGTGTGCCCAGGAAATAGAAACTCCATCCCCACTCCCAACTACCAGCAATCCAGGGGAAAGAATACAGCACTGGAAATACTTAAATGTTTAAGTCATTGTTGTGACCCAAGCTGATTGACATTTGCTCTTATTTTGAATGGAATCATTGGTGGCAAATAGCACAAAACAGAAGAGTTTAGAGCTGCAGAAAACTTCAGAAAAGTTTGGCAGAATTCTTTTGAATGGTAACAAAACCAGGAGAATGCAAAGACTAATTACTAAAAATATTTCCCCCTGAAAGGTAATTTTTTTTCTCTGCCATAAAAGATATTTTTAAAAGTTTTATAAATCTTTTATTAGTTTTATTTTTTTCTTCCCATTTCCTTTACTAGACAAATAAGCCACATAAAAATGATGAAAAGTTAGAAATCTTGGCTTCGTGTCAGACCATTCTCTCCACACCCCACATGTGCCCTATTGTTATACATCTCCTGCATTTCCCACTTTGGGAAAAATCCTGAGGCAATCCTTACATGGCATGTGTGTCCTCATTGAACACTGAAAGGAAGGAAAGCTGCCATTCTGTATAGGAACAGTTCCACATGCTGGTTATGTGAAAATAAGGGACAATCTCTTCAATGTTATTGCTTCCTGAAAAAAATCTATTTAAAAAACTATACAACACATACAATCTAAGCAAAATAGTATTAGAAATATGTTCTCTCCTAGAAGCTAACTGACCCCTCAATTAGATCTATGATAAAGAGGCTCTGGCAAGCATCTCAATTTGCATACTTTTTTCATGTCCCCAAATTAAGTCGTAGATTATTTTGAGGAAATCTACATGCAATTAAAACCTCTGATCAGTCTAAATTTAAGAATGGATTTCAAAGCCTCAAAATGAATGAAATTGACTAAAAAAAACACCAAAACACTTTTACTAAGTTTACTAAATAGAAAGACTTCTACAGTAAGAAAAATTCAGGTCACTTAAGGCTTAGGAATAGACTACTTAACACATTGTGAAATAAGGGAAGAGCTTGAAGAAATGTGGAGATAGTCTGCCTCATGTCCTATTCTCTTCTACAACAGATAACCCTGGGAGATGGAGAGAGACTGAGGGGCTTATCCAAGCACCTGCGGAAAGGTTACTGAGAGCCTGAGATAAAGACTTAGTCCGTTCTTTCTACCACACCATGAGATTTCTGTAAACATTTACAAACCATTGGCAGCCAGACAAAGATTTTATATCTACTTAATGTTTTATAGACTAATTTATCTTGTTCATTACACAGAAACAATTCATTCTACTTGAGTCTTACCACTCCTTTTTATTTATAAAGGAAGAAAAAAATAAATAAAACTACATAAAGGGTAAGAGGACTTATTGCATGGCATATTTCAATAAATGACCACCATATTAATATAGATTTTTACCCTAAAGATAGTGCTATAAAATGTCTGCCACATTTTTTAAAGTTTTTATGAATTTCTTTAATGTAACTATAATATAGTGCACTTTTTCTCCTCAATTTAATGAAAAGTAAAATGGATTGGCACAGCACATTTTGATGGTGGGTTTTTCACAAGAAAAAACCTTACTTGATGCATTGAAGTGTTCATAAATAGTTAAGCATAAATAGCCTTAAGTAGGAAAATACTTAATGTGGAACAATTTTAAGGGTTCAACCTCATAATTCACTTTTAACATACATTTTAAGTCTGACAAGCTTCTAACATGGTACGGGAGAATGTATAATTTAGCCACTTAAGTCTTTCCAAGGTTACTTAAAAAGAAGTAGGTGTTATGGTTTAGACATGAGGTGTTCTCCAAAAGCTCATGAGTGAGACGATGCAAGAATGATCAGAGGTGAAATGACTGGGATATGAGAGTCTTAAACTAATCAGTGTATGAATCGGCTGATATGGATTAACTGAGTGGTGACTGTGGGCAGGTAGGGCGTGACAGGATGAAGTAGGTCACTGGAGGCATGACTTTGGGGTTTATATTTCGTCCCTGGTGAGTGGAGCTCTAGCTTTCTCTCTGCTTCTATGTTACCACGTCCCGAGCCACTTTCCTTTGCCATCTTCCCTGATGTTTTGTCTCACTTTGGGGCCCAGGGCAATGGCGTTGCCCATTTGCAGACTGAGATTTCTGAAATCCTGAGCCTCAAATAAACTTTTCTTTCTTTACCTTGTTCTCATCAGGTCTTTTGGACACAATGATGAAGAAGCTGACTATAACAGAAGGTAATTCTAATACCTACTAAGAAATAGAAATATTACTATATAGTACGTGAATCTTGATTTGATTGTGCAGAGACAGTTTGTCTATTTACATTTACTTCACAAACTGAAACAATGACTTGTTCCTCATCTATAGCTATAAGCTCTGATTCTGTGACTCATATTGGCAATAAGAAATTCTGACCTGTGCTTAAAGGAGATGTTTAATCAAGATACTAAGGTCATGGCTCTCTTGACTAGAGATTGCCACATATAGGCCAGACACCACTTCATCCCCAAAGTCCATGAAAGTGTCCTGTCATTGCACAACACATGGATGGCAGAGAAAACAGAACTGTTAAGTTGGCAATGGAGAAGGACAGCATCACAGATTCATTTCTGATCACTAGTAAAGCACATTGCCAATGTGCAGAGCACATTGAAGGGAGTACTTTTATAAACATTAATGTACAGGGTTTTCTGGGTTCAATATTTTGAAAAAAATTTAAAAATTTAAAATACTATGAGTCAGATATACTAGCACAGATGATGAGGGAGAGTGACACTGAGCTTTAGAGGTATTCTAAGAACTGACGTTGTTACCTGAACTGCACAGAAGGAGGAAGTATTCCTCCTTTTTAGTGAGATACAACTAAGAAATGATATCAGAATCCAACAAAGATTATTTTTTTGTGTGTGATTATGTACATGGGAAATTGGATATTATCTAAGATTTTTGTAATGCTCATTGAATAGTTTTGTAAACAAGTTAATACTTTATAAGTTAATTCCTAGACAATGTGAATTCTATCTAACACACTATGATCTGTGTACAAAGAAATAAAATGATCTCAGCATCATTATCACATTTTATCTAAAGACTAAAGCTTAAATTGGTTTAAAATGATATGTTCTTGAGAAAGTGCCCCTGCCATTTTAGAGAAAACATGATTTGATAAAAATTCCAAAGTGAAAACTGATGGCAAGGTGTTGGTTACCTGGTAGTATATACTCATCTTGGTGCAAGTCTTAGTAAACTTCTAAATAAAGCACATTAAAACTTCAGCATCCAATAGTAGAAGATAGGTTCCAACTACTATATACTTGAATTCTCATATATCTAAGATATTTCTGGGATCCAGATAAGAGAAGAGATAAAAAAGAAGACAAAAACTAAAAGTTAACAGGAAAGAAACACTGAATGAAATAGACTTTCTTGATTTTATGTATCTTGCATTCTTGAAAATTTTTCTTGATTTTGTATATCTTGAATTCTTAAAATATATACCTCAACCATGCTAATTGTATTTAACTTACTAAATTCAAATTTTATCCAAAATTGATGAAACTTAAAAACTTGGAAGAACAATATTCAAGGAAAAGTTATCTTAAACTTCATTTCAGTAGGGATGAATGAGTTCAGCCAGATAAAGCCTGATAATATTTTGAAGAGGTTTCCATTTGCAATTATCTGTCAAAATAAGAAAATATTCCTTCTCAAAAGAAAGTTTTTATGTTGTTTATTGCATATGATAAATTAAAAGAAGAAATTTTAATTGACTTGCTCAATCTTGACTAGCTTCTGTTGTCAGATAATCATTTAATTCAACTGAAATAAAAGAATTAATTCATAATAATGTATGGTGATTAAGATTTTGGTGGATAGATACACAATAGGAAAAAAACAGAAGCAGGAAAAGACTGGACAAATTTGAAAATAACTTGTCATATTACCATCAAAATTGAAAAACATGGGCTGGGATTGTGGCTCAGTGGTAGACTGCTTGCCTAGCATGTGTGAGGCACTGTGTTCAATTCTCAGCACCACATATAAATAAACAAGATAAAGCCCATTGACAACTAAAAAAATATACTTTTTAAAAATGGCAAAACATAATTGTAGGTAGTGATTGACTTTGTAGCACGTTATGTTGATAAAATTAATGGAAACATCTGTAAAGAAGAATGAGCAGCAGCACCCAACAGTTTCATACTTTTCAATTTCTATTACAAATATTTCCTCTTCTGCAAATTCTAGATCAGATAAAAACTGTTTGTAACATAATTTAATTTAATACAAACACTGCAACATTTCAGTGAGGATTATTCTTGGACAAAACTCAAAGTAAATCTTGTTTTTTTGTTGTTGTTTTCATATAAGAGTCCTACAAATGACATCCAAATGGATGTCAAATTTGGTGTCATAATCTAATTTTTAAAGGGAGCTATATTTGAAGTCTCTGTATTTTACCAAAATGACTCAAACTCATGACCCATAACATGGCATAGGTTTCACAGTCATTGTTCTTCAACAGATATATGGATAGGTAGGTAGATGGATGAACAGATACATTCTGTCTTATACAAAAGAACAGGTTAAAAAAAAATCTTAAAATTAAAATAAAAACCAACCCTTAACAGAAATAAATATAGACATGACCTTTAAAATCTTGAAAAATTTAAACATTTGACAGAGCAGGGAACTCAGGAATAGAACTCCATTAATCAATTTTTACTTATGTATAGCTCATAGTTATTCTATAGCTGAGCTGTATAACATGTCTTTATGTATTCATAGAAAAACTCAGCATATTTGCATTTCAAGGAGAAATTTTCAGTAGAGAGATTTCAAGTTGTGTCAAAAGTCTGATCTTTGATCTTATGGCTAGAGCAAGAACTACAGTGAAGAAAGAAAAGAGTGAATTTGGCTAGAGGTAGGAAGAGATCTAGCTTGTTCTTAGTTTACTGAAAGCATGACTCTTCTGTTTTTCTACATGGGCGTCATCCATCTCTCTTACTTGATGCTGAACTACAAGGACCTTGCCCATAGCAGGTGCTCAAGAGATACTCATTGAATAAATAAATTAATTTTTCTAAAGAAACTCAAGTGCAAGGTATCTGTTTGAACCTTGTCAAACTGATTTTCCTCTGTAGTAAGAAAAGAAGAAAGAAGGGCTGGATGTTCCTCTTTTGGTTCACCATGCCTCAATCCTCAAGTTAAAAGGGGGTGCTATAGTAAAAAGGACACTATGCTCCCTTGGCAGGAATTACATCTTAAATTGTGTGCAGCTGTACTCAGGATACTCAATGCAGTAAAATCAGAAATCCAGAATAGAAAGGAGTGTAGAGCAGCATGTGACCTCTTCCATCCCAAAACTACCCCTAATTTTTCTTTCATTCTCCATGTAGTTTATTCTAGCCTGGAAACTAAATCCTCACATTATTTTGCATGCTTATATGTTACTCAAAGCAGTCAATACGTTTCCCAAGGACTGATGTTCAAATGCAACCCTACAAAAGTCACATTAACGATTTTTTGATGCTTACTGAATGCAAAATCCATCTATTGCGCAAATACTTACTGTGGCTTGCATGCTATAGGAAGGGAAAGAACAAAACAGAATCAGAAGCCTAATCCAGAATTATTCTCTTCAGTCTTTTCCTATTAAATTCACTTTCTTAAACCACAACAAAAGCCAAGGATAATTTTGTTCCCTTTCCTTAAACAAGGGCAAATGACGAGGACCTTTTCAAAAAGATTTTTTTTTTTAATTCCCTTAATTACAAACTTAACTACAAAATCCAACATCTCGGTTCTCACCCTGCAGATCTTTGCCATGTAAACTTGGTCAAGGAAGTGAAGATAGAGATTTGCTACAAATATCAAACATAAACAATTGATTGTTGTCTCTAAAACACAGATGAGTGTTTTCATCTTGAGTTTTTAACAGCTTTCTGACATGGTGGAGATCCTATCTTTCTTCCTCTGGTCAACAAACCTTCTCATCCCTCTTTGCCTTGTCAGTCATTCAACACTTCAGCTCTGAAGAGGATGACAAAGCCTTCTCTTTAAGTTAAGACTTAAAGACTCCTAGAAAAAGCACAACTATTCATACCCTTCCTCGTCATCGGCTCCTCTTATTGTTTCTCCAACTTGACAATTCACAAAGACAGCCACTAATAATTAATTAGTCTTGCGGTCCTGGGCTCTGTGATCTAATTGTGCAAGTTTTTGCCACATGTCTTGTCCAGTTACACAAGTTTGATTTCTGAGAGCTTCAGAGTCTTTTCCTTAGATGCCTTCTCACTCACAGGCTTCAAGGATATGCACACTATACTGTGCAAGGACTGTTCTTGAAAACGTTTTTTTATGTTTTTTTTTTTTTTCTTTCACCTTCATTTAACCCCTCCAAAAATACTGGCATACATGTGAAGTGAGAAGTGTATTATGCTCTGGAATCTGATAGTCTTGCTTTTTCAATTGCCATTTTTAGCTAACTACTATATAAGGAAATAACATTGGAAAGTCAGAGATATTTTTGACTTTGCAATTGAAGCAAAATATTGACACACAAACTCTTTTGGTAGTGAATTTTGCTGGCAAATTTGCTACAAGCAGAAAAATATACAATCATTTACTTTCTTTATAAGACTCTTTGTCAGACAGATTCTGTTCATTTCCCTTAACCCTCACTGTAATATCATTTATAAGATCTTCATCCTTGCTGTAATATCTTGACCCTTATTGTAATGTCATCTATGAGATCTCGACTTTTACCAACAGTCTATCTAAATCATAAAATACTTGTAAAAGTCCAAGGAAGACCATAAAAGGAAAGTTATTTCAAGTAGATTCATATCTAGAATAATTTGTTGATGTATTTGAAGGATTATGGGTGTAGACTTTGCTCTTAGTAAATAGGTACAACTCACTGATTACTTTTGGCTTCACTAAGTCAAATTTTCACTCTGTTTGTTGAAGCCTTTATCCTAATTAATTGACATAATATGAGCACAGCCTTTTAACATAGCATCATTGTCTTCTGTTTCATCAACACCTCCAACTTAAACCAGAGCACATATTTGTGTGATAATTTAAATGAAAAATATCACAAAATGAGCATGCACCCAAATCAGAAACATTTGCTTTAAAATTTATGACTCAGGTCTTTTAGTAATTGAGTCAAAATTACCATCTAATCTCCAACACAAAACAGCTGTTTCAGGTGGCAGAATCCTGCCAACCTCAACTGGCAAGACCTTGTTCCATTTCCTCCTTATGCTCTACTGAACCTAGGCAAACAACTGTGAATTTGCACTAAAATTCCCTTTTTGTATTAGAAATCTTGGCTTCCCCTGGAGACATAAAATCTTACTGGCCCCAGGAAATGTGCCAACACAAAGCTGGTTCAGGATAAGCCATCCTGATGGTGCTTGCTCTTGTCAATCTTAAACTGTCCTTTTGTATTTATGAACCCATCCACATGATTTGCATATTTTGGATGTATTTTTTCTACTTCAAAATTTATCCAATACTTGTTCAAAAACTAAACATTATTTGTTTATTAAATAACATTTCCACATTTCCCCAAATATTGTATTTTCAAAAGAAAGACAGTTTAAAGAAGCATTATAAACAAGGTGCAAGGAGACAGTGGCCATGAATACTTCTCTTTCTCAACATATGGCTTATGTTACAACTGAGCAAGCCTCTAGCTTTCATCTCTGGGAGCTGTGAAGTTGATCGCCCATAAGGTCTCAGTGTCTAATTAATTCTTACTTAAAATTCACCTAAGTAGGTCTAACATGGATAGGAAGTTGGTTTTTGTTAGCTGTTCCACCTTTCACACTACCACACATCTGGGAAATATTCAGTTTAAGATCAGGTCCAAGTCTCTTGGCATTAACTACCATAAAGCATTAAGATATCAGCAGAAATTTGTCTCTGCTTCAGAAAATTAAAAGCACATTTGGAATATAAACATGAGTGTACTACTAATATTACTAGGATTGATTGAGAGACATTCTTTCATTATAAAACAGATAAGAGAAGATATTCTCAGATGAAATAGATAGAGTGGGTCTAAATGGTAGTATTCTCCTAAAATATCTGCATAGGTATTTTTTTTAAAATTTTTTATTGTTGGTTGTTCAAAACATTACAAATTTCTTGATATATCATATTTCACACTTTGATTCAAGTGGGTTATGAACTCCCATTTTTACCCCATATACAGATTGCAGAATCACATCAGTTACACATCCATTGATTTACATATTGCCATACTAGTGTCTGTTGTGTTCTGCTGCCTTTCCTATCCTCTACTATCCCCCCTCCCCTC
>NW_025999924.1:13073511-13088908 GCF_001458135.2 Marmota marmota marmota | reverse complement strand
TGTATAAGAGACAGCTCTGCCCCCTCTACTGACATTCATTTGTCCCCCTTGTATTATTTTTCCCTTTCCCCTCACTTCCTCTTGTATGTACTTTTGTATAACCCTGAGGGTCTCCTTCCATTTCCATGCAATTTCCCTTCTCTCTCCCTTTCCCTCCCACCTCTCATCCCTGTTTAATGTTAATCTTCTTCTCATGCTCTTCGACCCTACTCTGTTCTTAGTTACTCTCCTTATATCAAAGAAGACATTTGGCATTTGTTTTTTAGGGATTGGCTAGCTTCACTTAGCATAATCTGCTCTAATGCCATCCATTTCCCTGCAAATTCTATGATTTTGTAATTTTTTAATGCAGAGTAATACTCCATTGTGTATAAATGCCACATTTTTTTTAATCCATTCGTCTATTGAAGGGCATCTAGGTTGGTTCCACAGTCTTGCTATTGTGAATTGTGCATGCATAGGTATTTTTATGAATGCTAAAAATTAAGCATATTAAGTGCTACTGTTTTTTATGGTTAATACACTGTTATTATGGTAGAGAAACTACATATCCTATATAAGTAGTACAAAATTTGTTCTATTGCTTAGGAAAATACCAAAATCACAATTTGAACTGTGCAAATTATAAATCAGGTATTACTAACAAAACTGATCAGATATCATCATAGTTTAGTAAGATTTTTGACTATTTAATTTCAAATAAAATAAATAAATAAAAAGAGCTTACTAGGATGTTTCCTTCAGATCCGAACTCAATTTTAGTGAATAGGTTTTGCACTCCTGTTCTTGATAATTAGAGAGCTGGGTGGGAAACTCATTATAAGCAGTGATTCCTGATCATATTATGACAATTGCTTAAAATTTGTTAACCCACTAGAGGTAATGTAAAAGGGTAGACAGGTGAATGGGAAATGTTTTCCTATGGTTTGATCACTGAAAGATTTATCTGGGAGCTAAATTTACATTTCTGACAAGTCTTTACCTTTGCCAAGGTAGAAATTAAGCTGGAGTAGGTGGTCCTTTACAGTTTTATGCACATATTCAAGGGGTTCCTCTGTTGCTGGGATAACTCCACCAAGACTTTGCTTCATTACATTTTTCATTCTGAAGTTTTGCTCAACAATTTGGACTTGTAAAAATTGCTTGCCAAATAACTATCAACATCAAAATGCTCATGCCCATAAATTTTATGTGATTTTAGTTTTTATGAAATAGTTGCATTGATAAGTAAGAGAAAGAGGAAGAGGAAATTGGAAATGTGAACCTTTGTGCCTGTAATTGGAGATTCAGAAATTGTTTCTCAAGCAATTTCCATGTTTGACTCAATGTATTCTAAAAAAGCATTGACATTTAAAACATTATTTAAAAGGTCACTGTGAAGACATATTGAGTAAGTTGTACCCAGGGTGTTGCATGTGCAATTAGATTCTTTTCTCTGTAAAGCCTTGCCAGTTTCTTAGATGAGTGAGGATTCACCAGCTTAGTTTTCGACACCTTTTGTCTCCTTGGGTCTGACACAATGTTGTTGATCCCATTTTGCATGTAAAAGACATGTGGGATTGAGAATCAAAAGCAGTTATCAGCCAAGCTATTCTAACATACCTAACCCCAGACCACGGAGAGCAGAAATCATGCTAGCGTCATGCCACAAGGAATGTGAGTCAGTGCCATACTGTGGTTCCTCAATGCTGTGTGATTGGTTGATATTTACATGTGGATACTTTTGGTTCTAACATGGAGACATCCAAGCTGTGTTCTGATAAATAAAAATAACTTGGAGAAGAAAAAAGCAAAACAAAACAATAAACCCCCCCCAAACCTATAGCATCTTCTCTATATTCCTATCATCTCAGAAAAAAATAAAACAATTAGTAGTATTAAGCCCATGAGATATATAAGCATAATTATGAACCTTATTTGCCAATGTAATAATACAAAGAGGTGTTAGCATTTTGTTAACATCTCTTTTTCCTTTTGGTAGGGACTCTATTGATAATCGTTTCAACTTTAGCTTGGCAAACCCATAAACTGATTTGGGAAAAGCTAGTTAACCTATCAGAGTTTCCTTTCTCAGTTGTAAAACAGGGATGCTGCCACAGAGGTAATTATCAAGGCCTTTCTTAGCTTTTACAATTCTATGATCTAGGAATAAAAGCCAAAATTACAAGTTGGGATTTGACACCTGATTTTATACTACGTTAGTGCCATGGAACTGCCTATTTCATTAATCTCACGGGTTGAATTTCTCTATATGACCTAGCCTGATTTTGTTGATTTTCCTTTAAAGAAGCTAAGCATACTATCTCTTTGGCAATTGTGGGTGATTCTTACAAGCACTTTTAATCATAATGGGGAAATAAAAGCAATGCCCTGTGGTACATATATCCTACTGCCCTCTAGTGGTTGAAACCATATCTTCCCTAGACTACCCCGAGACTGCTTCTCAAAGGAGACACACAACACCCAACAGTGAGGTCTCAGTGTCTGCATTTGCTTCCAGGAGATCACAATGCCATGGGTCCTAGGACCACACTTTGAGATGCATGAATTTAATTAATTAATTTTCTTAGATACATAATTGGTTTAAGGAAGGAACCATATTCAGCATGTGATATGAAATCAGTTTCTAGTTAACAGATGATAAAGAGGAAAAAGGAAGAAGGGAACATAGGAGAAGGAGAAGCAGAAAAAAGAATATGGAGAAGGGCAGGAGGAAAAAAAGAGAAAGGGGATGGCAGGGAGGAGAAGGAGAAATTAAATCCATTGGACTGAAGGGCTTATGTGGCAAAACTACATTGTGCTTGATTATTGCCAATCTGTAGAAAGTGTCTAAGTCTAGGATCAAGATGACAGGCTATGCATTAGGACTCATGTTGAGTCCCTTTTATATTTTACAATTGTATTTTAGCAAACTGTTATTAAAAATAGACCTCTCAAGAAAATTTAGTACTAGCTGAACCAAAATCGGGATTCTACAATTCTATAATTGTGTAATAACATAATAAAATCAGTCTAGACAGAAAATATTCATCATTTTTTCTATAATTTATTACAGAAGTTAGCTGTGCTGATAGAATAATGAGTATACGTAGCCAGATGCAGTGAATTCTTGCATGGTGGAATTTCTTTCCAGACACAGAATGGCTTTAGTAACAAAATAATGTGTTCAAAGCACTGTACAAGACACTGAGGGTACAGATGGAAACAAGGAACTCAACAGTGGTATTTTGAAGTGAGCTCAAGTGACAGAGGGGAACAGAGAAAAATGTATGTATAACTACATTGAATGGTAGCAAAAATTTTAGGAGATTACTAATAGCTTTCCTTTATGGGGCCTCTCTAAGCACTTAATCCAATGCTAAGCACCCCAGGCCATGACTTGATGTATGACATCAAACCTCTTGGCCCTCACTAGATCATGTTGGACACTGTTGATTTTCAAACTGTTCTTCTGTTAATTAACTTATAAAGGGCATCCTTTCCCTCTGTGCAATTTGATTTCCATATTCTCAACAGTGGCCCTTTTAGTGCAATGAAAGGAGATGATGAAGGTCACCAGTTTGAATAATAAATGCTCTGTTTTCGTACCTCAGCATCTCTTCATTCCTGTTCCATAGGAGGTGGATGCAGCTATAGGAAAGTGGAGGAGACCCAGGAGATCGGAACCTGATACTCTCAACTGTGCCTTAAGTCTGGTTCCTTATTCTAGCCCTTCATTGGTGTTCCATTCTCCTCCACTGACATTTCTGAGCCTTACTCTCTTTCTTTTCAGACATGAAAGGTCACATGAGGCAAAAGGAAATTTTCATCTTTTTCTGCTACAAGTAGGAAGAGTACTACTTCCTCACAATAATGGTAAATACTTTTCCGAATATATTATCCCAGTTTTCTGCTTCTAGGCAGAACTTAGTTTCCTGAAACTTTGTGATACTCCAAATTCATATTTCTCCCCCTCTTTCATATGAGGATATAGTGCCTTTTTATTATGTCCATAATTTTAGACTTTCCATCCTCTCCCAGTATATCATATTACCCATATAGTCTAAAACATTCATTTGAAAATACTACTTCTTCTAGCCTTTTTTTTTTAAATACCAAGTTTTTTTCTGAAATATCCTGAGGCGTCTTATGCGAATATCTCTTGAAATCCAGTTTCCAGTTTGCTTAAATAAATAAATAAGTTTGAGATTGGCCTCACACTTGTGATCTTCCTACCTCAGCTTTCCAGGTCACTGGGATTTATAGGCATGCACCATTGTGCCAGGCTAGAAGAAGTGCTTTTAGAGGTCACATGAAAGATTATCAGTAATTTGGATTAGACACAATGGATGGCCAAGGGTTAAATAGATCACCTAGCTTTATTCAAAAGGTGGTTAACCCAACTGAAGTTCAAATTTAGTTTTTCTTAATTCCAACCTACTGCTCTTTCCACTAGTTTTAGAAAAATTGTACTGTTGCAGAGTAGCTACTACCTGAGCTGGTAAAGCTGGATGAACAGGAGAGCTAGTGACTGCTGTTATTCAGCCAGCTGGAATATAAAGATACTGGTAAGAAATAAACCCAAGGGAGACTATAGGAAAGTGGAGGAGACCCAGGAGATCTGAACCTGATACTCTCATCTGTGCCTTAAGTCTGGTTCCTTATTCTAGCCCTTCATTGGAGAGCTAGAATTTTTTCTTTTCAGAGATGAAAGGTCACATGGGGCAAAAGGCAATTTTCTTTATCATATTTAGAAATGGGTCATGAGTGGCTGGGGAAATCATGACTGAGAATTTGAGAAATTCCTATATGATGGAAGAACTTTTCTCTTCCTCTCTTTTAATCGTTCTCATTTCAACATTTCATCCTACTAGTGTTTCCGGATTTTATTAAAGATATAATCTCGCATTTGGTTTAATTTAATCTTTTCCACATAACTCCCAGGCTCGGAATTTAACTTCAACATGAAAGAATGATGGGTAATGGCAAGAGAATAAGTTATAAATCTGGATAGCTTGTATTTTCCTAATCATTGCTTATTAGAACTTATCTCCCTATTTGTATTATGATAATATAATAAAGAACATTCAAAACAATGATCATTTACTAAGAGGTATTCACACATCTTTTTATTGACTTTCCAGTTCTCTTTGGGTTTTTTTTTGTTGTTGTTGTTGTTGTTTTGTAGTTGTATCACTTAATTTCCCCAAACCTTTCTTCTCTTCCTCTAGAGAGGGTGAGGGAGGACATTCTCACAGAAAGATTTTTCTAACAAGTAATATAATGGAGAGGGAAACTACATAAAATAATGCGTATGAATTAGGGCTTTGGAAATTTCAGACTACTTGAGTAAAAATTCTAGCTAAACATATTATCTTTGTGACCTTGGGCGAATTATTTAATCTTGCTAAACCAATTTTTTTATCTGTAATATGACATAATAATAGAATTTAGACCTATAATTTGAACTAAATGAGATTATGCCTTAAAGCAGTTACAACAATGATAATAGTTATATAGTAAAAATGATAATAATATTATATATCTCTTCATTTTGCATATTTTAGAAGTTTGAAAATTTTCATCTGAGTTACATTCAATCTGAGGTGAAGTTTAAAGAGAATAAGTGATATATATATGAAAAAGAAAAAAAAACCTAAGTTCTTACTAATTGAAATAGAGGTGGCAAGTCAGAATGGTAAACTAGAAAAATGATCAAATGTGTGTCTCAAATTTTCTTATATCCTACATTCTTCCACCTAAATCAAACTGAGAAAGAGGACTATCTTAAATAAGATAGATATTATCATCTCTACTACTACTATTGTAGAACAAATTCTCAAGTTCTTCAAATTCTCTAGTGTCTAATGGTCTTGCTTGTGAGTGTTATTTCCTAGAACTAGTGAGTCCATGCTACACTAGTGACTTCCATTTGTTTTGCAAAAAGTCATATAACTCTGCTCTGATACTGAAATATGATAAAGAAAACAAAAAGAAAGAGATTATTGAACACTACATAAAATACCAATCAATTGAATTCAACAGTGTAGTACATAAATGCCAATGAACAAGTGAGATTTATCTTGAGAATTAAAAATAAAATTTAGAATTAAGTAAACTACACCCCTTGACACAACTAACACTCAACATTAACCAATAAGTTCTGGTCCATTCACTGCAAACTAAAACAAAACCTAAGAGAATAAGAATTAAAGAGAGAGAGAGAGAGAGAGAGAGAGAGAGAGAGAGAGAGAGAGAGAAACACACCAAATTATCATTACCTTTGGATGATTGAATTATTTAATTAAAGTTACAAAAATAATCTACTAAAAACTTCAATAGATCTTTAAGTTGCTTTAGTACAAGTCATTCTAAATCAAGAGTTTTTCTATGTGCCAAACACTATTAGGACATAAAATGGTCAGAGATTCCCAACAAACAGATCATTGTAATAAAAAGTATATTGAAATTATTATGTGTGGTAATGATACATTGAAAACAATCCATATCTCCAACTAAATGTATTACTTAAGGAATTTATTATTCTACTGCATGGTTCTTCGAAATACCTGGTTATTCTATTTCTACTAATGATCACAAAAAAAAAAAAAATGTTAGAAACAACATCAGTGGTTTGAGGACTTTCCACTAATGTAAGCTTTAAATATGATGATGATAAATGACCACGATTCTATAGAAGCTGTAATTCAACCTATAACTTATCATACACAGTTCTTGTATATTAGAAAGAAAGAAGATAATTTAAAATAACCATGACTGACTCTGAGGGATGGCATTATTGGTGATTTTTATTTTCTTTATATTCTTTTGTATTTTCTATAACCAGTATTGAGAACTTCCTTTTTCAGAGTGTAAAGTTGATTTTTAGAAAAGATGACTTATGATCAAAGTCAAGGGATTAAAAAAAATAGAAATTATGAAGCTCTGTGTAGACATCCTGGTTCAGAGTCCCTGTAGTGACCAGAGCTCCTCTCTGCCATTTAGAGGAGATAAATGCCCTATCAACATTGAAAGATGTGGCATGGCTACCATTCAGGTTGACAAAAGCATCTGTCCAGCCTGCTCAGCTTCCCAAGGCTTTGATGTTTCAGAGATCAGCAAAGCTCTTCCCTTGTCTTCCCTCATTGCAGCACAGGTTCAAAGAAACAATTATTATGAAGAAGCTAAACTGTAACAAAAGCCTCCCCACATCTTAAAATTACAATGGAAAGTTTCTCTATAACTTTATTTGTCAACTGCTCTAACAGCTGAGTTTCTTTATTAATTTTCATTTTCTGTTTGCCATTAATAGTTCTGTTATAAGTATCAAAGACAAAAAGGACAAAAAATAGAGATATTTTATTGTTAGTCAGCAAGGAATGGAAGAGAATATAGATAATTAGTGTAGAAGCGCAAGTTGTATCTAGATTTAGATTATTTAACCAGCTACTTGTTAGTGAATTTGAAGCATGTTGAGAATATCACTCAGAGTGTGGATTGGAGTTAATGTAAAGCCAAATCAACGATCTAATTTCCTTTTTATTTAGGAGCAACTAAGTCCAATTTTAAAAAGCTCTTTTTTACTTTCTTTCTAAAAGTGACCAAAGCATACAATGAATATGATCTAAAGAAGGTGTTATATAAAAGTATCCAAAATATCTAACCTCTCTCCAGAGAGATTAAAATCCAAGCACAAAGAACATTTTAAATTTGAATTATTTTTATTTGAAGTTTTCCCATCTTAGGTTCTCCGTTTTATAAAGAGATGACCAGAATAGTTAAAATGTTTCAGAATTCTTAATACAAGTAAGTTTAAGACTTACTAATACAAGTGAGTCTAATCCACCATTCAAAAAATATTATTATGTGCTTTATAACTTGTTTTTATCATTAAAATGTACAAGTGATGGCATTGTTCTTTCAGTATACTAAAAATATTTGCAGTTAAGGAAAAGAGAAAATAAGGCACAAATTAAAATTAAGAATAAGGCACTCAATTAGGCACATTATCTTTCTTTATATGAATAGACTTTGTTGTGTTATGCCAAAGCAATTTTCTTGTTGTGTATTTGCAAATTGACTAAAACGCAGTGATAACCTCCTATCAACACTCTGTATGTGAAATAGTAACCTGTTGGACCCATGCTGAGAAATTTCTACTTCTTTTTTCACTTTGAGATTCTTTGAATGCTGTCTTCTTATCTTAAAGGTTTCCTCTGGCCATTTGACCCCTGGCTGTAATGTCATGCTTCCTGCTCTTTGCTCTTCAGCTCCTTACCTTGCCACTCCTGGCTAAATTCTTCCACCCTTTCAGGATCCTTATTATCTCAAAGAACCAGCAGTCAGGCCATCTGCTCCCATTCTTTTCATGTTCCTATCAACACTCATCTCTCACTTGGGTCTTCATTCTCGTACACTTCTTTCAAATGAGATAGAACCTTGCCCATTTCCCTTAATTTTCAATTCCTTTCTCCACTATTTGGTTAGTGAAACAGAAAATGGTACAAAACCAAGCTTTGTGGGAAACTGGGGGGAGGAAGTTTTTTTTATGTGGACATAACTTTTCCCCATCCACAAAATGCCACTACTGCCATTTAATGAGTAGCCACTAAATTTTACATTTTCCCCTTCACATACATCTACCACTTTGGACAGGTAAGAAGGGATGACACTAAAGAGGGAAGAAATATATAAAAGTGACAGCATCCAAGAAGACCCAAATAGAGAGTGGTGGGCAAAAGCAGAAATTTACACCAACACTATTTGGAAGGTGAAATTAAAGTAGCCCAAAGAACAGGGGTAATGCTCCTTGGGATTGCTCCTTTACCAGTCTTCTAAAGAATTGCTCAAGAATTATAAACTTGAATAAAAATCATAAAAACCTTTGAAATCTATCATTGCATCCATAAGCTGTCAACATTTTAGCTCCCCTTTATCTCTTTAAAAAGTACATAGCACTGACGTAATATTGAAATACTACAAGACCTGATAAAAGTATGAAAGTTTAAGAACTTAGTATATGCAGGTATTGAAATAATATGTGTTAATTTCAAGACAAAGCTCAGTGTTTCTTTATCACAATGGCTCACACATGGCCTTTTGTCAAAATAACAATATTACTTTTCATTATTCCATCAATGCTGATATCAATGATTAATAGCCCAGGAATAGCTCCTAGCTTTCACTTTAAAACTGAAGAACAGTACCAGTCGTGGGATTCTGAATGAAAATGACTTTTGAGAATTTAGGCTCCATCAGAAGAGCTTTTTTTTCCCTTTGTTTTTAATACAGAGTCTTCTTTGTAGTATTTAGAATCTACCAACTTGGGTAAATTCAGAAAGAGAAGAGAATCAGTTATTCACTATACTTAAAAGGAAAAATAGAAGTGTCAATCAAAGATAAAATCTGCCAATGAAGAAAAAATCATGGATCTGATTTATAGAATACAATGAACAATCAATACATATGTTTCATTATTTTACATATTCAGGTATATAGGTAATAGATACCTGGATAGATGGATGGATGGATAGGTAGATAATTTCCATATCCCATTATTAGAAAACAAAGACATAAAACTCATCAGAGTCTTCAAGTCAGTGAGTTATTTTAACTTATTCTTTGAAGAAGAACATTGAAAACCCTATAATGTCCACATTGCATGCCATCTTATTTTAAGGGAATCAACTTGGAAGTGATTTCAGATCCATTATTTTAACTCCTGCTAGGGAGCTACTACAGTTGCTCAGCACTGATACAGATAAACAGAAACATCCCTCATTCCTCTTCTAGGAAGAGCTAGGAAGCAATATTTTCTTTTCTATAATAATTTTTAAAAACTAGGCATGTATCTTTAATAATCCCATTATACCATCAATATTTGGAAATTTAAAACCCAAATGGAATTTCGTAAATTTATTTTTCAGTCCATGCTGAAAATTTGATCTTTATGAGCATCATAGACAAATCAAATAGGAGCAATTGTATGTGTCACTAGGTTGTTGTAAACTAATAAGAGATATCATTTGAAAGTTGGTGACAAGATTTCCTGAAAGATTTTTGTTTTCTAAATTTAAAAGAAACAGTAAACATGTCAGCTTTGAGCTGAGCTATTATTTGGGCAAAAGTTAAATATATTTTTTCTTTTTACCAAGATAGAGGTTTTGTTGATTTTTTTTTCTCCTCCATTTTTTTCTTTTCTTTCTCTCTTTTTTTTTTTTTTTTAAAACCAACTCCCTGACCTACTTCTGTTTCTAGGGACAAATATTTTGTGTTTTTAATACTTAGGATTGAGAATACAAGTTTTCTTTAAAGATGATTTTCTGTGGAACATTTGCTAATAATAACAGTAAGTTTCAGCATTGTTCTGATTTTATGGTATGTACTGGGTCAGTGGTTTTTCCAGGTCAGTAAAGGAAAGGAAGTTTTTGGACTTTCAAAGGATTTCATTTGAAAAATAACTCTCTGAATTTGGATAAAAATCACTTGTGTATTCCTAGTAATTTTCCTCACATAGACAACATGTAATATAGGTAATTACTCATAGGCTCCTTTCTTTTTCTATCATATACATGCCATCAGTCTGTGGCCTTGGCTGTGTAAAAGATTCAGTTATCACAATTGATAGTCACATTCCTCCTTATAACTTGAATCACCATATCTAGTGTGTGTACACTATTTTTTGCATCCTTGTGGATATTTTTAGTAATAAACAATAAAATTTATTTTAAACCATCCACATCAGCTCTTTATTACGAGGCAAATAGGATTCCATGTGTGAGTCTGCAAAAAATCTTAAAAATAGTCTTAAAATAACAAAATATTGGGCATTACTAACAGTATATTTTTTGTTTCATTGCAAAACAATGAATGAGAAAATGGGAAGATTTCATTTGAACTGAGAAAAATGTAAGTAAAGTAAATAAAATTAAAGCAGTATTTCCCAAAAGGATATCACATTTCAGTCATACTTTTATCGTTCTGTTTATACGAATATTAACACCCTAAAATTTCCCATTACTACTTAACTTCATTTTTATGCACGTGAACGATTATTTCCATCATCAATATCTGTCCATATGTGTGCTCATTCTCTGCAACATTTTGGGGTATTTCTCATGTTAAATATAACCTTTCTTTGACTGCAAGTTTTTCACCAAGTTTCTCTCTATTTTTATTCTGTGCTCCCTCTGCTAGAAAAGCATAAACTTTTCTATATGTGAAGTTTCCATTGTCTCACATTTCATTACTTCCTTAGCTTAATAAAATTAGATTTCTACTTGCCTTTCATCAGGAACCAACTTTTCCCAAGCTCCTAAATTCCAGTGCGCTTTTCTCATCTTATTTCTCCTTTCAGGGACACTTGATGTAGCTGACCTTCCATACTTCTGGAAACAGTTTTCTCTACTGTCTTCTGAGATATCACACTTTCTTGACTTTTCTCCTATTCCTTTGGCACACCTTCTAAATCCTTTTTCTTCCTTCTTCCCTTGCTGTACTCAATGTGGAAATACTGGACTGACTTTGGACTCAGGCCCAAATGTTCTATGCTGGTTCCACAGGGACCTCTGTTGCATGAGTTTACATTCCAAACATATATTGCTGATGCCCGGGTGTATGTCTCCAGCCATGACCTCTTCCCTAAACTCTAACTACTTATTAGCTACCTTTAAAATTTTAATAGTGATCTTAATACTTCAAAATTGATTTGCACTCTCAAATCTGTTGCTTGTCCCACAGGTTTCTTTGTCTCAGTACAAAGCAATACCATCCACTTGTTCTCCTTCTTTTGCCTTTGTATCTCCTACCCCTATTTACAGTCAAATATGAAGACTTATTGATTCTACCTTCAATATTTGTCTTGATGCTATTACTTCTCCACAGTATTTCTCATCTGCATAATATTTCCATTTTTCTTTTCTACTATCTCTTGTCCCCAAAGTTGTCAAAATGATTTTTGTTTTAAATTATAAACTGTATTATGTCATTTACCTATATTATTCCTTCCAGTGGGTGCCAATTAAGTTCCATTAGATGTCGGACTCCCAAGCAAAGCCTTCAGGAACACAATTACTTTTTAAACCTCTTTTTCCATACAATATTTTCTAGCCAGCTGGTCTTTTGGCTGCTTTAGCACATTGGTTTTATTATTTGTAGCTAGGTACTCTGCCTGAGCCTACTTTCCTGATTCTGTTATGGCTTACTCTATCACATAATTTAGGTCTCAATGTAAAAAGTCTCCTGACTAATAAACAGTATGTTTTAGAGTAGCTCCATCCTGTGGCATGCAAACACACACACATACACACACACACACACTCAAAGTAATCTTCCTTAGCAAAAGCAGTAGGATTTCCCAGGAAAGAACCATCATATTAAGCAGTCCTTTAGGTTTTTAAAGGATGAATGGGGGGTTGCAAAATACAAAAGGGAGGTATTGTTCACACCATCCCAAGCAATTGGATACATGTGCAACTCAGAATGAACACTTTGACAGTGACATGAAAGGGAGATTTGAGTGAGGCAGGAATATTTCCAGGAAGCCTAGGGAGGATGCTATTAGAATGATCTGAACCAGAGAGCTGAGGACACAAGCCTGACTTAGCCAGAAGCAGGGGGATAGATTCATCCTTTTTTTTTTTTTTTCATGTGTCCACTTTTTTTTTTTTTTGCAAATTTTTATAGAGTTATCTACTTATCTAGGTAGTGAATTAGAAATAAACAGACAGAGACAGCCTGCCTCATGGAGCTTACACCATAGAGAAGAGAAATAAATAGAATTGTCACTATAAAAGTGATCATTATGAGTTGCACACGTATCCGATTGTTTGGGATGGTGTGAATAACACTTCCCTTTTGTATCTCATACACCCCATTCATCCTTTAAAAACTTAAAGTATTGGTTTATATGATGGTCATTTCCTGGCAAATCTTACTGCTTTTGCTAAGAAGGATCACTCTGAGGGTATGTGTGTCCACGCATGCACACATACTGTTTATACCGTGGCTATAAATTGATTGCCACATGAATAAATCATACTTGATGCCCTCCTTTGTAACCAAGGCACAGAGCAAAATGTCTACCTGCAGCACATAATAAGTGTAAATCCATACTTGCTGATTAAGCTCTACTCTTGCCCTTACAGCAGAAGTCTGTTGCATTGGTGGCTGGGACCTAGTGACTCCGGCTCAAATTTTTATCATTTCTACAGGAAAACATAGAACAAGATTTTTTAATGTCTTGATAGTATACTTTCCTTTATGATGGAACCATGGTATATTTTTTATTTAATGTAGAAGATAAATATAGGAATCTTCCATATAACCATTCTCCAATATGTTATTTTTCCTAAGACAGTCATAATTTGGTATAAAATGTAAATAGAATCTGCTTCAGTGAAAACATTTGACAAATATGAGGATGATTAACAGAAGCTTCAAGGATGCTATTGCCTTCTAGTTTACTATATATGAGCTGGTGAATAGGCATTAAGGCAACATTTCTGTTGCCTTAACTGTCTCAACTATTCTGAGAAGTTGTGCATTTAAAGGTAGACCATTGGTGAGTTATTAGAAATGTAATTTTCTTTTATGAAAACACTGGCAATATAGAATAAACTATTCTTTAAGTTTTAAATGAAGTTAATACTAATAAAACTTACTAATGCAATAGTCTTGCCATAAATGGAAATAGGGACAGAAGAAAGAGCACTTAATTGGACTGGGAACTGAATTTTATAATCATTCTGACGCTAATTATGTATATTTGTGCTCACTAGACACTCTTAGCTGCGAAGAAGTTTCAGTCAGCTGTGAAGAAGTTTCAGTGCAAGTGTCTATCACCTCTATTCCAGATAAGGTGAGACCTGTTATTCTTCCCATTATCTACAGGAGTTCTTGGGATCAGGTTGCCCAGACTTAGCAAATAAAAATGCAAAATGCCCAGTTAAATTTGGATTTCAGATAAACAATGCATGCACTTTTTATTTTGAGAATATACATATTCCATATAATATTTTGAACAAATCTAGATTAAAACTCATTTGTTGTTTATCTGAAATTCATATTTCACTGGAAGTTCTATTAAGAGTTTAATGGACTTGAAACATTTCTATAAGGAGGGGTCTCAACTGATAAAAATCTGGCAACCATACATGGGGAGGATGCTGGGCAGTGGTGATTTATGTTTTATGCTTCTCCTTATCATTTCTGGCTCTAAATTCTTTTTTTTTTTTGTACTGTGGATTTAACTCAGGGGCACTTAAGCACTGAGCCACTCCCACAGTCTTTTTTTATTTCTTATTTTGAGACAAAGTCTCCCTAAATTGCTTAGGGCTTTGCTAGATTGCTGAGACTGGCCTCAAACTTGCAATCTTCCTGCTTCAGCCTCCTGAGTCACTGAGATTATAGATATGTGTCACTACTCATAGTTGCCTCTAAATTCTTGCTTACCCTGAACGTTCTATTTTATGTGTCCACTAAAATTGCCTTTGAACTTTTCGTGACTTTTTAATGTTTTGTGCTCTTTGCTAGCTGTATTGAGAAGCTGAGATTCTTTGCTGCCATATTCTTCGCCTCCCCAGACTTACTGATGACATTATGTATGAAATAGACTTAGCTTAATATTTACAATTAGGGAGGGTATAGAGGTTATGCCAATGCAAGTAATTTAAGATTAAATAAAATATGTGCTTACTTTCCATAATACTTCCATCACACTCCCTGCTCCTCTTCCACTTTCTACTATCAACTAATTTCTCACTTCCCACTTGTCTCCATCGCCTTTTGTCTCCTATTTTGTTTTACCTCCTCTTTCATTTCCTGAACCTGCTCTCCTGTCTTGCTACTTCATTCAGGAGCCAGATCTCTATTAAGTTCACATGCAGAGCAATTTAGCTATCTCATCCTTTTCATCATCACTTTACAAATTAAGGTCTTTATGGCCTTTCAGCTTTTTTAATGATGGTAATTCATCTCTAAGAAACAGGGAAAGCATTTCCCCTTTAAGTATACCAGAAATGTTGATATATATAAAGCATATGTATGTGTCGTACATATTCGCATTTCCAAAAGCTGAATATTTATCTCATTGCCTTTGTTGGAGTCATTTTATTTCCTGCTGGAATTCATTCTATTTTGAAAGAAGGTAGACTCAATCTAGGTGTGTATAATACTTTGATTCATAGTTGGTTTTGAAAATAGTTTAGAATTCTAATTTTACTGTGGTTAAATATCTTTAGGGGAAAAAAAAACACAAAAGGTGTCACTTTAAAATCTGAATTTTTTTTAACCTAAAAAGTTCTTGAAAAGCATTTGAAGACAGTGAAGTCAAGTGGTTAAGATTAGTCTTCGGAAAAAATATACAAAAAAAAAAAAAAAAAAAAAAAAAAAAAAAAAAAAAAAAAAAAAAAAAAAAAAA
>NW_025999924.1:13034486-13072878 GCF_001458135.2 Marmota marmota marmota | reverse complement strand
AAAAAAAAAAAAAAAAAAAAAAAAAAAAAGACAAGTCTTTGGAATCACACAGAACTGGGTTCAACTCCAAGTTTTTCTGTGGAAAATCTAAATCTCATTTGCTTATCAGAAAAACTAATATATGAATATTAAACTAATAAAGTTATTGTATTTTAACTATTAATATGTATATATCCTAAATTTATATGATATACATAAATGGTTAAGCTATGATATTACTATGAGTCAGAATATTGCAAGTCTTAAGCCAACATATATGAGTATTTCTAATGACATGAAAAAGTGACAAGAGAAAAATACAAGTATAACAAGGATGAAATGTTCTATATATGGTGTGAGGCCCCCTCAGAGTATCCTTGTCATTTATAATTATATAATCGTAGATATAGAGAAATGAAGGAAGGAAACTCACCAAAGTTTTCTGTAGGTAGGATTATGAGTAACTATTATTTTAATACTATTTTACTGTATATATTTTTAATAATAGGCATGCAATGCTATTATAAATCAAAAAATTGTATGTTTGTATATTAACCTATATATATGACACATAAAAATATAGGCATATATACATATTTTATATATACGTTCTTAAGTTTTGTGTAATATATTATTTATGTATATAATTTTTAAAATGTATACAACTTAAAATATCCCAAAGAATTTTTATAAAGGAAATAGTTTTATCCATGCATGATTTACTTAATGAAAAATAAAATCACTATCTGACTTTAGCAAAGAGCTCATCAAATTTCTATGGTATTTTCTGGGTGCTGTGGTATATACTTGTAATCCCAGGACTCAGGAGGCTGAGGCAAGAGAATTGAAAGTTCAAAGCTAGCCTCAGCAGTTTAGCGAGGCCCTAAGCAACTTAGCAAGACCCTGTCTCAAAATAAAATGTAAAAAGGGCTGGGGGAGTACTACAGTGGTTAAGTGACCCTGGGTTCAATCCCTGGTATCAGAAAAAATAATTACTATGGCTCATTGTTGATTTTGTTCTATGCATTATAGAGCACTGCAGGTTTATTTTAAAAGAATATGATTTTAGTAATTTTTAAGTTGAGAGTATGCAAGTTGAGAAAACCTGTTTTTATTATTATCATTAGGTAGTTTAGTAAAAAGGCCCAAGAAAAAGTATTTTATCTTCTTTACCACACATGCCCAAGAATTTAAAAAAACATTCAAAATTAATCTTTTCAGGTCCAATTGCTTAGTCTGGAAGTGGCCAATAAATAAAAGTAAGCTAATTCAGTTTATCTCACATTAAAATGTGAATTATTTTAACACTAAAGTACTCTTATTCTTTGGGAAAAAAAATGATAATCCCTGATATGAACTTCTTTTTTATCTCATTCAAAAGACACTAATCAGCTATAATAAAACATTATTGTGTCTATTTCCTCACAGAAAGCAGTGATTTAATTTATAATCCATTGATAGATAGTTATGCTTAAAAGCAATCTCTACTATTGTTTCCAAACTATTGCAAATAAACCCGTATTATTTGACTTCTATTCTCATTCCTGCATTTTAATGGTGTTGTTTTGCATTTGCATTTATATTTTTAATTGCCTCAAATCCTTTATCAGGTCAAAATATTTGTAAAGTAAAATAAATCCTGAGAATACTTCCTAAATATCACACTGAGACCTTCTCCTGTATCTTCTAAACTGAAAGATGCTGTTAGTTAAATTGGAAGGTATCTACAAAATTTTTCTTCAGCAAAAGAAGATGCAAAGTAAAGAAATTGGTGGAGAGACTGAACAATCTCTTTCTATTAGCTTTAAGATTAAGTGAATTGTCTACCAAGTCATCAACAGGGACAGAAAACTCAATAACTTATTATGCAGAAAAATGCTCATTTTCCCTGTAAAATGCATGAAAGAAGGTGCCTGCTTTACCTAACCAGTTCATGCTTCCATTTCTAAAATAAAATTGGAGTTATAAAAATATGCACTTAATTACTTGATAATTAATATGAGGATTCCTTCTGCCAATTCTGGTCTCATATTGGTAGCAACAGAACTACAGATAGTACAGAGGAGGATGCAAAGCTCAGAGCAGGACAGTGAATAATTAGCTGCAAATCTGGAGATCTTTCTCAATTTAGCAGTGAATTAGAATATGTTGAGTCCCCCTTATTTTTACATGTTAGAAAGTTCCCCTTTTAAAGATAATATGGAGAAATGGATTAGTTAGCAAAGGACATAATGGATTCCATAAACTAAACTAGTTAAGCAAAATTCTTTAAGAAGCTGGATGGCATGTTAAATGCCACATCCTCAGTTCTTACTGAAGTGATTATGTCTAGCATATATGATACCTTAATATTGTAGTTAGTGTTATTTCTCAAATTTATTAAAAGAAAGTATATTTTAATTAAAAGTGCTTTCTAAATCATTAAATATAATTATCTACACTATATTAGATTTATTATAAATATATCTTACCACTTACATCTTAAATTTAATATTTTATCTTAATATAAATTATTTCTTATATCATTAAATAATATATTTTAAATTAAATGATATTTTATGTTATATATTATGTGACTCTAATGATCTCATACTAAAGGGACATTTGCTTTTTTAAAGTCAGTTAGTCAATTTATTCTGAAATTTAACTGCATTTGAAATAAAGACCATGAGAGCCCCCAAATTTCATTCATTGTAAACTTTACATCCTGCTCAGAAAACATCTAAATAGACACTGGTGGTCATATACATGTTGAAATCTCTAAAAGGGGTGTTTTGGGCTGTAGCAGCAGGTCATGTGTGGCGATTTGTTCTGTTAGAAAAGTTATAATGCAGCTGGAGTTTTAATACTAAATCTGTGATGGATAAAACCCAGGGCTACTGATTCAGCTACTGCCGGCCCTGAGTCACACTATCTCCTCTCCAAAACACATGTAACATATTAACAATCCGATAATTAGTGCACATTCCTGCTTGCTCCTTAAAACCTCACTCCCAGATGCGGCTTTGGTGGGATTTTGGTTTAATTAGCTTTCATAATTCACTACCATTGCAATACCAGTTCCCCTTCCATTCATTAGACTTTCTATCTGGCTGGGCAATGTTGATGTAAATTCAGATCTTAAAAAAGCTCTGACTTTCATATGCTGCATGAACCCCTCTCTAAAGTATGTGTTCATACAATGCATAATTATGGTTTAAATGGCAAAAAGGGAACTAGAACTTACAAGAACATTTCACTTATACTTAGAAAAATGACGTAAGAAAGATGAAAATTGATTCATCTAGCTTGGCCATTTATCTTCTGGACTGTTTAGAATGTATAAAGTCTTACCTTACAAAACCATTCTGATGTATGTGGCCCCAATCTCATATTAAAATTGACCTTCTGGGGCTGAGGTTTTGACTCAGTGGCAGAGTGCTTTCCTAGCACATGTGAGGCACTAGGTTAGATCCTCAGCACCACATAAAAATAAATAAATAAAATAAAGGTATTATGTCCATCTACAACTAAAACTATAATAAAAAATGACCTTCTGAAGGGAGTATGTAAAGTTAAAGTGTACTAGAGTTCTGAATGGGATAATGTCTTCGCAGTGAACATGGATAAAAGATTGAACCCCCCAAAAAAATGACTTTCAAGGTTCTGGTCATGGAAATAACAGAAAGATAGAAAGCTCTTGGAGGACTCTGAATGCGTAATATCCTTCTGTATATTTACATTCTATATGAAAATGATACAATTTATTACTAAAGCAGAGAATAAAAAAAGCATCTTAGACTCCTGAACACAAAACAAAGGAAGATTAGGTGTTGGTATACATAAGTTATCATAGAAACAAAGACAGTGTAATGCTCCATATTTTAAAAAATTTTTTAAATTGTAATTGGACACACAATATCTTCATTTATTTTTATATAGTGCTGAGGATCGAACCTAGTGCTTCACACATGCGAAGCAAGTGCTTTACCACTGAGCTCCAGCTCCAGCTCCTCTGCCCTACTTTCAACAGACCAAAATGATGTCATAAAGTATAACAAAGCATAGAAGTTTTTAATATATAATTTTGCATGACTATTTTGAAAGCAGTGTACATTTTCTATTTAAAATTTCATGATTCAATTTTCCTATTATGCATTTTGTAAGTAGAATAAATTGAGATAAATTATCTTAAGTGGTATTTTGTGCCAAATATTCGAAGCATATCACTGCCTTTCCCAAGAGGTTTGATCCACTAATTCTTTAACAAGAGAATGCTGATCACACAACTCTCAGTGTCAGGAAAGGGAGGGAGGTAAAGTTGTTAAAATTTCCCCTAGGAAATGAATGATGAAAATCTCAGGATTTAATTTCTGCTTCATTCCTAAACTTTCACTAACTTCATTCTGGCTTGCAGTCTATTAGTTAGTCAACAGGGACAATAAAAAAACATTCTTTGCCAACTGCATTTTAACAAATTTGGGAATCAACATAAATTAGATGACCATTAGCAATTCAGTTGAGATTAGCCAACTTCTCCCACTGAAAGGGAGTGGTTCCCATGGGCAAAATCTAGATAAAGAATCTTACCCTCTATTATCAACAAAAAGTTGGATATGTTTCAGTTTATCAGAAAATCAATTATCTTTGTCCCTGTTGGGGAAGTGAATTAAACCCAAATTCAACTTAGATTTAAGTTTAAAATAAGTAATTTTATTAGCTGATCTACCTAACACTTTATTACACAATGCATCCAATGTTGTAAACATGCTTTTTGGCAATCTCTTACTTTAGCTCAGGAACTGACTTGGAAAACCCTGGACAACATTTGGATAATGACAATCTCATCTTGTCTTCTTTGGAGAGTAATAATGTAAACAAAATGAGCTCTTTACTGGCAGCCAAATGCAATGGAGATTGTGACTATTCCTTTCCTAATATCAATGTTCCAGGGCTCTTTTCTGAGCATGTTTCTGGGGGCAGAAAGACTCCACGCCTTTATTTAGTATAAGAATCTTATGTGGCATTATCAACTGTTTTTCTCAAGTCAGACTTTTCTAGTGAAAAGTACTACTTGAGAAAGTCATTAATTTATCTGCTATTTTTAAAAACCAGCTCTAAAGTTCTCTGAAGCTTTAATGGAGGGAGTGTCCATGAAAAGGTGTCTAGGATGGTTTTAGTTGTTAGGAAGGGCAGGAAAGCCTTATCAAACTGATGCAGTGTTACCCAACTGCCATTCTGCAGAAGCAAGACGAGGTGAGAGAGAAGAGAATTACACACTTTAGACTAACCGAGTGACCTTACATCCCTTTCCTTCCCAATATACTTTGCTCAAAAGAAAAAAAAAATTCTAGTGTTTCACTTCTTCCTGCTTTAACTGCCAAAAGTACAGAAAAAATATTGTTACAAAGAAAATATATGTACACGTGGTAAGAGATACCTTTGAGATCACTGACACTACCTATAATTTCCTAAAACTTTACAGAAAAACACATTCTAATGCAATTTGGAAACATGCTGAGTTATTTTGGCTTAGCAACTACAAAACCCTAAAGCTGGAGTAACTGGATATTAGATCTGAAAGGAGCCATACAAGTGATCTTCAACCTCCTCATTTTACAACTAGAACCTAAAAAAGTTCAGACAATTGTACAAAGTCACGGCTTGCTAGTACTGGGACAGGGCAAAACATCATCTTGTCATTGTGTGTGTGTGTGTTTTCCTCATTAGTTCACAGATATAAAAGTTGTTCTATTTGTAAATGAAGAACCATGAACTTGCTATCATAAAAAATGGAAAGAATCGAGAATGTCTATTTGGAATTTTTTTTCCTTCCTTTTTTTCTTTTTTTTATTTATATACGACAGCAGAATGCATTACAATTCTTATTACACATATAGAGCACAATTTTTATATCTCTGGTTGTATACAAAGTATATTCACACCAATTCGTGTCTTCATATATGTACTTTGGATAATAATGATCATCATGTTCCACCATCATTTCTAACCCAATGTGCCCTCTCTCCCCTCCAACCCCTCTGCCCTGTCTAGAGTTCATCTATTTCTCCCATGCTACCTGGTGATATTTATCATTTAACTATTGTAATTGCCCTGAGTGGGGTATTATTAGTATCTTCATTTTATCAGAAGATGACAGGCACTATAGGTTCAGTAACTTGCCCAAGGTCACATACCTCCTAAGGGCTGAAACTTGGATTCTAACTAAGCATCTGATCCAGTGTCCTTGTTCTCAATTGTTATGCTATATCACCTCCCTTTGTGGGGTACTAAGTCAGTTAATAGACCAGATTATATGATCATGAATCAGAGTTCCTATGAGCAAGAATAGAGGTTGTATACTCCAGAGGCTAGTGACATCAAATCAGGAGGCTTTGATGAAGGAAAAAGGCATTTCCAGGTCAGCTTAGACTATTGGCCCCTAGTGGTTTTCCACCTTTTCTGTGTTTAAGAACAGAAAGAATGTTACAGATAAGAAGATTATGGTTCATTGAGAATGGGGAAAGTTCTATTAGGCAGAAGTTGAGTATTAGACACATAATCAAGGGGGGAGATCTTTAACCTATGCTCATTGGCTAATTTCCTTATAAAACTTCTGCAGGTCAGGGTGGCTTGGAGTGTTGCACCCTGTACTTGGAAATTTTGTGTTAATACTGTCATGCTTTTCCTGGGGTGCAATGGGTGGCGATCCTAGAGCACATAATCTTAAAATATGAAAAATTCCTAGGTATAGATAATTTATTATTCAAGATTTTGATCTTCTTAATTATGTGGCTTTATAAGCAAATATTTGATTAGCTATATTTTAAATAAAACAGAAGTGCTATTTGATTCAGAAGCTCAGAAAAACAAAAGAACATTATAGGACAGACAGCTAGCTGTTTTCTTGCTCTGCTAATAAAGGTCTCCCTCCAGACTGTTTATATAGTATGCACAGAGTGTCAACTGATGTGGATTGGGCTGGAAACTTTCAGACATAATTAACTTCAGTAGCCAGCCTCATAATGCATCACCTATAATGCATAGCCCAGCCCATACCCCAGAAGAATCTAACAGCTAGCTCACCCCAGGATTGCAACATTTCATGAAGAATTTGTGATTAAAGCCAGACATATAGACAGTAAGAAACCATGTGGTCTGTATTATCTCCACACATCAGTTTTAATGGTACATGCTCTACCCATGACAACATTAAAAGTCAGTACATTATATCTTAAATTGACATATCTATTTCAAAAGTCAAGAAAAAAATGGAAATTGTGTGATTATTAGGATTTACCTCCCGAACCAAAAATCTCAGAATAATGGACTCCAAGAACAATTCTGCTTTTGTGGTGCATTTGTTCTCTATGAGATACAGTGTGCATGCTCAAAACTCAGTGTACACCAAGGATCAAGCCTTTTTGCAGTTCATTATGTGCAATCTTATGCCCCACCAAGAGCCTTCTTACAAGAATCTGAGTCCCATAATGCCAGGGCACCATTCTCTTGCATTTCTTTTGAATCACCTGTAGCACCTTGTAGAGTACTTAGTGTGCTGATGAAGTCTCAAGATTCTTCTTCCTGCTATTAGTTATGCTCTGAACTTGAATGTTTTTGCACAAGAGATTTTTTAAGAAAAATTTCCCTTGACCCACACTGGATGGATGGCATTGAAAAATCAGATGAGTATTCAAAGATATTGAAATGGTGTTTTGGATCTCATAGGGAACACAATCTTTAATTATTCCACCTAGCTTTTTCATTGTGCAGCTCTTTAAGGAAATCAGTGCAACACAAAAACATCCACATTACCTGGGAGAATACAAATCTGGATTAGATAAATCTTTCTGGGACAGTCTTGAAGATTCTGAAGAGTAAATTGAAGGTGAAGAAACCAGACTGAAGTCTTAAATTTATTAGTTGAATAACTTCAGTAAATTGACTTAGTGTCTTAAAATCATAATTTTTCCTAATTGTAAAAGGTGATGATGACACTTTCTTCAAGGGCTTATGGTAGGGATTTATAGCAGCACATGCAAATCATTTGATTATAGCAGATACTCTCTAATGGTTTGGATTCATTTGCCCCTCATATGGCTTGTGCTGGGTATGTAATAATGGTATAATTTGACTATGACATAATTTGAAAATGTAATCTAGTTTTAGCACTGAGATGGTTTAGAAAATGTCATTTCCTTGACTGAATCACCTTTGTGATATAATCTTTTATGAGTCCTAAGAGTTGTACTTTAATCACCTCAATCCTTAAGTCCTAAACAATGTAAAATGAATTTGCTTTGACCAGTGTTCCTTCAATACTTTGGTTCATAAGGACATATCATGACCTCACAGGATGGTCTTTGCCAAGATTCACTTGGAGAATTCATAATGTCACTATAAAATAACATCTTGATCACATCAGAAAGATCTAGAGATATCACTAAATTGTTCAAAGTACACTCCATCAAGAAAAGTGGTTTTAAAGGGTAAGACATTTAATATGTTAACTGAACTTTCCTACTTAGTCTGCATTTGAGATCTTCTGATGGCTTTTGGTTAATCCATTGAGTTTCCCTGCTAATATCTAATATTCCTTTCCATGGAGCAACCATTCACTTAGCCATATGCATCTGGCCCTTGATCTCTGAACACAGGTCATATTTCTAATTTAGACTAAGGCTACCACTCTGAATTCCATGCAGTGTCTCTTACAGACTACGTATTTCTTCAAAAAGCATCTCTTGAGTGTCTATCTTGATGGCTTCTTCAGACCTGCTTCTGTATTGATTTAATAGGTCATTCCATTTGCATTCAACAATGAGAAATTTTTCTACATACTTATTATTCTACCTTCTTTGGCCCTAAATTAGATTGTAAGACTCATAAGCATGAGGGCTGAAGTCTTCTGTGTCTTCACCTAATACCTAAAAGTTATTTGTAATGCCTTATGATAATTAATGTCATCATTACCATGGAAAAAACAAGACACCTTTAGCAACCCAACCATCAATCAAATGACTATGAAAGAACAGCAGCACAATGACTATAAAATATTCTGTCTTAATAGTATTTCAGAATTTGGATCTTCTAAGGAGAACTGCTACTGCTGAAAACATGGGTGAATTCCCTAATTTTCCTAACTTCAACTCCTAACATTTCTGATGAATGTTCTCCTAGTTACCCAATTGACTCAATATAGAACACAAATCAAAGTGCCCAGAAATATCTATGTTAAAAGGTAATCTGTATACCCACAAGTAATAATAAAAAAAATTTAATGGAAGGAGTTGCCTTGCAGAAGCAATGCTGTGTCAAGATTGTTCTTCAGTGTTGAAATCTTGACTGGAATGGTGACAATCAGAGGGTTTGCTAGTTCAGCTAAACATAGCTTCTGCTGCTGCACAGAGGCTTCCTGGGTCTTCTTAGTTTCTAGTTTATTGCTTTCTGAGTTAAAAAAAAATAAGTTGCAGAAATAACAGCTGAAATTTTTCAGACACTCATGAGAGCCTTCTATTTTAATGCTGAGGCATTTGAAGGCCACTCAAGGGGTACATCCATCTGTCTCCTTTCCAGGGGCAATGTCACAGATTTGAGACTCTGACAGTCCAGTCTCTAAGAACTACTGGGTGCATAGGGATGACCCACAGTGTTAATTAGATGAGCAAAGTTTGGTGCATCACTCTGAAAAGTCAATGGGGAGTAAGAGTTCCACTCCAGATGACTGAACATCAAATAAGAATTTGGAAGGGGTCAGAGCATTTGGAATTATCACTCCAGATAATGGTTCTGTTTAGGAGCTGAGCCAGGGAGGCGAGAGAAGTGTGTCTTGCATAGTCTGGCAAGACTTGGAAACATTGGGCTTCTACAGATTCGTTGTGCCTTACAAACTCATTATTACATTGCACTTAATAAATCTGCATTTGATATTTTCTGTAAATTGGCTTGAAATTTTTCACTGATTTTGGATTGTCTGCTCAGCAGTTTTATATTCTCCATTTTTAGAGTGCCCGAATACCATTCTTTCTTTTTCTTTTGTCTGTATTTGCACAATGTCTCTCAAATACACACATATACAAAGATATCATCTACCATTCTCTCAATTGCTCTCTTTACCAGAAGGGCGATTTGCATTTATTTTATTCAAGCAAATCCCATGCATTTATGCCTTCTACTTCCATTCCTGAAGGTCCTTTGAAAAGACTATACTCTCTAAAAAAGCCTTACCAAAGATGATAAAAACATATAGAAGCAGAAAATATTCCATAATTATTAGATTCAAATAGACTTGGCTTGGCATCATGGCTCTGCTATTTAAAGTTCTTGTCAAATCAGATGTTACCCTTCAATTCTCCTAAATAACGGGAATCTCAGCACCTGCTCCTTATTATTTTTATAGACTGACCAGGACATATGGAAAGCTCCTGAAACCTAGCTTATGACATACAGTGTCTATTACATTTCCTCATGTTTGACAATGCTAATGTGATTCTCAGCAGAGAACTTACATGCATTTTGTCAGATTATCTCATGTAGAGAGATCACACAGTATCAGGGGATACTGTCTGTTGGAGAATAAATACTATGCAAGGTTTCTTCTGCTTCACTAGACATGACAAATTGTTACTCCTATCTGCCTTATGTGTGTGATTCTTCCTATACTCACATCTCTAATGTATTAAGGATATTCTATACACATCCTTTATCTCCTAGAATTACTCCTTGGAGAAGCTTGAGTTGACATCATGTCTTTCTTGCTTGTTCTCACCTTAAACATTCAGACCTAAGTCAAGGTTCACTTTTCACTCTTTTTTTGTCCTTCTACCTTCCTGTTATTCAGGTATTTATTGTACAATATGATTATATGTTCATGTGTCTTTCCCTGGTTCTAGGTTGTGAGCAGCAAACTGAAGACAGAAATTGCTAATGTAATTGTCCCCAAAACATTTCACAGGGCCTTGAGGGTAGTAAGTGCTCAATAAATATTTGTTGAATAACGAATGTACTTTTGAATGAGTGTGTCTTATAATTTTTTCGAATTCATGACAATATGAATTTTCCTGGAGTTTATTTTTGGGAAAAACTATAGATAAATATAGTTGACCTAAAAATTATATCATTTTTTAAAAGTTTTGTCTTATTTACCTCAGATCTATTTCCATCATTTAATGCACCACTAATACAGTTCTCAACTTGTAATACAAAACTTAATGGTTCTTTAAGTGAAGACTGGCATTACAGCAATTGGTGAATCTCTAACATAACTCTTTTCTAATAGCTAATTGTGAATGTCACCTGGAAATTTCGTCCTAAGAAAATGGGAATTTTTAACTTACATAAATAGAACTTATGAAATGGCAATTTTCATAAGCAAATACAATTCTACAGTGAGGTTCAACAGTTAGCCTATGTCTCTGTGTGTGTGTTGGGGGGGGGGGCGGGCACTGGGGATCAAACCCAGGGATGCTCTACCATTGAGCTACATCCCCAGCTCTATTTATTTATTTATTTATTTTTTAGACAGAGTCTTGCTATGTTGTCCAGGATAGCCTTGAATTTGGAATTCTCCCTCAGCCTCCAGAGTAGTTGAGTCTACAAGCAGGCACCACTGCACTCAAGTAGCCATTGGACATTCTTGAAATCAATAGCAATTCTAAACATATAGACTGGAAGATCTAAAGAAATTTCAAATAAAGTTTCACTGTTCTAAATATTCTATAAGAACTTTTGGAACAAGCCAGTTTCAAGGAGTTTGAGATTTCATATGGATAATCTTATATACTGAAAAAAAGCCAAAAATGATACATTTGTTGAACAGTGAAAAAAGAATGAAGGATTCATCCCCTTTTGATGTGATTTTTCGATAAGGTCAGGAAAAACATCTTTCTTTACTGAAAGTTTTACAATATAAAGAATATAAAGAAAGTAGTATTTAGCAACCTGGTATTTGCTCTGTGTCCCTAAGATATTTATTTATTTTTATTTTTATCAGTGAATAATTATACATAATATTGGGATTCATTGTAACTTATGGTAACATAATTGGGTCAGTTTCCTTCCCCAGACCTCTTCTTACCTTCCTTATCTCCTTCTCCCAATTCCCCTTCCTTGACCTTACTGCTCTCTTCTCTATTTACATGAGATTATTTTTAATTTTACCCTTTTATTCTCTTTTTTTTTTACATATGAGAGAAGACATATGACCCTTGACTTTCTGAGTCTGGCTTATTTTGCTTAACATGATGTTCTCCAGTTTCATCCATTTTCCTGCAAATGACATAATTTTGTTCTTCTTTGTGGCTAAATAAAACTCTGTTGTGTATATATAATACTTTTTTTAGGTGTTCATCTGTTGATAGACACCTAAGAGGGATGAGGATATAGCTCAGTGGTAGAGTACTTGTATAGTATGTGTGAAGCCCTGGGTTCAATCTCCACTGCTTGGGGACAAAAGAAAATAGGTAAGCAGACACCTAGGTTGGTTTCATAACTTTATTAATGTGAATTGTGCGGCTAAAAACATAGGTGTGCATGCATCACTATAGTATGATGGCTTTAATTCTTTCATATAAATTCATATTATATAAATACAATTCTTTCATATATATATNAATCATATATATATATGTGTGTATATATATATATATATATATATATATATATATATATATATATATATAATATATATATATATATATTTCATATATAGCTGGGTCATACTATGGTTTTATACCCAGTCTTTTGAGGAACATCCACACTGATTTTCATAGTGGTTGCACTAATTTACAATCACATCAACATTGCAGAAGAGTTCTTTCCCATCCCCCATCCTCACCTTCTTTATTATTTTTATTCTTGAAGTTGCTATTCTAATTGGAGTGAGATGAAATCTCAGCATAGTTTTGATTTGCACTTCCCTAACTGCTAAGGATGTTGCACATTTTTGCATACACTTGTTGATCATTTGTACTTCTTCTGAGGAATATCTGTTTAGTTCATTTGTCCATTTATTAATTGGTATATTTGATTTTTGGTGTTGATTTTTTGTGTTTGTTCATATATTCTACATATTAATCCTCTGCTGGAAGACTAACTGACAAAGATTTCCCCCTTTATGTAGGCTCTCTCTTCAACCCCTTAATTTTTTCCATTGCTATGCAGAAGCTTTTTCATTTGATGCCATCCCATTATTAATTCTTGGTATTATTTTCTGAACTTTAGGAGTCCTGTTGAATAAGTTGTTGCCTATGCCTGTATGTTGGAGTGTTTCCCCTGTGGTTTCTTCAAAAAGTCTCTGGTCTAATTCCTAGGTCTTTACTCCATTTTTCATTGACTTTTGTACCTGGTGAGAGATATGCCTCTGGTCTCATTTTCCTACTTGTAAAACCAGTTTCCCCAGCACCATTTGTTAAAAAGGCTATCTTTTGTCCAACATATCTTTTTGGCATTGAAAAAAAATATTTTATTAGGTATTGACAGACATCTATCTATCTATCTATCTATCTATCTATCTATCTATCTATCTATCGTGCTGAGAATCAAACCCAATGCCTCACACATGCAAGGCAAGCACTCTACCACTGAGCCACAACCCCAGTCCCTTTTTGGCACTTTTTTCCAAGGATCAGATGACTGTATCTGAGTGGGTTTGTCTCCATGTCCTCATATTCCATTGGTCTATGGGTCTTTTATAATGCCAGTACCGTGTTGGTTTGGTTGCTATGTTTCTGCAATATAATTTGTAATCATGCTGGTGCACAACTGTAATCTCAGTGGCCTGGGAGGCTGAGTCATGAGGATCAGGAGTTCAAAGCCTGCCTCAACAACTTAGCAAGGCCCTAAACAACTTAGCAAGAACCTGTCTCTAAAATAAAATACAAAAAAGGACTGGGAAGGTGATTCTGTGGTTGAGTGCCCCTGTGTTCAATCCCAGTACCAAAAAGCAAAATCAAGTATAGGAAATGCCTCCAGCATTGATGGTGTGTGTTTTTTTTTTCATTGTTGTTGTTTTGTATTTTGTTTGTTTTGTTTAGTTTTGACCTAAGTTTACTTTGACTATTCTGTTTTTTCTAGATGTGTGAAGAATGTAACGGCATTTTTATGGGTATTGTATTGAATCTATCCATCATTTTGGTAACGTGGCCATTTAGACAATGATTCTGCCTGTCCTTGAACATGGGAGGTCTTTCCATCCTCTAGTGTCTTTGTTGTTTTTCTATTTCTTTTTTCAGTGTTTTGTAATTTTTGTTGTTGGGAGTCTTTCACTTTTTTGGTGAGATTTATTCCTAAGTTTGTTTTTTTAAGCTATTATAAATGGAATTGTTTTCCTGATTTCTTTTTCAGTGGATTCATCATCAGCAAATAGAAAAGCTGTTTATTTTTGCTTGTTGAATTCATATTCTGCTAGTTTGCTGAATATGTTCGTCAGATGTAGAAATCTTCAAGTGGCTTTTTAAAATCATCTCAGTATAAGATTATCTGCAAACAGTGATGGTTTGACTTCTTAGGATATTTAGTTTTTAGTTAGAAGGTGAGTTGTCAATGACTTCATATCCATTTGAAATCACTAATGATTTTGATATGTTTTTGGCCTATGTAATCCCCATAATTCTTTTTTTTCACTAATAATTTTATTGGTAGCCTTTCCTTCATAGTTTATGTGTCTGCATCTCTCTTACACATCCCTAGGAACACAATTAAAATAGGCCTGGACAATATGGTAATGAGACAACAAATTTTCAACGGTAGTAAACATGAATAACTTTCAAAATATTTGATGGACATTGTATAATTCATTATGTAGTTCACAAACTCACAACTTCAGTGTGCACTGTAACAAAAAAACAAAAAAGAAAGAAAGAAAGAAGAAAGAAAGAGAGAAAGAAAGAAAGAAAGAAAGAAAGAAAGAAAGAAAGAAAGAAAACATCAGGGCTCAAACTCTGGCTGTAAACTAAAGCTTAGGTGACCAAGAGACTCTCAAAAATCACCTGAGTTATATTTTTTTCCTTGCTATTTAATATTTTAAGAAAAAAATGCATTGTTTACTATGACTTTTTAAAGAAAAGGTGAAAAGTTACTTTTTGAAGAATTAAGAGAAACTACTAGATTGTATATTCTGTGATTGGACAGGCATGGTTATTATAAAAAAATTAACAACTCTGCCATACTATATATATTTATAGAAAGATACACATTCATATCTAGGAAATTTACTGATGTTTAAGAGTAATCAAATACTGTTATTCTCCAGATATGATCAGGTTGTCAATCTCTCAGCCTATTGTCTATCAAAATGAAAAGTTTTGGTAGTCACAACAGTAGGGTAGGGTTGCTGGCATCCAATGGATACAGATCAAGAATTTTGCTAAGCCTTCTATAATATGCAGGGCAGACTCCTAAAATAAATAATAATCTGGTTTGAAATGTCAGTAGAGCTAACAAACCTTGATCTAAGAAAAAAATAATATTGTAGTTGCAAGATTATGAATTAGAAACCACAGGAAGAGAATTTTAATTTAAATGCCATATGTGTTTCTCACATATTTATGAAGATATTACTATCTAGATCTAGTATGAAAAACAAAATCATATGTGTAAAAGTATCTTGTAAAACTAAATAAATTATCTAAATGAATTAAATCATAATATGAATTCTTCTGGTTAAAGGAAACCAAGGTAGAAACCTGATAATGCAATCTCTGCAGATGGTTTTATATAGAGAATGTAAAGATTTTAATTAGGTTACTAAGGCCCAATTATTTCTCATACTCAATGAAGAGATATGAAGACAAAATTTTACATATGTATTATGTATATATATGCATATGTATATATATTGATCCAGATATTTTAGTATACCTTAGATTCTCCAGTTACAATTAATGTCAGTTCTCAGTGTGGTTGGGAGATGTTTAAAATGACTGAGTGTGATTTGCAGAAGGATGGAAGTGACCTAAATGACCTCTGAAAGCTCCTTCCATACTTAAGACCTCCACTGACTTTATTCCCCAAGATTAGCTGTCAACAGGCTTTGGCAGGTTGTCTTGTGGGATTCCAGACATTGCCACATTCAGGAGCTCTTTAATCAATTGTCTCCTTTTGGTCTCTTCATGCTTCATTCCTGGTGGTCAAATCCATTCTCAACTAATTTGCTGAAAAAAAAAATAGCTTTCTTTTTGTTATTGTTTCTTTCTTCATAAATCCTGATTCTGTAATGCTTTTTTAAAAATACATTTGGAAAGAAACTCAAAACCTTCTTCTTGCACCTCCCCCTTCTTGCTCCATAAAATTCCTTCTCCATTCTGAGCCATGACTAACATGTACAGTATGCTTGCAATGAAAATTGTTTTTCTCTCCTAAATATCCTAACTCCAGATTTTCACTATTATGACTGTAAGCTTTGATTAAGATATATGTTGAAAGTAATAATCTGTTTTAATCCCAGTTCCAGGTTCCTTCCCTTATCACACCAAGGAACTTGAGAAGAAGATTTAACATAACTACATATTACAGTTCATTTCAGCCTAGAGAATCACAAGTAGTTAATGCTACTAAAAGGGGAAAATACACAAGGTTGGAAAGTGGAGAAATAACTACAGACATAATTAGCTACAAGTGTGATTGTGCATATCTGAGCAATAAGAAAGAACATTTGGCTCTTCCTTCAGAGTACAAAAATAAATGTAAATATGAGACGTGTTAAAAATAACACAGCCTGGACACAATAGAGCACAGTTGGACAATTTGGGGGCACTAAGTATCATGATAAAATATTTCTGTCCCTTCTATTAGTATTTTATCAGTCTTCTTTCATTTAATCCTCTAAAACTGTTCTTCTATTATTATGCTTATAATAGTCTCAGATTTTAGCCAATCCAGTATTGAAATTTTACTCTCTCACCCCTGTATCCATTAATTCCTAGTTTGTGTTATTTTATTTTCTCTTTCACCCTCTAATGGAAGCCAATTAGAATAATGAGGGCAAGAGGTTATATATACATCTGGCCCCTGCATTCAACATCCTGGTTTATCTTTACACTTTGTTGAGAACAATGGTAAAGGTGGGCAAGGAGATCCCTTTGTATATATTTTTAATGTCAGAAAAAAAGAATTCTGTGATTTCACATATGTGACATCTGAAATGACTCAGACATGGAGACATCATTGCTTCTTAGTTTCATGTTTAATTGACAGAGCCAGGAGAGAAGGAGGTGAAGAAAGAAGGCAGGACTTGCATGGAGTGAGGCTCTTTTAGGGACTGGGCTTGAGCAGGCATGGCTTTCATTATATTTAAGTGAATTAGTCTGTTTCCTTTAAACAGGAGAGATTAACAAGCCACCAAGGGCCTGCTGTGGGATTCTGACACTTTTAGTGGCTTGTGACGTATGATTTGTGAATATCAATTCACCTTCAAAAGCAAAAAGCAAATCTTACCATTAGCATGAACTATGCCAAAAGCTGATTTTAGGTTAGTTTGGTTGAAATTCATTAGGAAAGGCATTTGCTAAGATGCAGAGATAAATCTTTTATTTGATCCAGTGTTCTGATACTTTTTAAGTTATCCTTTGGACTTTGAAATGGCTACATGTAGATGTGGGCATTTGATATGAATAAATTTTCATTAATAAATAGAATACCTCAAGTCTTAAACTTGGGAACTATGGGGAAATTAAATAAAAAGGGGAAATATCAGAAATCCTAAGTAAACTCCTCTTAAAATTTTTCTTTCTTAGTGAAAGAACATGTCTTCGGGCAGTTTGGCATCAAGACAACTATTTCTCAAAGTGCAAGACAACAAAATAAACATTTTTCCTCATGTGTGAATAGGTAAGAAAAATTTCAATATTAAATAAATGACATAAGAGATTTAAAACTGAAAGAACTGATAGAAAAATTGATTCTTACTATAAATCTACTTTAAAAACATTTCCAGATCATCATTTTTTGAAAAAGCAAGTAAGAGAAATAATTTTATGCTTTCTTTGGAACACAAAACATTATGACAAATTTTACTTCTGGAAAAATACATACATCTTTCCAATCCATTTATTATTTAGCTATCATGAGTATTGAGACAAAAATGGTCAGGAGTCAGAATTTTGTAGATGCAAGTAAGAATTCATAGATGACAAGAAGAGATAAATTTTGGTCTTTATGTAAGCAAAATCTAGTCAAGAGAATAAAGAGTACTACATGTTTCCTCCAACAGTAGAATTTGATCATCTGATATACCATAGTAGAATTTCAAATTGTGATTTACTGACGAATGCAACAGCATAGTGACTTAGTGCTAGGGTCACTCTACCTGGGTTCCAACCCTACAGCCACCACTTATTAACTGTAAGACTTCAGTGAAAGTCATTTGGTCAGTGTCCTCAAATTTTCATCTGTAAACTGGGATGACCTGGTATCCACACCCTCAAACTGTGAGTTCATTTGCAGATTCATTTGCAGCTGAAATAAGTACATATATAAAGTAGACAGGACTAACTTAGCATTCAGTACCATTAGCTGTTATTAATTGGTCCAGGACTAAAACCAGAGCTGAAAAAGTATCTAAAACCAGGAGGTAAGTTACCAGTTGCTGAGACAATTCACCTAGCATTCAGCAGTCACGTAATTCTGCCTATGAAATTCTCATAGGTATGTTTTTTAAAATGTGCCTATTTAATAAATGAATGCCACAGACATCAGAATGATAAAAATAACAATGGCATATGAAGAACCCACATGTTGATTAAAACTGAACTGCTGGTTAAAACCTGGACATTTTCCGTGAGTAACATAGGGAAGCAAGGATTTTCTTTATAGTCAATTTGAAAGAATGTAGGAATATTATGAATCCTTCATATATTTTGATATAAAATAAGAATGAATTTAATAATACAAGTTATTCCAAGTTCTCATTTTTCTCTTTCAGGTCCCCAGCTCTAATTCATCACAAAATATCATTATTACTAACATGTTTAAAAAGTTTGTTAGTTCAGTTAGGGTGTCAGTCATGAGTAAGAACATGGGGGAATTAGGATGTTCTAAGGTAGCATGGTCTTTATTCTACAACCACTGTCATCAAAGAGAGAACAACATACAATATGACAATTGATGGATGGCATTTTTCTGGTGCAATTCTGATTCTTTAAAAAGAGAAATAATTTTATGCTTTCTTTGGAACACAAAACATTATGGCGAAATGCTTTTAGTCAAGTGCCTCATAAGACATAGCATAGCAGGATATAACAAATAATTTTAAAACCCCGTGAAGTCTTTTAGGTTTGAGGAAAACCCCAAACATGCTACTTTAGGTTGGTTAGTACAATAATGATCTTGGACTAATAAATTATGGCAAATGTCAGTGGTTATATATTACTAAGTTCAGCTGAACACATTCTGATTAGCTTACTAAACGACTTTGGAGCCTTCAGTACAGAGAAAAAAATTAAATATAGAAGAAAATAAGGTACATCAGAAGTGTGTTACAGTTTTGTCAACTCTTTAACATTTTCATATTCATATCTTCTATGACTTTAGAGAAGATATTCCTTGAGTTACATGGGATACAAATCTGGGATGAGTTGTCTTTAGTAGGTATAAAGAAATGTAATTTATATTAGAAGTGAGTCTATAATTTGCATAGTCATGAGACACTCAAGGTAGACATGGTCATAGTTTTTACTATAGTTTCAGTCCTGATCATCAGAAAAAAGGGTCATGTATAGGAACTGAAACCCAAATAATATCCAATTTCATTCATGATAAAAAAGAATTCTTCAAAACCAAGAAGAATTCTTCCCAACAAGAGATAAGAAATTAAGGAACTGCTAGAGTTCCAATGATGGTTCCCAAGGAAGCTATAAAATCTCATTGATATTTCTTCTTCATGTCACCAGAATTGGAAACTTTGCTCCAAATTCAAATCATCACTTTCAGGGCTAATGTGGCTCTAACACTTTGGGGATTAGAGGCACGTATACACAAATTCCTGTGGCTTAAAAAAAGATGAAGCAGGGAAGAACCCTGAAAATCTGTTAACACAATTGCATCTGCTTGTTTCATTCCCAGCTCTTGCTCATAAATAGCAGGGGTGGTGCACTCGGACATGGTGAGAAAACAGCCCCAGTGAGATGAAGATGTCTTCTCCTTCCCCCTTCCAGCTTGAGTGCGCATGTGTGCGTGCACACACGCATGTGCGCATGCACACACACATATGAACACACTCTCAGACACAACAGGGAGCTGAAAACTGACCTCATCTTAGATTTATCAGAAAATCTCTTTCACCAACCAGGGAGCATTAGAGCTTAAGCAATGTTTAAACTTACTTTAACATTTCTTTTTAAATAGAAAACACAGGCACTTGCTCCTTTTCCAGAATACATGAAAAAAAATGGGAAATGTGTAAACATGGAATATGTACATACAATCTTTTCGGTCAAATTTTTCATATTATACTTTCCTCCCATCATTTCCACACTTAATGTCACTCTTACTATTATGCTTTCTTAAGTTGTTTTTTAGAGGACAGAATTAAAGTTCACAATGTGTTATACAAACCCTTTATTTGACCCCCCATCCCATAAGACATTGCTGAAATAAGATGCATAATCTGCATTTTGACCAAGCATACCAGTGTATTCTGATCATGTGGTAATAATTCAAGTATGAGAAATATCTACTATTGCCTATTAATATTAATTATTTCCAATTTGGCCTCCTTCTCCTTCTGCTCCAAATCTCTTTATTAAGTGCTGAATAGAAGGAATCTTATCTTTATTAAGAGAAATGACTAGGTCTGAGTTTCAAATAAGAATGTACAACTGTCTCTGTGGCTATTTTGACACTAAGAAAGTTTCAGAAACCTCCTGGAGATTCAAATGCTATCTTCCTGGCCTCAGTGAATATAAGTAAAATGCTGTGCTTGAGGTAATCCTGGGTCATGTCTCTTACTCAGTTCCCTCGCACCAGATCCCTATTCCTAATTGCCCCTACCTTTCCAAATATCAGCACCATTATCTCTCTTCTCAAATTACTATAGCCCCAGCACTCAGTCAACAATGAGTGTTAAGGAGGAAAAAAGTGCACACCATAACACTCTAAACTAGCAGCTGTTACTATCAGCCTCAGCTTGGAAAAAGCCCCATTGCCCAAAGACTTGATAACAAAAGGTTTATCTCCTGTCTACAACTTCATAGTTCCTACTGCTGTGAGAGAAACTAATTTTCTGTTAAGAGGGAACAGCAAGTCTGGGATTGTTGCTCAGAGGTAGAGTTCTTGCCTAGCATGTATGAGGCACTGGCTTCAATCCTTAGCACCATATAGACATAAATACAAAAAGAAAATAAAGCTATTGTGTCCATCTACAACTAAAAAAAAAAAAAACTTTTTTAAAAAAGGAAATACCAGTCATAGAATCATACTGTTTTCTCCAGGCCTCAAAAATTCAATTGATATAAACAGACATGATAATAAATTTTAGAAAAATTATGCTATTATGAAAACACCTTGAGATGAGAAAGGCTTAAACACAGAATGTTGTGTGAATTGTACGCATAGTCAAAAAAGTATAGATAAAACAAAGTATTAATTTGAAAAAGAGCAAAGGCACAGTAGCTTCAATGAACTGTATTTAAACATTGAAAACATCCTTCAGACTATTAATTACATTTTAATTGCATTATCTATTATTTTAAATAATTGATCTTCTGTCACTGTTAACTATAAAGGGGACTCATTAAGTAGAAAAGGTTTCCGTGGGGTTAGCATCCACATTCAGGAGGGGCTCTTGTACCAGTGCAAGAGAAACTCTTTAATTCAGAGAGACTAAATTGATAACCTAGTAGAGAAGAGCTCACCTGTATAGCTAAGTCCTAAACCAAACAAGCAAACTTTTTCTTATTGTATTATCTAATAGGAAAGCAATTTGAGCAAATGCACTATATATTTTAAACAATGGTTTACAAACATGGAGTCACTCAAATTTGTTATCTGTCCATTTAGATTCAACTATATTTAAGGTCCTATTGTGAACCTCATACTCTGCTAATATATATATTTTTTTTTACATAAATTAGTTACAGAATTAATTAAGAAGTAGGGAAAGTATCAAAAGTATCAGCACTTACATCTATTTGAGTCCCTGCTTGGTGCTTTCTGCCTTAAGGTCTTTTTTTTTTTTTTTTGTCAAGGATCCTTATTTGTTCTACACAAAGCTGTTATCGTTTGCAGTGTTAACTTTCTGGGACTGCTGTAACAATGTACCACAAAAGTCGTGGCTCAAAACAACAAAAATTTATTATCTCTCAGGTCTGGAGGCCAGAACTCCAATATCCATTACACTGGGCTGAAAGCAAGGTGCTGTCAGGGACAGATTCCCTTTTGAAGCTATCCAGGGGCACATCTACTCCTTGCCTCTTTCAGCTTCTGGAACCACATTCCTTGGTTGATGGCCCATCCACTCTGTTCAAAGCCAACAGTGCAGCATCTTCAAATCTCTCCTTCCATCATCAAATCAGTTCTTCCATCTGTACGTATATCTATTCTCCTGCCTCCCACTTCTAAGAACATTTATGGTGGCATTTAGGGTCCACATGGATAATCAGGATAATATCATCTCAAGATTTTTAATTTAGCCATACTGGTAAAACTTTACAGTTTCCAGGGATTAGAACCTTTGGGTAACTATTATTTGCTCTTTTGTAGTCTATTGCCCTCCCCCAAATTAAATGTATTCCATATGCAAGATATTCATCCCATCCTTCAACATTCCCCAAAGTCTTCACCCATTATAGCATAAAGTTCAAAAAATTCATGTAAATGTCATCAACTCAAAAATTTATAATCTCCTAATCTAAATTATGTATGGATGTTACTCGCATCAAGAATCTAATCCTGGGGCTGGGGATGTGGCTCAAGGGGTAGCCCGCTCACCCGGCATGCGTGCGGCCCGGGTTCGATCCTCAGCACCACATACAAAGATGTTGTGTCCGCTGAAAACTAAAAAATAAATATTTAAATTCTCTCTCTCTCTCTCTCTCTCTCTCTCTCTTTCTCTTTAAAAAAAAAAAAAAGAATCTAAATCCTGTATGGATGATAGTCTGATCAAGATCCATCCTGGGGGAATATTATTCTCCATCAATGATTCTATAAAAGTAGGAAATATGTTATCAAGTCCCAAAACACAGTGGTGGGCCATTCTCATTCCAAAGAGAGAAAAATGTAAAGAAGAAAGAGGTCACTAGTCCCAAGCAATTTCAAAATCCAGCAGAGAAAATTCCATTAAGTTTCAAGGCCTTGGAATGAACCTTTTTGACTTGAGGGTCCTGCCTCTGAGCCCATTTTCAGTCTGTTTGGGCACACAGATCTTCCTGTGCACCAGGCTCTGCATTCAAAGTGACCCTTGCTTTTCTTTTTCTTTTTCTTTTCTGACAGTGTTTATTTATGGCTGGGTACTTTCATCAGCCTTCCCTCGTTTTTCCTTCTCTTCATCACTCTTTAGTCCAAGGTGGCAGAACTTCTGCTGATATAACATTATCAAGTACTTTGTGGTCCTACTGTGTATGTCATGGGTTCATGCCATGAAAGGATCCTCCACAGATCTTTTCTGCATGATCTCACGTCTATTCCTAGCTTCTGCTGAGATAGCTGAGGAAACCCTCTGTCAGTCTTGTCTCTTCAGCACTAGCTACTCCCTGGGCCTTGTCTGTGGAGTATGTTTTCTTAACAGTTCATCTCCTAATTTAGCATCCTTCGTAATCTGAATAGGTTGAGTTTCTCAAAGCATCAGACACTGTCTCTATTCTGCTTATTAGCTAGTAATCTTCACTTTATTTCCTTTCTCTTGAATTTTACTTTAAGCAGCCAGAAGCAACTACACTGGTCCTTCAACAGTTGCCTTGGTAATTTTCTCAGCTAAATATACAAATTCACCACTTCAAAGTTTTGCTTTTCACACAAGGATTGCCTGTCCTACAGTTTCTAATAACACAATCCTCATTTCTTACTGAATCCTCCCCAGAAGTACTTTTAATGGTCATATTTCTACCAACATTCTTTTATGAGGATATACACATTCTCTACTGGGATAGATTTTCTCTACTGTGTCCCTCATTGCCTTTCAGTTTCTCTCCAGAATGTCTTTAATTGCCACATATTACCAGAAATCTGCAGAAATCTGTTTGAATAAATCTAGCTTTTTTTTTAATGGTGTGCCTCACAATTCTTCCAGAATATGCCCATTGTCTAATTCCAGAGTCACTTTTATACTTATAGGTATTTGCTACTGGAGCACCTCACTTTGTGTTTCAAAATCGGTATTAGTTTCCTATGGCTTTTCTAACAAATTACTACAAAGTTGGTATCTTAATACAAATACATTCCTTTACAATTCTGGGGCCCAGAAGTCCAATTTCAATTTCACTGGGCCTCGACTAAAGTGTCAGCAGTGACAAGCTCCTTCATAGTTTCTAGGGGGACAAACTCTTCTTTTCCTGTTCCAGCTTCTACAGTCACATTCTTTGGCTCATGGCTCCTTCCTTCATCCTCAAAGTCCACAGCTTTGCATCTTTAAATCTTCCTCTGTTATCCTCATCAAATCACCATTTGCCCCCTCTATGTCTAATCTCCCTCTGTCTCTCTTACAATAACAATACTTGCGTTGGCATTTGGGATTCACCTGGATAATGTGAGATAATCTCTTCATCTCAAAATCCTTCATTTAATCATTTTTGTTAAAACTTTACCTCATAAAGTAACACCCACAGGATCTAGTGTTTAGGACCTGATGTCTTTGGTTGACAAGTATTCCACATACTATAGTTATTATTTTTTAACATAATTATCTTCCTGAAATCTGGTCCTTAATCCATAAAATGAGCATCCTGAACTAAAATATTTTAATAATAATTTAGTTCAATGCAGTGCACTCATTTCATAGATTAAGTTTCTGAGGCCAGATAAGTAAATGACCGGCTTAAGATAGCACAGTAAATGTTTTGACACAGCCAAGACTACAAGCCATATCCCTTTACTCCCACTCTCTGCAGTACATTATTCTTTTTCTCCAAAGAAATTACTAAAAATTGTTCATTTCTTAATTCACATGGTATCCAAGAATTCAAACTTCAATCTGAAATCAAGAATAACTATCTCATAGCCAGCAAGAACTTTGAAGAAGAGTGAAGTCATTTAATATCTACTGAACATAATCAATGGTAATCTTGAAATCTAGAAATCTAGAAAAATAGGCAAAACATAAAAGAGCCATTTCATGATTACATAATTTTTATTCAGGTATTTGAATAAACGTAAGTCCTTCACTTTCACTTAAGCAACGATGACCTTACTAACTTATTTTCTAAACTCTTAGAGTTATAAACTTTAGAACTGAATAAAATTTTAAGAGATCACTTACTTTATCCACTTCTTTTTAGGTAGGTAGTATACTAATCACATTTTCTGGAACAGGTAACTAACACAAAAAAGTTTAAGTGACTTGACCAAGGTCATATGGTTTCAAAAGAGCAATTCATTTCTCTCTCCCCCCACCATATATGCCAGATATTGAATTATTGAATTATGTGCTTAAAGGAAAAATCAATTAAATATAGTCTGCTAGTCTGCACACTCAACAAGTATTCAGTTTATGAGGAAACTAGATGGGTTATTGTCCCAAAAAAACAGTCAACCAATCAAATGTAGAACTGTGCTATGATACTAGACATAAGGTTTTGAGGAAGCACAAGTTTTCCAAGGACAACAGAGTGGTCAGGAAGGCTTCTCATCTAACTGAAATCTTAAAGGAAGGAGAACTGGAGATAAGGGAAAGGACACCATCCCAGATAGATTTTGTATATCTGTGCCCTGGGGACAAGGCACATTCTGGAACTAAAAACAACTTTGAATAATGGTAGTTTGGTAAGGAGTCAGGCCAGGGGGTTGGGAGGTGGCAAATCATGAGGATCTTACCTGATATATCTTTGAAGGAATGTAAATATGATTCTAAGAACATTGGGAAGAAATTGAAATATCTAGGAGGGAACTGTCTTGTGTAGACGTGCCCCTTACATAGACCAAACTGACAAAGAATTAGATGATTTTATAATAGAACACTTAAGACTGAGTGGGATGCTATTAATAAATATGCCAGATCATGAGACATTTACTGGGACTATTCCAGGCAAATCAAGACAGGAGATCACCCTGGCCACCACTGGGCTGGGTTTGAATCCTGACTCACTTAGGCTAACTATGTAACTTCAGTCTGGCACTATTAACTTTCAGGCTCGGTTTTCTCATGTAAATGTGGAAAGGTAACGATGATTATCTTATTCATAATATAGTATTTTCTGAGGATAAATTGATGAAAATATTAAAAAATGTTTTGTAAGCTATACATTTAGGTGGCATATTATCAATTTTCTGTTTACGTTTTTAAAACTATTCCCTAATCTAGGGATCTTTTCAGATAATGGGATAATTAACAAGAGTCATCATAAGAAAGAGTAATGACAGCTAACAGTTTTGACTCTGAAAATGTGCCAAGTCCTATATTTACAATTTTCCATTTGTGGTCTCATTTGTACATTCATGAACTCATCTTCCCAGCAATGATGAAGCAGATGACATTATTATCTTTACTTAGATGTGGAAACCAAGATCTGGAGGGTAACTTGCCCAAAGTCACGTGGTTATGAGGTTTTAGAATTCAGATTCTCCACCAAGAAGTCTGACTCCAGAGCTCAAGTTCTCATTTGTGAATGTAGATATATATATCTACATTATATATACTGTCAGAATCCTGCTCCTAGTTTGTTTAAAAACTACTTAACTATACTCTTCTGTAAGAAAAAAACAATAAAACTGCAGTCTACTGTCTACTTGATTTCTTTTCCTTATCAATTAAATCAAGTAAATCTAAGACAATTTAGAATAATAATGACAAGAACAAATACAGAACTGGATCAGGTGGCTATTGATGCCTTAGTAGTTCCCTTTTGGAATCTTCCAGAAATTACATAGTCCCTTCCCAGTGATATTAACATAATAAGCAATTTTTAGATAGAGAACACTTTAAATTTTAAAGTAGTGACCACTTGACAAATTAGGAATAGTAAGGATGTAGTAAAGATCTAAAGAATTACATCTTTTTTCATGACCCTCGTATGAAATTAGTTCTGTAAACTTTTTTTTTAAAAAATCAAGCTACAAGGGCTGAGGATGTGGCTCAAGCGGTAGCGCTCTCGCCTGGCATGCGCTGGGCGCCGGGTTCGATCCTCAGCACCACATAAAAATAAAATAAAGATGTTGTGTCCACCGAAAAACTGAAAAATAAATATTAAAAAAAAATCAAGCTACAACTTTTGCTATGTACCATATTTAGATTACGTCTATTATAGTAGCATAGATTTTTTCCAAGTAGTCCTGTGCTTTCTTTTTCCTTTACTTTAAAAAGTAAAGTGCTAATAATAAAAATGAAGAAGGTTGGTTTTAAACAAAATGTTAATGCAAGCTTTTGCCAGAAATCTTATGTCCACAGATGTAGAAATGTCTGCCTGCTCCCTCTTACCTGGTAGCACACACTAGTACCTTTATTTTGCATGCCGACCATCATGCAAATGGTTCCACCCATTGGTCTGCCCAGTTAACTGAAAACTTCTTGTCTGGCTCTGCACCCACATGCTTCTGTGCCTTCTCTTGGAATATTTACTCATCTGTGTCTAGCTGGAGTCTTTTCTCCTCAGTGTGACCTCCTGATGTTATCCATCACTCGCTCAGATAGAGATTGCTGTTTATTTAAATCCTGCCTAGTTTGTTAGCATTGACTATAAACTGCCTTATATGATCTTCCAGTTCCAGCTCCCTGTAACATCTCCTGTCTCTAATCCAGACGGCAAATCTTGTGAGGGTTGCAGCCACAAAGGTCAATCATGGGATGAGCAACAATAAATAACTAGAGGTTTACTGAAAGTTGAACATTGGTAGTAATCATAGTTTAAAACTGTGCCATATTTGAAATAAATTATGTGGTTTGACATGTCTAATAATTATGTTTACTTTTTTTCTTTTTGCTTTTCTTCCTATAACTTTTTCAAGTCTTACCTATATTGTTACCTATATTGTTGTTATAGTTTTTTCTTTTGTTTTCATAACTTGTGTCCTTAAAGACATTTTTTTTATCTTCTATTCATATTTTCAGTTTCTTGCTCTCTTGTCAAGCTACCCTTCAATCTTCAAATATGTGTACCAGTCTCTTGAAGAATCAGGCCTCTACTCTTGTCCCCAAGCTTCAGAACTGTTAAGGCATCCTTTTTGTTTCTCCCATAGCCAGTGCCTCAGTTTTTCATAATATAATCTCTTGATTTGCTTATGTTTTTATGTTTTTTTTTAACATTGTCTTAGGATTGCAAACTCTACGAGAGCAGAAATGTCGACATTTTCCAATAGTGTTTCTACCCAGTGCCTCACATAGTAACTGACAAAAAGGAGGCATTCACCTGTCTGTCGAATGAGTTAAGAGGTAAATGATCTCATTTAGTCTACCACGTAGGAAAGAGGTGGCTCTTGTCAATATCTCAGTGTTACTAATAACAGCTTGCCTAAATCTATTCCCTCTTGTCTTGCAGTTTGCATCCAGGTCTTTGGCTTCAAAGCCAACCTTCACTTCCAGCCCATATATAATCACTTGGAATCAAAGCCCACACTTTCCATCACTCTATCACATAGTCTCTTTAGCAGGATCTGGGCCTGAGCCTTCCTTACTTTGATACCCTGGCTGCGATTACTTCTGTGGGATTCCTCTTAGATCACAAGTTCTCATTTCAGTTAATTTAACATCCAGTCGAATGCCAGGGCTTGGATTATATTTCCCTCACACCTTTCTGGTTGTGTCAGTCCTTTTGCAGTGCTACTCATTAGCCTGCTCTTCTTCCTGGTATTTCAAAACCCTTGTCTTTATCACTCCATCGGAGTCTCTCCTCCTTTCACGGGGTAAGTCTAAATGAGTTATGGTATCTTCTGCTTTTCTGCTTTGCCTCTGGATTCTAATATTTTCATTATGTGTACTTTACTATCTTTCTTGCTTTGTATATGTCAATATTTTTGAGGTTTTAGAACCTCCTGTATTTTTGTTCATTGAGATTTTATACTATAATTTGATTGACATCCTCAGCACTTTTGCCCCCATATTTATGAAATCACACTTTTTACAGAGATAACCCTCCAAAATGTGCAAGGAATATAATAATTACTGCTATTACTACCATCACAAAAATATCTACACTGAAAAATGAAGAATGTAAATCAGGGTCGAGTGCTTCCATTTTCCCCATAAGACCGAATATGAATTCTTCTTTTAAATAAATCTATTGGTCAATCAGTTACTTAAAATTTGAAAACAATTTTAAAAGGTTTTAAAATTGAATCATTGTTATAGTAATAGATAAATTCAGTATATGTAAATATCCACTTTCTGTGTATAATAAAAATAAATCTAACTCACCAATCAGTCCCAAAAGGTTCTTTCTTGGAAGAAGCATGAAAGAATAATCATACTTATTTGTCCAGATTCTAACTCCTGTTTAAAAATATGCCTAATGAAGACATACCATCACAAAGCTGAAGATCTTTTTAGTAAACTTACCATGAAACCCTGAACAGATTAAAAAAAGAATGGAAAAAAAGAAAATAATGGAATAAGAATGGAAGGGAGTTTGGAGAAGAAAAATCTGTCCCTAATTTCTTATTTTTTTAAATTATTAACTTTTTATCATTTATCCTTAAAAAATATTCCATCTCCTCTACTAGAGCAAAAGTGGTTTAGGGTGAAAATATATACTGATCTTCCTAGTGTTTTGTACTGCACTAAGCAATGAAAAGATGCTTGCTTGTATACTCTTTTAAAATGAATAAACAAGTAAATGACCTAAAAATAAAAGACACTTACATTTCTATATTTGGTCAACCTGTAGTACATATGGATGTATGTTTTGTACTTCTTAGCAATGGCTAAGCAGTATTAAGAGAATGGGTTTTGTTTTTAAATGCTACATTCATTTGGCAGGGCATACAGAAAAGCTTGATAATCTTCATGACATTCTGAAAATTGGGAATGTCAAAGACCTCCAAGTCAGCATTCATCTACTACTAAAGTAGAAGAAAGATGATCATTAGATTTTCTAAATCATCTTCACTTTCTTTCACAGGAGTTCAGAAAAAAGGCAAAAAGGTAAGGAAAATGACAAAGTAGCTAGTAAGTGATGCATGAGCTTCAAAGAAAGGTACAATGAATCTCTAGGAAGAGGCATTGGAAACAGAATTTAACCTGGAAGAAAAATGCAGATTGGGGACCTAGATACAGGTCCGGTCCTACCCATTTTCAGCAGGGTGCTTATCTGGGTTTGGCCACTTCCCCAGAGGCAGAACTTCTTTAGAAGAAACTAGTCTAGAGACTGGGGAAAGGAAGAAATTATTGGAGATTCAAAATGAGAAGAAGCTTCTGATGGAAAGTGTTGAATTTAAATTATTGGAAGATTTTTAGACCCAGAATACAAATTATCTTTTTTAGATGCTACACATGCAAAACAATCTAGGCCTCTGGCCCTGAGTATCACCTGGGGTGCTACATAATACTAATGAAAGACTTTTCTTGCCCTCAAAGAAGTGGGGGGGACAATAAAAATAACAAAGTGGTTAAAAGGTGATAAAGTTATAGAGAATCACAAGGCCACTAAAGTACAGTTGTCACACAGTCTCAAAAACCAAACTATTAGAAAGAATTAATAGAGCCTTAAATTGTGAAAACAATTTGAGGATGTCAAGTTATGCCCAACACAGGGGTAAGGCCTCAAGAAAGGATAAGAATAAAATAAGAACATATGTTTATCAGTTAAAGCATTTTAACAAGGTCCTGGAAAGAAAGTAACAATTATTAAAAAAAAACGTCTTTTTAAAAAGTTCTTACTCTTGCAGTTGACCTACACTTCAGAGTTAGATTAGAGTTGTAGTGAAATTATTAGGTTTGTTGAGTTGACAATCATTTGGAGTTTGGCGTACTTCAACTTAATCAATATTTTGCTATCTATTAGGTTTCATTAGATGATTCATTAACATCTCAGTGACATCACTCATTGTAGGAAGGGTGCCAAACATTCAAAAATTCCTCATTAATGATAACACACATACTGACAGATTAGGTATAGGCAAAGGTAGACAGATTTAGGTTGAAGAATTATTAGGTGAACTATAAAATAAGGCAATGCTTTACTGCCAGCACTATGAATCTATCAAATGGTAATTGGATGCACGTGTTAGCAGCAGTAAAAAGTCACTGTCCAGTTGTCCACCTTACATGGGAATCTACTCTGAGTGTCTTCTTTGATTTATTGTTCCAATTAGAACACAGCGTTCAAAGAAAGAACACAACTGACCTGATTTAAAAGCAAGGGAGCACTTCAGGCCATTATTTTGTGGGTGACCTGGCTCCCTTTTAGATAGCTTAAAACTTTCTCTTTGTGAAAAAAATCTGTACAAATTAAGCACTGGTTTCAAACTGATTCTGAAAAATAACAAAATTTCATATTCATTAATTCAGTATCAGTGTCACTGGTGATGTCCTAAGATGTGAGTATACTTCCTTTAATCAATTAAAAGACAGATTTCTAGGTTATTCTTTTTTATACTGCTGACTGGCACAGGTAAAGGTAATATGCATTGACAACAGAGTGCCAATTACAAAAAGTAAATATTTCAAATCTGCAAAACTAAGTCACAAACACCACTATCAAATGGCAAATGTAAAAGATCTTAACCTTGCAATATAATGTGAAAGATTAAGATACTTTTGCATAAAGAACTTTGAGACATAATAAGATTCATTTCATCTCTAGACTGTGATAAAACTGTATTAACATCACATGGACATGAATCTTATATTCCATATGACTGCAAAGTTAAAAGAGGCTCTTTAATTTCTGGAAGGGAAATGCTAATATTTTACTTACTTATATTAAGCAAACATCAACTATTAATGTTGACAAATGTTGTAACAGTAATACTAAAACTGTCATCTGAATTACTCTTCATTGCAAAGTTCACAGAATTAATATTAAGATAGATTAAATCACTTTGAACTAATACACATGTATTACTCTTCCTTCTGAAGCATAATAAAGAAATATAATTTGTGCTACAATTTTGGATAAGCTTACAGACATTTAAGGCTTAGGAAAGATGTGGATATTCATAGGCAGCTCATAAATGTGAGGAACATTAGTTCCATTTCAAATGAGCTGTCAACTTTTTCCCAACTTTTGGCTTGTGGAAAGTTAGACGTTTGGGTAATAAATGGGGTTTGCCTCTGAACATTAAGGTAATTGTACAGGAATTTAAAGTGTTCATTCATGTCTACCATAAGTTCTTTAAATTCTAAGGAAGTGCACTGAAATACGACATTTTGCTCTAAACTGGATAGTAATATTATAGAAAAATATTCATACAATGGAGTTTCTTTGATTTTACAAGACACAACTCCTCCTCCTCCTCCTCCTCCTCCTCCTCTTTCAATTCTATGTTTAAACATCATTTTTTAAAATACCTGCTTTTAAAGAGTGGTCCATACCTTTGAGTCATAGTTTACTGAACACATAGAAACTAGTGTCTCTGAATTTTTCTATTCCAATACTGGCACGTAATTTCTGCCAACTGTTTTCTTGGATTTCTTCAATAGGTGATTATAAATCAGGTTTATGAAGAGGAAACTCTCTTGAATTGTGCATTTTTAATGGATTTATGATAAAGCCATCAAAGCGGAGGGTCCATATGGTAGGAATGCAGTAAAGGTAACAGGACAGTGTCCTGTAAACATTAAATACAGTGCCTTCTACCTTCATAAATCCTTGATGCTCATGATTAAATGCTGCCGGTTATAAATTATGCAACCAAATTCTAGAAACAGCTACAACTTAAATAAGACACCAATGGAAGCCATAAATTGTCTTTGAGTTTTCTTCCCAGAAAACTCTGGTGTATTTGTTAGGAAACAATATCAGAGTCCCTACTTTCCTCAGCTATTATTTGTCTTATACTTTATTAAATTCCCTAAAATAAGCTGTAATCCTGATTAGAACATAACAATATGATCGATTAACCCTAGACAAAATCTGTTATTTTTATGTTCTGAAGTATCTTTTTGATTTGCAGATTCATTTTAAAAGCATTCTTCAGATAAGTAGCTTTGGGTCTCAATGTGTTGCCCTTTTTAGAGTCACATAATAGAAGTTCATGCAACAACCCAATTTCCCACAGGTATTTACAATCATATTATTTTATTACACATGGGAACAATTAAACATTTGGCCCTCAGCTGTAAACAATTACTATACAAAATGACATTCATAGATTTTTCTTAAATAGTCATGTATTCCTAATGACCTCTGTTAACATAAGTGAGATTGATGCATGTGTACCTTATGTGTGTCCAGAAGCAACTGTATTCCCAAATACAGCATCAAGAGAGCGACTTCACCGAGACCGTGCACTAATATTGCCTGTAATCATGTGGCTACCTGCAAAGGTTATCTTTAACATATTTGTTTCTGTTCTACTGTTACTTTACTTTCATTCCAGTTTAATTTTAAAAACTACTGGAGCTCACAGCAAAAAGCAAGTAAAATTTTGTCTAATCTGGTTTTTTTTTTTTTTTTGAGGTGTGGGCTAGATCTAATAAATCAATATTAATGTTTCAGGGAGCAGAGAGGAATAGTGTATATGGACAGATAAGCAAATAGGCTTAGGCTTATATTCTGGTTCAGTCAATTTCTAGATGATTAACCTTGGACAATTTACTTTTTCCAACTTTAGTTTTCATGTTTGAAAAATATGGACAGTTATATCTATATCCTTGGACTATTAAAATTATTAAATGAAATATGTGTTTAAAGAGATGGGGCACCTACCACATACTCAGGTCATATTAATTTCTCTATTGTCCCCATACCTTGTTCTCAGAAAAGTACATAAGCTCTGGGCTGTTTGGGGTATATCCATCCTTAGTTGTCTCAAGTTTGGAGATACATTTTCCTTTCACTAGATCCCTCTTTTCTTCAAGTGACAACTATGCGAGCGGCTCACAGCTGTTTTCCTTATATTCAGAAAGAAGGCAGTCATTCCCAGTTGCAAGGGTACCTAACAGCTGTTTGCAGCCTTTCCAGAAGGCCAGACCTGGATCTGAGTGGTAATGTTTCAAGGGCAAAGCTCTAGATGTAAAGAATGATAAACCAAAACCTAAATGAGCCTGCACATATCTAGTGACAGATACACCACAGCTATTCTAAATTATTCAAGCTTTCTCAGACTTCTAGCAGGAGAAACAATTCATTTCTGCTCTCTTTTTCTACTCCCATAAAATGGTAAAGAGCAAAATTACATCCCCTCCTAAGAAAAAAAATTATAATATTCACCCAAATAGAGAGGAGTTTCCTTAGCACACATTGTATTTTTAGAACCATCAAACTTCTGGGAACTAACTTTGGAGATACAAGTTAAAAATGATTTTGCAATACTTCTGGGTGGTTTCCTTATTTCCCTTTTGTTACCATTTTACTGGCAAAAGCCAGTAAAACAGTTGTTTAATTACCCAGGACATCACAAACATATAACCTCTTAGATAAGCTGTTACTGTATTTTAGTAACAATAATACTAGGGTCAAGAGTAACCAAAAAAAAAAAAATATATATATATATATCTTCAAATAAGCAAACCTCAAAAGAAGAGCACTGTGTATTGAGGTAATTAATAACTTGTTTAGGAAAATGTTACTGAAATGTGGTTTTTGGACAAGGAACTGACACTCTTCAGGGGTTAGATATCCTAATATTTAACAGGCTGACTGACTGGCTTCCCTGTGGGCATGGCAAAAGTTTGTTCACATGTAATTATGCAACATTTAGACAATATCTTAATGATACCATGTAGTTCAGCTGAATCAGTCCAGCTGGAAATTGTAGCAGCATTCTGATTAGTGGACCACATGTTAAATTAAGGCTTTTTCAACCTGTACCTTTTACTTGCTAGGTTTTGACACACAAGTTCTTGGAAAGCTTGAATTATTTATAGTTTGCCAACATTTAGAAGTATAATCCCTCCCCTTTTACTTTTAAACATTAATTAAAACTTACTATTTAATATTTAGCTTATTATTTTTCAAAAAGGAATGATTAGTAATTAGTACACAATCATTCAGGAGAGGTGTTAGTATATTTTGTACAGGTAGGATAAAAATTTGCTACGCTTGTTTATATAATAAATGTTATAAACTTTTCTCTGTCCAGAGAGTCCATACTGTAAAAATAAAATTCAATTTATTTGTGGAAATCATTTTACAAAATAGTTTATCACTCAGGATTACCTACTATTTTTGATAATAGGAATTTAACTTGAATAAAATAAAAATAGTGTAGTTTTCTTAGCATCACGTCATAAAGACAATTAAAATGTAGCAAAGGCAAATCAAGTTATTATCATTTTTTAAGAAAGAAGAAAGCTTGCTCAAGGTAACCACTCTGAAATTTTATTTCTTTGAGCTCTCCCTCATGAGCCAAAAATACATAGAAATTCAGTCCATTGGAATTTAGAAAAAAAAAAAAAAATCCTCAGCTCACTCTGTCCAACCCTGTGTTTGGTTGGACAGCTTCTTCCCCCTCCTCTTAACTGGATGCCACCACATTATTTTGCTTCAGAAGTAAACAAAAATACCGTATTTTTAGTCAATAACTATAAAATCATACATAGTATCTAGGAAATTCAGATAACAAATGACTTTCAAGCAAAAACAATCATCATTAATGACATTACTCAGCTACTTTTGTTGAGTCAAAATGAAAAATACTTCTAAAATATTTTATTACTTGTAAACATATTTCTGATTTTAGAAAATAGAAGCAGTACTTGAGGAGAAACAGAATTCATGTTGAATATATATGAGACCTAGAGGAAGAAAACTAAGTCTTACCTCATGTAACACTTTATTTAAAAATAAAATGTTAAATCCTGGTCCACTGTCATTTGCATCAGTAGCTGGTACTTTCTGTGCCAAGAGATCTTGAAATGTGTGACCCATGTATTTAAGTTAACTGACAAATGTGTGCTTAGAATTCCCAAACCACTAAACACAAAAAGGTCCTCTTGAAAGGTGACTTGGAATTTACCATTGAGATAAAGCTAAATGGTCATTAAAGATGTTTAAATGTCATTGTCTACTGTCTTCAGTGTGCCATTACGTAGCCCTGGGATCCTTTCAAATAACAATCAATAGAGGATGAATAAGTCTCACCACTTGAAAGTAAGTAGGAAAGGAAGCCAACAGAGTAATCTGGCTTGGCTGGATTGATTCAAGAAGAGACACAATATCCACCCCTTCTCTCTTCACTCTCCCTCCCCCATCCTTCCCACACCCCTGCAATAAAGAAAGAGGGAAAGAAAGAGAAAGAAAAAGGAAAGAAAGAAATCTAAGGATCCCACGCAGAATCAGAGAAGAAAAGATCACTCTATGGGATAAACTATAGCCATGGAAACAGACTTATGACTTTTACTTTGAAAATAAAAGAATGACAATGAAATTTGTGTGAGGTCTGTGTGAATCCAGTCCCAGATGTTTACAATGCTGTAGTAGTATGGCTCTGCAATATGAGAGGTTTCAGAAGAAACAGTACAACAGGACACCACAAAGCAGCGCATATGCTGTTGACAATGCAGACATGAGCATCATGTTACCAATAGAGAAGGCAGGCAGAAGACAAATAGCAGCGGTGGTGCCTGAAAAACTAACTTCATGGACTGCAATCACCCCAAAACCAACAACAGGAACCCAAAAGGAAAAAAAAAAAATCAAAACCAGAAAAGTGCTTTTTGCTCCTATCTAAAGGTGGTGGGTCAAAGGGAGAGGGGTGGGGAGAGAGGAAGTGACTTTTCTTTCTTAAATAAAGTTCCCATAAACCCCTATAATTGACAGCGGATAATTATTTTCAGCTTGAGAAGCCTGTCCCAAAACTCTTAAGATTGCCAGGGAAAGGAAACAAAATGTGTTTACTTGAGCCACTTCCAGACGGGAGGGAAAGGGGACCTTGGGTGAGGTGGGTAAGGCACTGAAGACAGAAAGGGGCATCTAGGTGCTACAACAACTCTCAGGCGCCCTGCGTGGTCCCGCTAGTGACAAGTGAGAGAAAAGGGGCGGAAAGGGTGGCCAGGGGTGGGGGTTGTAGAGGGAGCGCGCCCAGGGGAGGGGATGCAGCAGCACAATGTATACATGGGAGGGGGGGTGATTTAGTGTGAAAGTATTCCACTTAATCATTTTACAGGGGTTGGGGACGTAAATATTTAGTTGGCCACATCTGGAACAGATTTTCCCCCCCGTGTGGGGTGGGGGGGTGGATAATTGGAAGGAGGGGAGCACGCATTTGTTACTTACTGTACGGGCAGTTCTCCTTCTTGGTACCGCTGACCTTCCCGTTCTTCTCAATCTTGAGAAAGTACTTGGTGAAAGAGAATAGCTTTCTCCAGCGGACATCTCCCTGGAGGTGATTGTAGCTCCGCACATGCCTCCCCGCACTGGAAGGGGAGGAGGAGGAGGAAGAAGAGGAGGAAGAAGAGTTGGTGGCCTCTGGTGACACCATGTCCTGACCAAGAGCTTGGCAGGTGACAGGGACGGAAGACACCAATAACAGCAACAAGAAGCAGCAGCAGCAGCCAGGCAGGTGGGGAAAGGCTGAGGCACAATGTGTCAGTATCCATTTCCACATTGTACTGAAACTCTCGGCGCTGGAAATTGTCTCATCAGAAGGAACATACTGGAAGGGTAAGACCCGGTGCAAGGCGAGGAGACAGCTGGAGGTGGTGACTGCTGGTTAGCTCCCTCTGGGCGCGGATCTGGTCAGAAGTGAATGCACCAACATCCATAACTCCTCGGAAGGGCCGGCTGCCTCTCCTTGCTCCGCTCTCGGATCCGCTGCCTGCGCCTCTAGAGTCTCCGGGTGAATGGTGGACGTGGGTGGCCGCGGCAGCAGGAGCTGGTGGTGGCGGTGGTGGTGTTGGTCACCACAGCTCCCCGCTCCCCCAGGAGTTACTTTGTTCTCTTCTTCACTCCTTTCTTCACCATGTTAGATACAACAAGGGTCTGAAAAACAGATGACAGTGCGGTGAACAAAACCCAAAGAGGGTGGGGTGAGGGGTCGGAGGAGATATCTGCGCTCCTCTGCGGTTGGCACCTTCTGAGCCCTTTCTGCGGAGTCCCAGCCTGCTGGCCACTTCTAAAAGTGTGTCCCTTGGGGGCTGTCAGAACTGGAGGCAGCTGCAGGGTCGCTGTTTTCTTCTCCCTCTTCCTTTCTCTTTTTGGTTGTGCCTGTTGATTTGAAGCCTCCAGAAAGTCACTTCTTGTTTGGGGTGGGTGGG
>NW_025999924.1:12986841-13034472 GCF_001458135.2 Marmota marmota marmota | reverse complement strand
GGGGGGGGATGGCGGCTGGTGTTTGGTTTGGCCCTATCCTTCACCCCCCTTCCTTTGGAAAGCCCGCTTGTAAACAGGTTGAAGCCCGGAGTCTAAATGTCAGTGAATGCCAGAGGTGGGCTCTGCCTCTGCTGGTCAAACCTCATTTGCAGGGGTGGAGAAGCGGGGGGAGGGGGTCAAACGGCGGTGGGACATCTGAAACCCTTCGCTGCTGGGAACGCCAGGGAGAGGGAGGGAGGAAGGGGCCGAAAGGGGGGAGAGCAGGGGAGCGAGAAGAGAGCGCGATGCCTTTGCACGGAGCTCGGGGGCTGTCGGGTCCTTTCCGCGCCGCCGCCGCGGGCGCAGCCTCCGCGGAAGCCTCCGGCTCCCGCTAATTGCTGCGAGGGCGTCCTGTGCTCGCACCGCTGGCGGCTGGCGCGGGTTGTGCTCACGCTTTCCGAATTTTGCTGTCTTCCAGCCCGAACCAATCCCCTCTGGGGAGCCCCTTTCTCACTTGTTTTCCAGCGTAGGAACCCCACCCGCCCCCCTTCTTCTTTTGGCAGTGAAATACTTGAGAGCCACCTGGTGCTAGGCTTTTTCTTTCTTTCTTTTTTTCTTCTTTCTATCCCCGAAGAGGGGAGGGCTGGGGAGAGAGCTGAAGATGCTGAGGATAAACCCTCCCAAACAGCAGATTATGAACTGGTGGGAGCGAGCACAGAAAAAGGAGACCTCATTAGCTTCCTTTCCTCCTCTTCTGCCAGCTCCAAGGAGGTCTCCGCTTTAATGAATTACTGATTTCTCGCTTCCGTTGCCGAAGTAAAAAGTTCACACTTTGTCCCTCTTTGCCTTTTAAGCTCGGGGAGATTTATCGTCACTCTTAAAAGTCTCCTCTCTCTTGGAGCAAATGAAATCAAGGACCCAAATGACCGATTTCTAATTGCTAACATGAGTCCTTTACTGAATCACGCGTGCACTTCAAAGCGAACGCACTTTATTGAGATCGCAAAGATTTTTACCGTACAATTTGGCCGAACACTCGGCTGTTTTCTGTTCTATGCAATTTCCTTTGCACTTGGCCATAATGGGGCATTTTCTTAAATCTTCAAATTTAATGTTTAAAGGGCTTTATTTTGCGACATTAACTGCACTGCCAGTCTCCCTCTCTTCTCACTCTTCCACACACTACTCCCCAGCTCCCCCATTGCTCACAGAAACTAGTTCATAGCCCAGGTACAGACAGAATTAAGTCCAAGGTTAGGGAGATTTTGCCAAGAGTAAAAAGGCACAAGGAAGATTATCCTGTGATAATCCATTCCCATCTGAGTAAGATACAGTTCCTAGAGGACCACTTGTTTAAGGAATCCTCTAAAGTAGGGAAAGTTTGACTGTATGGAATGCTTTAATATGTATTGGTATGTTATGTCAGGCAGTTGGAGCCTGTGTTTTGTTGAGGCATATGAATTGCCAATATTTTACTGCTTTCCAGTACAAAACTGGCAATTTCATATATTTTAACCCAATAGACTGCCAACCTAAAATGGAAATATTTCAAGGTGAACTTGGGAGTTCAACAACTGCAGCGGTAATTTGGAAGGAACTAATCAGAAGAGCTTGTATACAAAAGCCAGAATCCCTAAATGTGCATTTGGCCTCAATCTTTATTGTGAACTGGAGAAAATACAAATGAATTTAGCATTAGAGAAGGTCATTAAAAATGATTGCCCAACTTTGTTGTTTAGTGAGTGGAAAATGCCTTTACATGCATGCTCTTATATTTTCCTGTGCATTCAGAGCTTTGAAATAGACATTTAACATCAGAATCAGGATTTTAATTATATTATTTATAACTCGTTGAGATGCTTATTCAGAAGATTTCAACAATGTGGTGAGCATCACAGATTTTTAAGTTTAATATAATTAACTCTGATTTCTGTAGCTATTAATTGGAAAGTTGAGTAAATAAAGAGCATACGTCAAACAAGTCATGAATATTGAAAAATGAATCCACAATGCTAATTTTGATTTCCTAGTTCACAGTTTAATACCTGAGCAAACACTAGCATAAAAGAATATACTGTTTCTGAGGGATTTGAGTTTCAGCTCAATAGTTTAGAAGAATCCAAGTATTTGAATTGACAACTAATTAAATTAATTGACAACTAATTAAACATTTTTTTAAATTGTTTAATGAAACCGTAGAATAAACATTCTACAGTCAAAAGTTTAAAAACACAGGAAGTTATTATTTTGGGGTTTCTCTACACTAGGAACCAACACTTTTGATACCATCTTGGGATTTTAATATAACCTAAAACCAGTCTGTTTGTCTGTCCCTCTCTTACACACAGGCACACAGACACACATCTACCAACTTTCTGTTCCAATGTAAGTCAGTCAGATCTTTTAGCTGTAAATTTTGTTTTCTTCCTGTCTAAAATTGGAAAAATAATATGGTCAAAACTTCCATATTCAAGTATAGCTACAGCAGGTGCAGGGCTTGAAAGCTCTAGAGCCCTTTCCCTGCTCTTCTGCACAGCGTGATGACAGGAAGGGCCTTTACAAAACAGCCCAATGGAAAAGCTGACATAGCTTTTTAGATTATATCTCATTCTTCTTTTTCTCTTCTGTACAGCCTTTCTTTTACAGCACAGTTGAATCCCTAAATACCCCACTACTTTGCATTGTTAGGTCACCTCTTAGGTTAGCCCGAGAAAGCCTGAGAAAAGTTCCACAGGAAAGATGCACTATTTAACGGAATTCAATCTCTCCCAATAGATTTGAATCACTAACATAAATGTATGAATGTAGATTATATCTCTGTAATGAGGCCTGAATCATTCTCAGTTACTTCAAAGGACTGAAATTCTACCTTCCTTTTTTTAGCAGCAATAATCAGGTCTTAATGGGTTCCTTTATTAATTGTTTCTCTACTAGGATTGAAAAGGACAGTACAAGCTTCTGATTAGAGTGGTACCTACTGATTCTAAAAGGCTGTTTTTCTCTTTTATTCAGTCTCTTGGAAGGCATGCTTTATTCTATGCTTTTTTTTTTGATGCTATTAACATATCCAGTAATATTAGGCTAAATCTTTATTGAGTGAAATAGATGTGGTCTTTTGGTGAATGTGACATTTTGAGAAACTACTGAGGCTTTTTAAAGCAAGACCGTGGTGGCAGCCATTTACGAATCCTAAAAAGTGCCTCTTGAATATGAAAAAAAGGCAATCTGTGTGTGTGTCTTACCAGAACCTTCAGTAGCTATTCTGTTTGATCAGTTTACACTTTAAACATGTATTTACTGGATTCTTCATGTTGCTCAGCATTATCTGTGGTTCAGTTACAAGATGTGTGTTCTATTACCTATAATGTTATTGGCAATGTCAGTAAGCTGCTTCAAATAATGCTAAGTCAGGTCAAAAGTCAGTCAGTCTGTTCAACAATTTGGACATATGCATGCCTCATTTTTGAAGTCTGTGGTGCAGCCAGCCCTTAAGAGTATGTGCCCAGCATGTTTTTCCATTTGGATTTATGAGATGTCAGTGTGAGGATGAGTTTTCTTCCTAAGCTGAGGCTAATAATAAGGTTACAATATAGTATTATTTGGGACATATTAAACAGGGATATCTGATTATTACTACTTTTAAACTAGGGGCTTCAAGTAAAAGGAAAAGAAGTGTTTCTCCATAGACAATAGTGCAGTACTTCAGAATCAGTGTTAATCTTAGCAATACAGGATGACCATCCCTTAACCAAAATGCTTAGGACCAGTAGTGTTTTGGATTTCAGAGTTTTTGAATTTTTGAATATTTGCATATATAGAATGAATATCTTGGGCATGGGACCCAAGTCTAAACATGGAATTCATTATTGTTTCATATACACCTTGTGCACGTAGCTGGAAGCTAATTTTATTCAATGTTTTAGTGAGCGTGCGTTCTCACTGCCACCTATCACATGAGGTGAGATGTGATGTCATGCCGGTGCCCAGAAAGTTGGAGATTTTGAAGCGCTTTGCATTTTTGGATTAGAGATGCTCAACCTATAGTTGAATCCAACTGATGGATTTTGTAGATGAATGAACTGATGTCCAGGCAACTTGGTGGTAGAGCAGAGTTTTAAACTCCAGTGACAGACCCAAGGCTGTGACATTAATTTTTTTGCAACACCTGTCCTGTTTTCTCTTTTCTCCCTCCCTCTTCTCCTTATCACTGGATACTCATCACCCTGTAAGCATGCCAGAGTGGATGTGATAAGAAGGGTTAGACTTCAGTTATAGAAAACCAACAATCTTTGCTGCAACAGACTAGCCAGAGAAAAGTAATAAAATAGTGTAGTATAGAATTATTAAGTACCAGCTGATTAGTCAAAATAAAATAAATACTGATGTATGTTTGGCAAATGGGGTTATTTTATATACAATGAACATACATAAAGAGCAATGCATACCACAAATTTTCAGGATTCTTCAAGGATTTTTTTTAAAAAATCTGAATTTATAAGTTCTTCTCCAGAAAATTGATGGTACTTTCTTGAAAAATACACGTACAATTCGAATTCAATTTTTTGTTTCCTAATATTAAGTTTTCGTAAAATGTGATATCTTTCAAAGCATATGTATTTCTTAAATAATTTCTTTCAAAATTTGAAACCAGGTAAATTTTCTGTTCCCTCACCTTCAAACAGACTCAATGAACTGTTATTGAGAAGGAAATATGACCAAGAGGATAAAAAAGATCTTTTGAAAGAAAAAAAAAAATCTATATAAGAATGTTGACAATATACTCACAATAAATTAGCAAGATTCCTGGAAACTGAACTCTGCATCTTGGTACCAAACACAGCAAACATGTTTCCACAAAGCTGCTGTTTATTCCCTCCCAACTGATGGTAAACAGAACCTTCTCTTGACAAAGTTGTGAAGTCTCTGAAGAGCTTTGTTTGTTTTCTGTGTTCCCATCTGTCCCTTTGTAGATTGGTGCCTCCTTCCATTTCAAGCCATCTAGGTTTCTAAGTCCTGTTACATATGTCAAAAATTTAAACCTGATATTAGTTATTTTTGTTTGTGAATTAATTGGCAGATTATAATGTTTTCTTTAAAGTGTTGGTGTTTTGCCACAACAGACATTTTCAATGTGTTCATTTCTTCATCTATTAATTTGTTTTTATTCAAGTCATGCTTGTTGACTACTTGCTATGTGCTAGCTGGACATTGTGAGTGCTGAATGTTTTCACCAATAAATAAAAGAGAAAACAACTTAACCTCTATAGAGCATTCAGCCATACGTGAATGAATGAATGGTTTTAGGCACTTCGTCACTAATGTTGGGCAAGCTAGGAATATCTTGGGACTCAGAAAGCAGATGGAGAGATTTGGGAGGGAAAAGAAGAACCCCTGGAAATTCTTTCTGATTGTGTTTCTTTACAAAAAGAGCTAAGAGGAGTTGTGACTTCTAACTGACTTCAGGAAGGACCAAGACTCCATCTTTTCCTGTTGTGAGCTTCTACAGTCACGCACTCCAAGTATCTCCTACAGGTGGGGATTTTGGCCACAACTTTTCTGACAGTTCATCCTTACCTGCTTTCCTTTCCTTTTGCTCCCAGATTTCTGGGTGCATATTTTAAGCTTTATAGCTGATTATTTTAATTAATATCCAATAAAAGTTCTCTAATCTATCTGTTGTCCTCTGTTCCTACTATTAAAACCTGTATTATCAAATATAATTTGATCTGATAACTACTCTATTTGCCTATTTTTGCTTCTATTTAATAGACTTTGGGAAAAATATATATTTTCTATGAATGAGTAACAACAAAAATTATATTGCATTGGGGTAAATGCAGCATTTGTTATATTGTTTTTTTTCTTGCATTAACCCCCAGATCCATTCTCTTCCCATCTCTGTTCAGTGCTGTGCTAGCATCTATGCCTCACCAGTGCTCTTCTGACAGATGACTTGCAGTTGGCTTTGTCAATAAATCTTCAGAAGATCAGCATTTCTTCTTCTTCTGTTTGTTTCAGCGTTACTCTTCTGACAGTAACTGCGTCCTTATAGGTCTACACTTCCCACTGGGTGACAACTACTCTAGGTCTCCTCTGGCCATTTAAGCTTGAGCTTAAAGATAAGGGTTCCTCTCTATTGCTGGTCTACCTATATTATCCCTTGCTGTTCCTTTTAACTGTACCAACACCTCTGTAACTGGTAACTTCATTAAAGTTAACTGGGATGATTTCTATTCTAGTCAGCACTCTGCAGAATGAGGTATACCTTTTCCACAGTAAGTAAGCCAGTTCATGTTTTTGTGTATATACAAAATAACAGGGGAATGCAACTTACTATGAAGTACATTATAAAGTATCTAATGCTTGCTGGTGGTGTGCTGGATTCTCTGAACTGTACAAAAGATAATGACACATGGCATCTGCCCTCAAGGAATATAAAATCTAGGACTGTATTTTCATTGATTATTCCAGAGCTTTTTATTTAGCTAATGATTTTGAAGCCCAAAATCAAAACGTTAATCATTTTGATTGCTGGATGTTCAATAAAATACTTTTACATAAATGAAAAGGATTCCAGTAAAGACATCTATAAGGATTCCTTCAGAAAAGTAACTCAGAAAAGTAGAAATTATGCACACAAATGACACATTTATAGAAAACAGTGAAGCTCTAGATTAAAATTAGCTTTCTTCCTTTCACCTTACTATGAAAAAATTTAAATATTTCCTAATGAAAATTTTTACTGATATTTAAAGTCATTATTTTGTGAGTGAAAATACACTAATTTTTAGTTATAGGTTGGTATAACACTAATATGGAATATTAATGCTATTATTTTAGGGCACACTGAGGGCTACTGTTTGGACATTTTATTTGTATCTAAAGAAAATTCTTTATACATGGAGAACCAGGCATCCCAGCATTGTACTTTTAGGCATAAAAGCTAAGTATTATACCAAAAAATCTCAAGATGAAACATATATACCGATAATTTTGTGAGTTGGTGATTGTACAGACAGTTCCACAAATTTCACAGATAGATGATTTCTTATAGAAACAGATATAGCCCAAGTCTACAAAGCCCCAATCAAGGCTTTCTCATTTGTCCTCTCACTTATTACCCTCAGCAGTTATAAGACATTGCACCTCTGTAGCTGGAAAGGACTCAAATTCCCTTAGTCCTATAGTCCTTACTTTAAAATTTAGAAGTAAAGGGGGTGGGGCGCTGGGAAGGCAAAGGGAGCTGAATGGGCTGGCGGGGCTGGTCATGACAAGCTGTTTTGCATGTGCTAGACTAGTGAATGGCAAGTTTCAGCCTCAACACACATAAAAGGTAGAATCCACTTCCAAGAATAACAGTGGCCACTTCTGAGGCTGCGGGGCTGGGAGAGAGAAAAGGGAACATTACATAATCTCTGGAGCATTTTGCATATGATGTTTAGAACGTTTTCAGGGTTTATTCCAACTAGCATCTTGGAATAGCAGAGATCACGGCTTGTTGCTGAGGACATTCTGGGCCATCCCTAAATGGAGACTGTCTTGTTCAATCCCTTCAATCTTAGCTAGGGCTAAGAATTCAAGAATATGCCATATTCCAATGAACTTCTGCTCAAGAATCTATAATGGCTTACTCATGCCTGTACAGTTAGTGGAGACGTTGCCTTTCTTATTCTTATTTCAGTTATCAGTGAAGCTGAGGATACTTTGATTTAATATTTCAACTTTACTGGCAGAATAAAAAGCCTTAGAAATTGTGAGAAAGAAACACTCATTTGTCCTTAACCACTGTTGTCATGCCCACTTGTGGGTGAATTAGGCTACATTCTTTCTACAAATTAATGCCCTAGAGAGCAAGGTTTCTTGGTTTTATTTATTTATTTGTCTAGCTGTTGTTTTTACCATTTCATCTCTATGTGCTGTGGGTGAAAATAGGAAATGTATGTGATAAATATTTTATTCTCATGCTTTCTGAAATTTGAAACTTAATTGTGGGAAATAGCCCTATTCATCTTGTTATGTGTATCTACACACACACACACACACACACACACACATTCTTCAAGGATTTCTTGTTAGTAGTGTAGTTTTGTTTTGAATCCTGGGAAAATAAAACCTGCTAGATAATTTGAGATTGATTGGAAAATAATAATTAAGAACCTCAAAGGCTTATGTAAACAACAGGTGCCCTGTTCAACATTTGCCTATTCCATATAAGTGCTATTTATGTGAATTGATGCATGATTCTGTTTTAGAGGTCAACATCTAGACTCTTACAAATAATGCTTATATAAGAATTTCTTAGTAGAAAGGAAGTGAGGTCATTTTTATTGGAAGGTGACTATGAATATTTGATTTATTAAAGAAATTTAAGCATTTAAGAATAGCTCTCCAGTCTGAGAAGACTGGGGAGGAAATAGAAAGGGGCAGGGACTTCAGGTATGTATGTGTGAGTCCGGGTAGGTACAGTAATTTGCCCAAGAGATAGAGCCTGGACTTGTCTCATATTTATTTGGACCCAGTCCTATGCATAACAAAGCCCTGGGTACCCAGATTCAGAAATGCCAGATGGCAAAATTTGAAAGAATCAGATTGGAAAGGGGTAAGGACAGTGGTACTTCTCATTGATGTCTTTGCCTCTTTGAGGTTTCTGATTTTAATGTTTATTCCAGAAAACTTTGGGTTCTGTGTGTATACTCAAAAGCAGTTCTTCTGTTTCTCTCTTCCTTTCCCAAATGCAGGTGAGTGCTGTACAACCACTACCTCCCATTATTGATACCACAATAGTTAGGGTAAAGAAAGCCTTTATCCTTGATTTGGGGACTAAGATCTATGTGTCAAATGACCCTTATCTTTCTTCCCCCTGGAACAGAGACCTAACTTCTAGGTTACATTTTTGCTGGGATGAAAGATAATTGGTTATTTAGTTTGAAGCATAAGGCTGGATGGATTCACAGAGCTTCTGGGTAATTAGTGGAGAACAAACTCTTCTAGGTACTGGAGGACATTATCTGGGAGTATTTGGAGCTTCCTTCAATGAAGAGTCTTAAGATTCCACTCTGACTGTTAAAGATTTGAGTCATGATGCCAAATCATTTTTTTTTAAATTTATTTAGAGAACAAAGGATAGTATAAGGGGAAAAATAACTATTTACTTATTACTTAACAGTTGGGATTTAGGTAATAAACTCTACTGCCATTTTCAACTCTCTTTTTGTATGTTGGTTTTGACTGTTGAATTTTAGTGAATGCATTTTAAAATTAAATAAAATTTTAAATTGGAACAAGCATAGTAACCTAAGGACTGGATCTCCCATTATCAAAGTCCAAAATGAAATTGCTCATGGGATTAAAAAAATTATAAATGAGCAAAGCCAGGGGGAAAATGTGACTAGTTTATCTTTTGGTAAATAAGCAAGGGAAATGAAATACAGACAGTAAGGAAGCCACATATTTGGTAAAGATGGAAACCTCAGATTTTTTTTTTATTCTTAAATAAAGCAACTTCCAGATTTAGCAATAGAAAGTATAATTAGTTTGGGTACTTAGGAATGTTTTATTGATAAACACTACCCTTTTAGGCCTACTAAAATACACATGGCTGTAGTTATATGACAGTAGATAAATGTTTTAGGAAGGAATTAATTGTTGTATAAAGTTTTGGGAGCCGTTTTCATTTACATCATTTTTTTGTCTCAAAAAATATTTGCTGCTGTTATTTTGGAAGGAATCTTTTTTTAGGGGGGGTATCCAATTGGCTTTATTACAAAATAACTTTTATAAGGCGATTTGACTGAAGAAGGAATGGATGACTACTAGAGAAAACTGAAATTTATGGCTATATTATCGTGGTGGAGGAGAAAAAGAAAACTCTCTTGTTCCAATTTCCATTAGGAAAGATCAGAAACTGGACATGAAAAATTATATTGAGAGAGAATGAGGGGAAAGTGAGGTGTTTTGTTCCTTACTTGAGACTGCTCACTATGAGAATCCTGGAAAAGGGGATGGGCAGAACTCTTCCCCAGCTGAGCCTTCAAATGGAGGGGTGTGTATCTGGATCCCGCCATTCATCAGAGATCTGCAAGACTAAGAGCCTGAGCCCAGCGCTTTCCTCTTGAGTGAAAAGAAATGTTCTCAATTTTAGGAAAGTGTGAGATTCCTAGGGAGGCTGTCAGGCACTGGCATGACAGCCAGGCAGAAGGAGTCATTGTTCCTCTGGAACACATTGTTCAAAGCAACACCATTTGAAGACCCTTACTTAAATCATTATTTAAAATTTTTGTAGGGTATTATTTCCAAGGTGATTGCATAGATATTATTAAATTAGTGAAAGTCACATACTTTGGGATTGACTGTATCTTTAGCTAGCTATTATATTTTTTCATAATAAAATGACTTATGTTACACAAATCATGAAGGTAACGTGTTTTAAATTGAACAATATCTCGAACACCACTGTTTACCTTAGTAGATGTTGGGTGTGATGAGTGCTGTTGAATGTTATTCTGGTTTTATTCTCTGATGAAAGTCTATTTTCAGGAACTGTTTCTTACAGGAAAATATACAATTTCTCAGCCTTCATTTTTTAGATTTCCAGATAAAGTGTGAAGAACATTGAGTCTGTCTAGACTGACTAATGCTTGCTAACCTGAGCTTTAATTAACAGTATTTTCTATAATCTCATTGAAGATAAGAATAATACAGAATATTCATTGGGCTTACATAGAATGTACTTTTTACATTTTCAGATGAAGAGGATAAACGGAATGAGCACTAGATCTGCAAGTTAGGAATGTAAATTATATTTCCAGTTCTGATGTGAATGGTTGTGAAGCCCAGGCAAAGGGCTAGATGATTTTGGTTCAGAAATTCTTGACCCTGTGAGACCCAGAATCATGAATACTGTATTATACTAGCACTGTACTATGGTAATAGCAAAAATGGTTGATATTTGACATAGAAATGCACTTGACCAAGTACAAGAAACCAAGAGTAATAATGGGTAACCCTAATGGAATAAGACCGCAGATTTTGGTTATTTATTTATATTTATAATATTTGAGAGTCCACAATGCCAATGGAGTCATTGGCTGCAGGAATTGACAGTTTGCTTTTTTTTTTAATCTACATAAACAAGCAGAAAAATTATGTAATCTTTCACCAGGTAATTTCTAAAAATTTATCCAAAGGAAAGCATTCTTGGCCTTTTCTTCATCTGTATGGAAAGATGAGTTAATTTTTGATTATCATTCTCACCCTTAAATAAACTGGATTTTATCATTTCTTGTTTTGGCCATTTCCTCCTCTAGAAATATATTTTTTAAACAGAGGTTTCTTTTATCATCATCCAGTATTGTATGTTTGTGATGATTATTTTTATATGTTGAATGGATTAGACCATGAGGTTTTGAGATTTTTGATTGAATAATATTCCTGATATGTCTGTAAGGATGTTCTGGGATCAAATTAACAAGTGTTACAAGAGTTAGTAGTGTTAATAGACTGAATAAAGCCAATTGCCCTTCCTAATGTGGGTGGGCATTGTCCAATCAGTGGAAGGCCTCAATATGACACAAAGGTTGCCTTCCCACAGTTAAGGGGAAATTCCTCCTGTTTGACTGATGGCCCTAAGTTGTTAATCTTTTCTTGCCTTCAGACTCAAACTAGAAAATCAACATTTCTTGGTCATCAAGTCTGTGACTTTTGTACTGGATCTTACACCATTGGGATGTAAGGGCCATTCAGCGGCAATTTCTGCCATTCCACTGATCACCAGGGTTGATTTGGCTGATCTGGTTGGCTAAATATGTGTCTCCTTTCTCCCCCATGGCTCTGTGGGCCTTCCTCTGGAAACTGCAGGCTTGGTCTGAGAGGACACTCTCCTCCAAAGAGGAGGAACATTCTTTGGTCAAGGTTACAAGGTTATATGAATAGCTGCACCCTCCTGCTAGAATTCCTTTTAGTCCTTCTTTTTCTCTATCCTACTGGTTCTGCTCTTCTGGAAAATGCTGACTAATGGCAGTTTGTTTTCTTTTTGAGAACATTTACTATGGGTTTTTAAGAACATTTTAGTCTAAGAATTTTTTTGCTCCATAATTTTTCCTAATATAATTATATATTTATTTACATCATTCTCCCCTAGAATTATGTTCTTCTTATTCCTTATATATCCTGCTTAGAATGTCTATACCTTGATTTCATTCCTGTTCCCATGGTTCTGCAATTAGAGAGAAATAAAACTGACTATATTTTAGAATTTCTAAATTCTAGCTTTGTAGAATTATCTAGTGGTTTATTTTAACAGCATCACATTATACAATTGCAGGGTCCGCAATTGTCAGTCTATGTGAAAAGCGTCTCCTGGAGTTTTGCAATGCAGATGTTTATGTGGCAGTCATGATTGGCTGCCTACCCAAGACCTGTTACCAGCTTTTTCCTTTGAGACAGAGCTTCTAATTTGGTGAAACCATCCTCCTTAGGGCTGCATAACTCATGGAGTCAAACATAATACACCATTGTCTTTGCTGGTAATTGGCTTTAGGATGAACATGAACAAAGTTGTGGCGTAAGGAAGGGCTTCTGGCAACTTTACTGATAAATAAAAAGAGGTGTCTGTTTTCTTATGCAAGCCATTGTCAAATGCAGATGTGGTGCCTGGAATTGTAGAGAGTTTGTGACTTTTAGAGGTCAAGATATAGTTAGCAGCCATGCAGGATAATAAATCTGTCATGGGAAGCCACAGGCTTTCTGGCCTGAAACAACAAAAAGACAGTGACAATTGTGACTGTTGAAAAGTGAGGGGGAATTCTGGAAAGGTAAAAGAATTGAGCTGAGATTTGAGTTACTCCAGAGCTAGCTTTCAGTTTGAGTCTAGATTCATCAGCCAGACGACACAATGCCCAGTTACACAACTGAAACTCACCCAATATATAAAGAATAATAAATAAATAAATAAATAAATAAAAACGAAACAAAACGAAGATCCTGTCTCAAGTGCAAGAACAGTCAGCATATATCAATACGAAGATGACCCCAATGTTGGCATTAGCATAGAAGGATCTTAAAGATCTTAAAGGAACTATGCTAAATAAAATATATTAAAGAAAAACACACTCACAATGACTGCAGAGGTAGGAATCCAAACAGATATATAAAAACTACTCAAAATCTAAAAAAAACCCACAAAAAACTACAAATTCTGGGATTGAAAATTATAATGTCTTCATAATAAAAGTTTTACTTCTTATAAAAGGAATTTCAAAGAAAAGAATCAGTGAAATGAACATAGGTGAGTATCAACTATACATTTGAAAAATAGAAAAAAAATAAAATAATATAAATAAACTTTGAGACCTGCAGCACAATATATTAAGTTCCAATACAATGTCCAAAGGAGAAAAGAGAGAGCATGTGACAAAAACTGGAAACACAAATGGTGGCTAAAGTTTCTCCAATAGATGAAAAACACAAATCTATAGATATGTATAAGTTTATTGATTTCCAAATTTATATGAATAACAGGCCCCCATGTCTTAAAGAAATCAAGCCTGTTAATGGGAAAATTTACCACAAAATAGAAAACAAAACCGCAGGCTGAGATGGTGAAAAATTGAGGAAAACATAACTCTAATATTTTACAAAATATTTCATTAAAAAAGGGGTTGTTTCTTCTCAATTCATTATGATACTAAGCTAAATTCTGACAAAGATTGTAAAAATATTAAAGACCACTATCTCTCCTGAAAAAAAAAAATATATATATATACATATACACATACCTAACTTCAAAAAGTACCATGTGGATTCAAACAATATGTTAAAAGCATCTTAAATCTGACTAAGTAAATTTTTAACCCAGAAATAGCTTTTTTTTTTTTTTGGCAACGCTAGAGAGATTGGGCACAAGGGCCTTGCATATGCTAGACAAGTGCCTACTACTACTGAGCTATATACCCAGCTCCCCATTTTTCTTTAATATTAGAATAGATCTATGTATATCAATATATTAATAGAAAAAGAGAAAAAGTCAATTTTAAGAAATGCAGAAAAACATCTATGAAACTTCAGTAGCTACTTACGATAAAAATCTTCAACAACTAAGAATAGAAAAGGACTTACTTTCTCATCTTTTTTTTTTTAATTCTGGTACTGAGAAATATCACAAACAATTTTATGCTCACAAATATAATATGGAGGAAATGAGCTGATTCATTTAATGATACCATCTATAAAAACTCATGCAATAAGAAATAGACATTTTGAATAGGCCATATCTATTAAAGAAATTTAAACAATAATTAACTTTCCAAAACAAATAACATCAGGCTTGGATGTTATACTAGTAAATTCCACAAAATAGTTCAGCAAAAAACAACAACTACAACAACAAAAAAAACACACAAAAAATAATTCTGTACAATGTTTTCCATAAGACAGAAGCAATAGGGTTATTCCTAACTCATTCTATGAGATCAGCATCATCCAAACATCAAAACCAGATGAGAACAGTGCAAGAAAGAAAAACTACAGAACAATATCTCTTATTAATACAGATATAAAATTCCTCAACAAAATATTAACAAATTGAATCCAACAGTATATAAGTAAATTACATATCATGACCAAATGGGATTTATCTAAGGTATTCAAGAGTTATCAATTTTCTAAACCAATTCATAAAATCTGTTGCTTCAACAGGCTAAAGAAAAATCACATGACCAAATTAGTAGGTACAGAAAAAACACTGGTCAAAATTCAACACCCAGTTATGATAAACACTCTCAAGAAAGTAGGAAGAGAGAGGAGATTTTTTGACTTGGTAAAGACCACGCAAACCAAAAAAATTATACCTATGTTAGTACTTGATGATGAAAATTTAAAACTTTTTGAATAATATCAGGAACAAGGCAAGGATGCCTTGTCTTTCCACTGTTTTTAAATGCTGTACTGAAAGTCCTAACATAATAACAAAATAAGTAAATAAATACAAAGTGAGAAAGAGGATAATGCAAATGATATGATCATCTACGTAGGAAATCTGAGAGACATGATAAAAGTACTCTTCCATGAATCAAGAACAATGTTGCAGAATAGAGGCTAATATACAAAATTCAGTCATTTTCCTACCTACCAATAACAAACATGTATAACTTGAAATTTAAAACATGATTTTATTAACATTATCACCTCCTTCAAATTAAATACTCAGGTATAGATAGATCTAGCAAAATATGTATAAGACCTAGATGAGGAAAACCACTAAACTCTAATGAATGATATCAAAGAACAACTACAACTGAGATTCTATGTCTATAAGTAGGAAACTTCACAGTGTCAAAATGAGAGTTTTTCTTATGTTGATCTGTGTTTTTAAGGCAATTGCAATCAAAATCCAAGCAATTCATTTTGTAGATATTCATAGATTCTAAAGTTTATGTGAACAAGCAAAAAAACCCCAAGAATTACAGATATAAAATTCCTCAACAAAATATTAACAAATTGAATCCAACAGTATATAAGTAAATTACATATCATGACCAAGTAGGAGTTATCTAAGATACTCAAGAGTTATCAATTTTCTATCCAAATTCAAGAATTATTATAAGTTACAGTAATTAAGACAGTAGTATTTGTGAAACACTAAACAAATATATCAATGGAGTAGAAAATCTCGAAATAGACTTAGGTAATTACAGTCAACTGTATTTTGACAGAGAAGCAAAGGCAATACAGGAGAAGAGGCCGTCTTTTGCCCACTGGTAGGAATACAAAATGGTAGAGTTATTTTAGAGTACAGTTTGGCAGTTTCTTATAGAATTAAACATGCTCCTACATTTAATCTAGCAAGTACACTCATTGATATTTACTCAAATGAATTGAAAACTTGTATCCACACAAAAATTTCCACATAAATGTTATTAGTGACTTGATTTGTAATTGCCCAAACTGGAAAGCAACCAAGATGTCCTTCAGTAGGTGAATGCCTAAATAAATTGCTATATTCAGATGTTGGAATGTCATTTAATATTAGAAAGAAAAGAGCCACAGGGAAACATGAAGAAAATGTAAATGTGTATTACTCATTGATTACAACCAATTTGAAAGTGTTAGACATGTATGATTCCAACCAAATAACATTTGTAAGAGTGAAAACTATGGAGACATTAAAAAATTCATGGTTACCAGAATTTAGAAAGAAGTGAGAGATAACTATGGAGAAAAGAGAGGATTCTGGGGTCAATAAAACTATGTGCTATGATAATACAACAGCACTACATATCTTTACATATTTGTCAAAGCCCGTAGAATATACAACACCAAGAATGAGTCATTATGCAAGCAATGTTTGAAATTTAAAACATGATTTTATTGACATTATCACCTCCTTCAAATTAAATACTCAGGTATAGATAGATCTAGCAAAATATGTATAAGACCTAGATGAGGAAAACCACTAAACTCTAATGAATGATATCAAAGAAAAACTACAACTGAGATTCTATGTCTATAAGTAGGCAATGTCACAGTGTCAAAATGAGAGTTTTTCTCAAGTTGATCTGTGTTTTAAAGGCAATTTCAATCAAAATTCCAGCAAATTGGGTGATAATGATGTGACAGTGTAGATTCATGGACTTTAATAATGCACTGTTCTGAGTCAGGGCAATGAGAGTGGAGGAGAATGTGTGTGTCAGAAGGGAAGGAAACACATGGAAATTATCTGTAATTTCTGCTAATTTTGCTATGAACCTAAAACTGCTCTAAAAATCAAATTTATTAAAAATTTTAAAGAATTTTGAACATTGAAAGAATATAACAGAATGACATAAATAATCAGATAAATTTCGACAATTTAGATGAAACGGGCAATTAACTGAAACATACAAAATACTGAAAATATCCTAAAAAAACTACAAAACTTGAAAATCTCTATATTAAATAAATTGAATTTGTAATCAAAATCTTACCTCTAAAGAAAACTGCAAGCCCAGATGTCTTCATTAGTGTATTATTTCAAGTATTCAGAAAGAAATCTCTAATCCCTTACAAATTCTATCAGAAAATAAAGATGGGTCCCTCTATATTCACATTTCAATTCATTTTTAAAAAATTTAATTCTTATTTCACACTACACACAAAACTAACTCAAGGTGAATTATTGATCTGAATATAAAAGAAAACATGGGAGGACTTTTTCATGATGTTCATGAAAACACAGGTTTATTAGATTTCTTAAATATTAGCTACCAAGTGGTAAATTTATGAAAAGTTAAAATTTTCCATGTTCAGAGACACACACCTGTAATTCCAGTGACTTGAGAGGCTGAGGAAAGAGGTTCACAAGTTTGAGGCCAGCCTCAGCAACTTAGCAAGGCTCAAAACAACTTAGCAAGACCCTGTCTCAAAATAACAAATAAGAAGGGCTGGGGATGTAGCTCAGTGGTACAGCACCCTTGAGTTTAATCCCCAGTACCTTGCCCCAAAAGTTTTAAAATTCATGCTTACCAAAATACAGATTACAGAAATGAATAGGTAAACCACAGGTGTGGATTAAAAGTACACAAAATATGCATCTGAGAAAGAATAAGTATCTTTGACAGATAAACCAGGCTTAACAACTCAACAAGCAAAAGACAACACAAATCCAAAAAGTTTTAATAGACATTTTAAATCACAAGAGATATGAAAAGACATTAAGTACATTATAAAAGTGATCAGCACAATCAGACATCAGAGAAATGTGAACTAAAGCTAATGTCTGCAATTTACTTTGAAATGCATAAAAAAATAAGATGGCTGAATACTGAAATAATGGTGAAGAGACTGAAATGTAACAAAACAAGTCCAGTAAAACTAAATGGCCAAATATAGGTGATCAGTGTTCATTACAAAATTCCTTCCAATTTTGTTATATGTTAATTTTTTTTTTCAAAATAAAATCTTTGGAAAATGTAAAAAACAAACAAACAAACAAACAAACAAAAAAAAAAAACAGCAAAATATTCCAAGAAGAGGAAATGGAAAAACAATGATGAAAGTCTGTAGAGGGAGGGATTACACTAAAGAAAATTCTAATCAAAGGAGAAAACAAGTCACATTAAATACCAAAAATAAACAAAATGGTTGCAAATACAAATCATGTCTCAGTAATAACCCTGAATGTTAATGGCCTAAACTCACCAATCAAAAGCATAAACTAGTACACTGGATTTAAAAAAGAACCAACAATATGCTGCCTCCAAGAGACTCATAGAGAAAGACATCCACAAACTGAAGGTGAAGGGTTGGGAAAAATCATACCACTCACATGGACTGTGGAAGCAAGCAGCAATTTCTATCCTTATATCAAGTAAAGCAGACTTCAAACTAAAGTCAATCAAAAAGGATAAAGAAGGGACTACATACTGTTCAAGGGAACCATACACCAACAAGACTTAACAATTATAAATATATATGCCCCAAACAATGGATCAGCTATGTTCATCAAACAAACTCTTCTCAAGTTCAAGAGTCAAATAGACTACAACACAATGATTTGGGGTAACTGTAACACTAACAAAAGCTGAACAAAGAAACTATAGAACTCAATAATACAATCAATGACAGACTTAACTGACATATATAGAATATTTCATCTTTCAACAAGAGAATATACTTTCTTCTCAACAGCACATGGATTCTTCTCTAAAATAGACCATATTTTATGTCGCACAGCACTCTTAGCAAATATAAAAAAGATACTACCCTGCATTCTATCAGATAATAATGGAATGAAATTAGACATCAAAGATAAAATAAGAAATAAAATCCACTCCAACACCTAGAGACTGAGTAATATGCTACTGAATGAACAATGGGTTACAGAAGACATCAAGGAGGAGATTTAAAACAATTTAGAGGTGAACGGAACACAGATAAAACATATTGAAATCTCTGGGACACTATGAAAGCAGTTCTAAGAGGATAGTTCATTGCTTGGAGTTCATTCCTTAAAAGAAGAAAAGGTCACCAAATAAATGACTTAACATTACAGCTCAAAGCACTACAAAAAGAAGAACAAATCAATACCAAAAGCAGCAGAAGACAGGAAATAATTAAAATCAGAGTTGAAATCAATGAAATTGAAACACAAGAAACAATTAAAAACATTGACAGAACAAAAAGATGGTTCTTTGAAAAAATAAATAAAATTGACAGACCCTTAGCCATGCTAACAAAGAGAAGGAGAGAGAAAACTGAAATCACTAAGATATGTGATGAAAAAGGAAATATCACAACAGACACTATAGAAATACAGAAGATAATTAGAAATTATTTTAAAAACTTGCACTCCAATAAAATAGAAAATGTCGAAGGCATCGACAAATTTCTAGAGTCATATAATTTGTCCAAATTGAATCAGGATGATATACACAATTTAAACAGATCATTTTCAAGTGACGAAATAGCAGATGCCATCAAAAATCTACTAACCAAGAAAAGCCCAGGACGGACAGATACACAGCTGAGTTCTACAAGACCTTTAAAGAAGAACTAATACCAATAGTCTTCAATTTATTTCAGGAAATAGGAAAAAGAGGCAGCACTTCCAAACTCATTCTGTGAGGCCAATATCACTCTGATCCCCAAACCAGGAAAAGATACATCAAAGAAAGAAAACTTCAGACCAATATCTCTAATACACATAGATGCAAAAATTCCCAATAAAATTCTGGCAAATCGAGTACAAAATCATATCAAAAAGATCTTGCACCATGATCAAGTGGGATTCATCCCAGGGATGTAAGGTAGGTCCAACATACGGAAATCAATAAATGTAATTAATCACATCGATAGACTTAAAGATAAGAATCATATGCTCATCTCAATAGACTCAGAAAAAGCATTTGACAAAATACAGCACCCTTTATGTTCAAATAATAGAAAAACTAGGGATAACAGGAACATATCTCAACATCATAAAGGCTATCTCTGTAAAGCCCCAGGCCAACATCATTCTAAATGGAGAAAAATTGAAGGCATTCCCTCTAAAAACTGGAACAAGACAGGGATGCCCTCTTTCATCAATTCTATTTAACATAGTTCTTGAAACACTAGCAGAGCAATTCGACAGACAAAAGAAATTAAAGGGATACACATAGGAAAAGAAGAACTCAAATTCGCACTATTTGATGATGACATGATTCTGTACCTAGAAAACCCTAAAAGTTCCACCAGAAAACTTCTAGAACTAGTAAATGAATTAGGCAAAGTAACAGGATATAAAATCAACATCCATAAATCAAAGGCATTTCTGTATATCAGTGACAAATCCTCAGAAAGAGAAATGAGGAAAACCACCCATTTTTCAATAGCCTCAAAAAAAAAAAAAAAGAAATACTTGGGAATCAACTAAACAAAAAGAGGTGAAAGGTCTATATAATGAAAATTACAGAACTCCAAAGAAAGAAATCAAAGAAGATCTTAGAAGATGGAAAGATCTACCTTGCTATTGGATAGGCAAAATTAATATTATCAAAATAACCATACTTCCAAAAGCACTATACAGATTTAATGCAATTCCAATCAAAATTTCAATGACATTCCTCATAGAAATAGAATAAGCAATCATAAAATTCATCTGGAAAAATAAGAGACCCAGAATAGCTAACAGAATCCTTAGCATGAAGAGTAAAGCAAGTGGCATCACTATACCAGACCTTAAACTATACTACAGAGCAATAGTAACAAAAACAGCATGGTATTGGCACCAAAATAGACTGGTAGACATGGTACAGAATAGAGGACACGGAGACTAACCCACAAAACTATAATTATCTTATATTAGGCAAAGGTGCGAAAAACATGCATTGGAGAAAAGATAGCCTGTTCAATAAATGGTGCTGGGAAAACTGGAAATCCATATGTAACAAAATGAAATTAAACCCCTATCTCTCACCATGCACAAAACTCAACTCAAAATGGATCAAAGACTTAGGAATACAACCAGAGATCCTGCATCTAATAGAACAAAAAATAGGCCCTAATCTCCATCATATGGGATTAGGCCCCAACTTCCTTAATAAAACTCTTGTGGCACAAGAATTAAAATCAAGAATCAATAAATTGGATGAACTCAAACTAAAAAGTTTCTTCTCAGCAAAAGAAACAATCTGTGAGGTGAATAGAGAACCTACATTTTGTGATTAAATCTTTACCTCTCACACATCAGATAGAGCACTAATCTCTAAAGTATATAAAAACTCAAAAAGTTAAACACCAACCCCCCCCAAATAATCTAATCAACAAATAGGCTAAGGACCTGAACAGACACTTCACAGAAGATGATATGCAATTAATCAACATATATATGAAAAAATGTTCATCATCACTGGCAATTAGATAAATGCAAATCAAAACTACTTAAGATACCATCTCACTCCAGTCAGAATGGCAGCTATTATGAAGACAAACAATAATAAGTGTTGGCAAGGATGTGGGGAAAAAGGTACATTCATACACTGATGGTGGGACTGAAAATTGGTGCAGCCAATATCGAAAGCAGTATGGAGATTTCTTAGAAAATTGGGAATGGAACCACCATTTGACCCAGCTATTCCCCTTCTCAGACTATACCCAAAGGAATGGAAAACAGCATACTATAGGGACACAGCCACATCAATGTTTATAGCAGCACAATTCACAATAGCTAAACTGTGGAGCCAACCTAGATGCCCTTCAATAGATGAATGGATAAAAAAACATGTGGCATATTTACATAATGGAATATTACTCAGCAATAAAAGAGAATAAAATCATGGCATTTGCAGGTAAATGGATGGAATTGGAGAAGATAATGGTAAGTGAAGTTAGCCAATCCCCAAAAATCAAATGCTGAATGTTCTCTTTGATATAAGGAGGCTGATTCATAGTGAGATAGGGAGATGAGCATGGAAGGAACTGACAAACTCTAGATAGGGCAGAGGGGCTGGAGGGGAAGGGAGGGGCATGGGTTATTAATGATGGTGGAATGTGATGATCATTACTATTCCAAAGTACAGGTATGAAGAAACAAATTGGTGTGATTATACTTTTATACAACCAGAGATATTAAAAATTGGGTCTATATGTGTAATAAGAATTGTAGTGCATTCTGCTATAATATATAAATTTAAAAAAGAAAGTTTAAAGTTAATAAACAGAATTATTTCTATCATTTTTATCACTAGGTAAGTATTCATAGAGCACTCATCTAAAAATCAATAAAGTTTCCTATGGAAATGAAAAAAAGGAAAAAACATAAAGAAAAAATACAAAGAAATATATAATGTAATATATAAAGAATTATAAGAAATATAAAAAATATATAAAAATATATAAAGAAAGAAATATATAAAGAAAAATATAATAAGTGATTTCATTAAGTTATACAATATCCAAACTGATCTAGTATGTAAATTTTTCATTCTATTTAAAGTCAATAAAGCTGTCTAATAATAAAACAAGAAAGAATATAGGGATTAGGAGATGATAACTGATTACAATTTGTTTTATCTTATTTTGGTACTGGGGATTGAACCCAGGGTGCTTTACCAATGAGCTATATCCCCAGCCCTTATTTTGAAATTTGAGATAGTCTTGCTAAATTGTTGAGGCCAGACTCAAACTTGTGATCCTTCTGCTCAGACTCCAGAGTTGTTTAGATTATAGGCATGCACCAAAATGTCCAGCTCAGATGATTATAATTATAAATGGAGTTGCTAGTCTGCCTGTGAAGATACCGAGAAGAGCTTGGTATTTATGTCTGCTTAGGATGACTTTGTTAATGATGGTTTGATGCAATGTACCAGTATGAAAGCCAGCCCCCTTATCCCAGGGCAGGATGATTCTGAGATATACCTGTATTCTAGAGAACCATGGTGGAATCAAGTTGTAGTCATCCTTCAGAGCAAGGGACTGTGCCTCAAATTGCATTTTACTTGGCTTGTTCCATTCTCTCTCCTGTTTCTCTCACTTCATTACTCCCACCAACCCCAGGAATATTTTCTTCATAAATCACTCGCACATGAATTCTTGTATCTGAGTTTGTTTCAGGGAAACCCAATCTGAGAAAGTTACACTCAAAAAATATACCATTATTGAATTTCCAAAACTTCACTCTTTAAGTTTCCTTTTTTTCTTTCTGGGTGAAAATAAATTGAACCTTTTCAGTAGGGGATTAATGAATTAGTGTTCTGTTATGGTTCTAATATTTACTATAAATTTTCTGGCAATTATTTCTTGTTCTATGTCAATTGCCTTATGGGTTAAAATTGAAAACTCTATTTTAAAAGTGAGTCAATAAAGAATATATTTAGGAAGAGACAGGATCTGTCAGCTTTTTCAACTCAAATTGCATTTATTAGCACTTATTTCACATTCCTAAAAATCTCTGGTAGAATTAACTTCTATCCTAGCTAATTTTTAAAAGCCAATTAGCTTGTTGTCTGCCCTATCCCAGATACTTTAAATGTACTGGCTAGTCTCACTGTATACTCCACCTACAATAAGAAAAGCATAAAGCATTAGATCCTGGTCATTACCTCCCTGTTCCAAGTTCTGACCCACTGATTCTTAAGCGTAGCCTTCCCTGGATTCTTGGCTGTCTTAGCTTTGATTCTCAGGCTTCTTTGGTTTGACAGCACATTTGGACACATTTCTGCAAAAATGACCCTTGGCATCTCTTCTTGGAATACAATTTGGTATTTGAAGTTTGGAACCATGCAGGGCAGATGTAGAAAAGAGAGAGGCACTTTTACCTTCCTAGCGCCAAAGAGACCAGGCATGTCCAGGTTTCCTTCAGAGGGGGTTGGAGAGCTGCCACTTACTGGCTTTCCCAAATGGCATTACTTAATTCATGTTCTAAAGACCAAGCTTCATGAACATTGGATTTTTGCCTATAATTACAATTCTTAAATATATTGTTCTTACTCTCAGTCTCATTTTTTGTTTTTTCCTGTCTTCATCTTGAAAATGCCTATACATTGATTTGCATTTATTCTAATCTTACATTTGGTATTGATTTTAAGAGAATTTCATCAATGACATCAGGATAGAAAGCTTCCAAGTATTACCTTTGAACTATAAGGTATACTCTAAAATTTTCAGTGAAATGCAGTTTGTAATGAATTCTGTGAAGAGTACTAAAAGAATAACAAATAGCAACTGGTGTAAGATAGTTTATAGTCAAGGTAAAGAATATGATATCTGGTTCATAAATCAGAAAATCATTTGCTTTCCCTGAATCTCAGAATTATATACATTTGATGAATGAGTGAATTCCTGATTATCTTAGCTCAAGTCTTACCTCTTATCTAGAACTCTTTTCCTAGCCAGTATAGCTACATAACTACAAAAAATTGTCCAGACTATCTCAAGTTCCTTGCAAGGATATCAGGAAGATTTAAAATGAAGAATCAATATGGCTCATAGCTAATTTAAAGCAATACTATTACTAGGAAATATTTATTATTTCCCAGTGATTTTGTTTTTTTTTTTTTTAGTTGAAAAGTTTCCTTGGAGATAGGAACTAGCTTTTATCCAGAGTACTGCAGTACTCTGTAACATATAGTTCCACAGATGCCTCCAAAAGCCAAAGTGCAGGGTAAATCATGGACTCTTGCAGAAATTCATAGATTCAAAACATGAATTGATAATCAGAGTGGAATGGGAATTCTGGGTATGGATGTGGTAACAAGTCCTGAGATCAGTTCCAATACACCTAACCTAGAAGCATGTGAAGATCTTGGGGACAGGTTGGGCTCTGTCTGTGAACTATGGAAGGTGTTCTACTATGTTCTGAAACATTTGCAGGCTGTGGCAGATACAATCGATTATCTATCAAAAGCTCATGAGTTTTTAATAGAAAGTGGAAGTCCAGGGAGTTGTCACATTTCCCAGTTCTTGTCTTTAGGTATTATATTGTGACTGTGCTCTGCCCAGTGAATTATGCTAGAAAGGGGTAGTACTATTTCTGATCTGTCTCCCTAAAATTCCATGTGATTCTTCTCTGTGTTTTCTCCTTCCTGCTGCCTACAGTGGAGACTTCTCCCAGGGAACTTTGGAAGTCTCACATGGAAAGTGGCAGAACTTTTATCAGTCTGGTTCTCATGGGATACATGGGAAATGACTGCCCATCAAATCTGTTCTCTCACCAGTACTGTCACATAATTTAGAACCATTTTTTCTATTGTTTTGAAATGCATACTCTTTTGAGTCCACTTGGTATAACCATGAATCTACTCTAACTAGTACAGATGACTATACCATGCTGCTGTAGAGCCCTGCTCTCTTGCAGTCATGCTTACATTAGGCTACTTCCATACCATGGATCTGGTAGAATTGAAATATTAATGCTGCAAAAAAAAAAGGTAGGAAAATCAACCTAATGGAATTAGAGACCTGTATGAAGTAAACAGTTAACGGTGATATTAAAGGTAGAGGTTGGAATAGCAGAAGACATTGGCGGGGGATTGCGATTCAAATTAATATTGGAGTGTATATAAGATCCTTCCTGTTGCTGAAATGGTGGGGAGGGCCCAGGCATTTGAGCTCCTAAGTGAATAGCTGGAAAGTTGGAAATAGCAACATTCAAGTACAAATATTAACATGAACCAAGATGTATCATAGATTGGTGAGGCATGCATGGATTGCATTATACTATCCTATAATGGGGCACAATGCAAGTATTCAACAAATGCTTGAATCAATAGATGAGTGCTGTGCTGATGACAACTGAAAGCATTTATTAAGAATGCTCTAGTTAAGTAGATCAGCACTTTGCAATAGAATCTATGCTCTTAGCTAAATCTAGGCATTCACTTCACTCTATTATTTACAGATGTAGTAATGTGTCATATCTTGAATTACTCATTCAATTACTCAAGCATTCAGAAATATTCATTGAGCATCTGTTATGCCTATGGCATGGTGCTAGGCAGTGGTGATACAATGGTGAATTAGGACAGACAAGATCTTTGTTTCTGCCTGAAGCATATTTTTCAGTAGAGGAAACAGCATAAAAATTAATGAGAGAGATGATAAATATTGAAATTGCTATTATGAGAGAAATAAAAAGCTTCTTTAATAAAAAAATCAGGAAATGTGAAAATGAGGAGCCAGACATGTGAAGAGTGTTCTAGACAAAGAACATAGCAAGTGTAAAACCACTGTTGCACAAAAGTGTTTAGGAAATTTAAGGCACTCAGAAAAGACCAGCATGGCTGGAATATGGTTTGTAAAGTGACTTGATATAATATTGCAGATGTTAACGGAGGGTGGATCAATTAAGATCTTATATCTCATGGTGAAAACATTGAGTTTTTATTCTAAAAGCAATGGAAGCAAAAGAAGATTTTAAACAAAGCATTGTTTAAAATTCTAAGGGGAAGTGAAGTAACCAATTAGAAAGTTACTACTGAAAAACAGGCAAGAGATAATGGTGACCTAGAATAGTAATGTTAGAGATTCAGGAATATTGTGGAGGTAGACTCCACAAGATTTGCTAATTGAGGGAAAGAGGGAAGACTAGGATTACTATAAGTTTCTTGCATTATAATTGGGTGACTATGGGATGTTTGGGAATTGATCAAAAATAGGACAAAAAAAATCAAGAAGTCCTAAACATGCATTTTCTGATATGCCTACCTCATATCTAAGCAAATATCAAAACACAGTAATGTTATTATCAGTCTTGTGCTGGCCTTTCTACAGAAGGTATAGTTTTATGACAGCCTGTACTATATATTAAGTCCATTCAAGTTTTCTCATGCATTTTATTCAAGAGAAAAAGATAACTCCACTCTCACTTTCTAGTCTTTTGTCTACTTATTAGTTTGATCCAATTATATTTCTGTGTAAACAGCCATACCCCAACTGAGTGGTTTAAAGTAACAACCATTTTCATGTATTATATGGATTTAGTGGGTGAGAACCAAAGTCTTCTGCTCTTTATGGTACCAAATGAGGCAATTCAATGCAGCCAACAGGATGGTTTGTAGAATCTAAGAGATGACTTTATTCGATATTTGGATCTTGGCAGAAATGACTGGGCTGACAGGGCTTAGTTTGGACTGTTTACATTAATATTTTCATGTGACCTCTCTCACATGGCCATCTCAGACTTCTTATGTGAAGACTAGCCTCTCATATCTAAATGAAGAAAATCTGGCAGAAGCTGCAAGACCTTTTATGACCGATGCCCTTTTATGACCGATGCCCTTCAATAGACGAATGGATTAAAAAAATGTGGCATTTATACACAATGGAGTATTACTCTGCATTAAAAAATGACAAAATCATAGAATTTGCAGGGAAATGGATGGCATTAGAGCAGATTATGCTAAGTGAAGCTAGCCAATCCCTAAAAAACAAATGCCAAATGTCTTCTTTGATATAAGGAGAGTAACTAAGAACAGAGTAGGGTCAAAGAGCATGAGAAGAAGATTAACATTTAACAGGGATGAGAGGTGGGAGGGAAAGGGAGAGAGAAGGGAAATTGCTTGGAAATGGAAGGAGACCCTCAGGGTTATACAGTGGAGGGGGTAGAGAGAGAGGAGGGGAGGGGAGGGGAGAGGTGGGGAGGGGGGATGGTGGAGGATGGGAAAGGCAGCGGAGCACAACAGACACTAGTATGGCAATATGTAAATCAATGGATGTGTAACTGATGTGATTCTGCAATTTGTGTATGGGGTGAAGGTGGGAGTTCATAACCCACTTGAATCAAAGTGTGGAATATGATATGTCAAGAAATTTGTAATGTTTTGAACAACCAACAATAAAAAATTAAAAAAAAAAAAGAAGTCATATGACATCACTTCTGATATAGTCTAACAGTTGGAGTGGTTACAAGGCTACTCATTATCAAATAAAAGGAACATAAACTGTACCTCAGGATGGTATGAGTTTCAAAGAAATTATAATTCTTTTCTTAAATTGCTGTTATTATAAGCATATTTATAAGTCTAATACCTTCTAATATAATAGTTATTTCTGTTGTTTTTAGCTTCTGAGCCCATTAAAAAAGTGAAGTTCATCATTTTAAGGTGAATGTTACTATAGTAAATGGAAAGATGAGGAGGCAAATAGCAAAATCAACTCAGTTCTCTAGTTATCAGGGATCTTGGAATCTTGAATAGAAAGAACTCTCTTAACACAACATCTTCTAAAAGAAGTAAAATATAAAAGTATGAACATAGGCCTGGAAAGAAAAAAGAAAAATTTTTTGAACTTTTTATTTTGTCTAGTTAGAACACATAAATAACTCAGAATTTTACTTGCTAAGGAAGAGAATAAAGTTCTGTTTTATAAAAAGCAAGTAGTCCCATCCTTTACCTGTGTAGATATTATAATGTGATGCTGATTTTAGGTGTCAACTTTGTCAACTCAAATACTTAGTCAAATGTCAGTCAAATGTTTCTGTATTTAATTAGGATAGATTAACATTTAAATCAATAGACATTGAGTAAAACAGATTACCCTTTTGAATGTAGGTGGGCCTCATCCAATCAGCTGAAGAACTTCAGAGAAGAATGGTGATGGTTCCTTGGCAAAGAGGGAATTATGTCTCTAGACTAAAACCATGACTTCAACTTTTCCCTGAATCTCCAGGCCGCTGGCTTAATTTGCAGATTTTAAATTTACCACAGTCACATGATCCTTAAAAACCAATTCTCCCTTTATCTCTATGATCTCTCTCTCTCCCTCCCTCCCTTCTCTGTCTCTCTCTCTCTCTCTCACACACACACACACACACACACACACACAAACACACATACACACACACTCATATCATTGGTTCTCTTTCTCTGCATTCAGTCATAAAGGTTATGTTCTGAAATGGTTGTCTGTATTCCTAACTTCAGTTAATCTCTTGCATTTGAAAAACAGCCCCATGAATTGTCTTCAATGTCCATATGCAAATTACCAGTGTGTTCCTGATGTATAGGAATCAGCATCTGAACAGAAAAACAAATACTTTTTGTGTGATATATGTAAATCTATTTCTTTAGAACACAGATCCTCAACTTTGGTATTTGTATTACCTAGGGAATTTGGTACACAATACCAATGCTCTGAGCTCCACTCTAGACCATTTAAAAGCCCAAATTTCTGAGGGGAATGGCCTGAATGTGCATAGCTGTGTTCTATTTTCATTCATGTAGTGGCTCTAATGTGCTATTGACCTAGACTAAAACTGGCAACACAACCAAAGCTAGGTTGGTGACTCAACTTGCTGGGCAGATTCTGCTATTTTTTTTTGTTTTGAATAATTTGAATAAAATGCTTGGGAGTAGAACTTTTCATATCTACTTTGCATATTTACTCCTGCTCCTTTCTGTTACTTTTCACCTGATCGCTTACAAACTAACATTAATTTCCATATCTCTGAAGACTTGGGCATTCATGGTCCTGAAATCTTGAATATAAAATATTATTATGAATATATATTATGCCTCCAAGTGGAGTGATTGAGAATAAGGCATGAATGTTTGAAAACACACTTGGCAGTCCATGAGTAGAGAAACACAATCCAGGTAAAGCAACACTTAGAAAAATACTGACTGTAATTATTTCAGAAAAACCTGAATAACAAAAAACATTTCTTTTCTCAAGGCTTAGAAGAGCAGGTAGATATGACTGTGATGGCTTATGTGTCTTGAAATATATATGCTTGTAGATTGCTCTTGTTAACACTTAAATAAATTGCTAGTATATAAATATCTTACTTTTAACATTTTCCGCTTCTAAGTTATAAAGTTCATAATCTCTGCCCCAAATATCTATATTTACTATTTCTGAATTTGGGAGAAGGAGCACTTTCAGCTTTTTAGTTACAGTACTTTTTTCTCAAATGTTCAATAACATTGTCCAGAGGGCTTTGGTAATTATTGATTTGAGCAATCATGTCATTGATATTTGCTGAAGTTATGTTTTTTTAAATAATACCTAACTTTTTGCCCTTGCTATTTTTGTTGAGACAATAGAAATGTAAAAGAGGCAAAACCTATCTTTAATTTCAATCTACCAACTTTAAAAGTATTGCAGCATGAGGATTTTAAAAATCAAGCACTTTTTGAGTAGTTCAGGCTGCATCGGACAATTGGTACTGATGTTTTCTAGGCTTAAGTTAGTTCTAGAATTACAATTTGCTCTATGGCTGGTAAGTGACTTATTTTTGAGTTCTCTCTGCTATTGCATAATTATTGCTGTTCTCTTATTATTTCCATGGAAGAATGTTTTCTACAAGGTAGAAATATATATGTTTGGGTGAAGTCAACTAAAAAATAAGGGATTACAAGATTAAGTAACCTAAGTTAGTATAACAAGCATCTTGGTTTACTGATGATGATGGAGGAAGTGTTGAATATTCCAAAAGGGAGAATTGTGCCAGCTATTCACTTATTTTCCATCCATTAGGTAAGTTAATAGAATTATGTATCAATAAAGAATGTGTCAATTCTATTGTATAATAGAGAATACTTTTTTAGGAATTGGTTATAAATATTTCTTCTGAATGTTTAATGTGATTCAGAGTGACATTTATAAAATAAGCTTAGTGGAAAAGATGTAAAATCTTGTCTAGTTACAAATCTCATACATTTTTCATTTAACTACTTGTTATTTGACAGTAAAAGCTGTCTGAAAACCTTCAAACCCTCAAAAAGACTAAATTATAGCTTTGAACTGAACATTGCTGGCAGAGGTCTTAGACCCACAGAGTATTCCTGAGTCAGGTTAGTACTTATTAATAACATTAAACACAAACTTATTAATAACATTAAACTTTATATCTATCTATAAAATAACACATCTTCTTTTGATAATAATTAGTAATTACTTAGAGGTTTGGTAGTTATTATTGTTGTTATTATTTGGGGACTGGTGATTGAACCCAGGACACTTAACCACTGAATCACATCCCCAGCCCATTGTTATATTTTATTTAGAGACAGGGTCTCTCTGAGTTGCTTAGAGCCTCACTAAATTGCTGAGACTGGCTTTGAGTTGTTATCTTCTTGTCTCAGCCCACCAAGCTACTGGGATTATAGGCATCTGCCATTGCACCTGACTTGGGAATTATTTTTTATGATGTTAGAAGAGTTTCTCAAATTTTAGAAAACTATTTTGATGCTAAGAAAAAGGACCCATTGTTTATTGAACTAAATCCTATTACATCTACTGCTTATGCCCCAATCTAATGTTGAAAGGCCAAATAGAATACTATCTGGAGTAACTTCAATTGCCTGGAATTTAGTGAGCTGAGGGAAGTCAAGCCCAATCAACAGCAGTTAGAACTTTGGTGTGGATGCTGATGATATCAAATGCTGTGGCTACAGTTCTTGATATCAGCCCTTTTTCTAGACTTAACGTTGGCCAAAAGCCTATTTGTTGTGTTTCATTTCAAACTAAAAGCACAAGGAAATTCTTGGAGGGTTCATTTTCTGCTGTTGTTCCATAACCCATATAGAATGAGTCTTTGTAATTCTGTAGCATTTTGTTTTGGCTCTTAAAATAAAAGTTATTTGGTCTTTATAACAAGTGCATTCTTTCTGTGCTTAAGCGTCTCATGAACACTACCATCAGGTTTGGAGCTTTACTATTCTCTTGGCCTTGACAGCTATTAAAATCTCTTCAAAACAAGAAATAAATAATTCATAAACTGGAACATAGACACTTATATAATTGAGTTGTTAACTTATATTTGAATAGATAATAGGGATCAACAGACCACTTTCCATTTTAGGGCATTATTATGGTGTATAGATATAAATGTAACCTTACATGACTAAGAGACCAAGCCACAGTTATTTAAACTGAAAATACAAACTTTTTATGAAAAGATATTTCCCCCCTACTAAGATTCTTCTGACAGTTTGGCTCCAAAACTACTTCATTTTATCTGTTTAATCATGATGCATATTGATTAACAAATTCCCTCATTTTATTATAATTGAATGGATAATTGAAGCATCATGATATGGTATCTTCTGTGTAGAATTATTTAAAATGTATACAATATGTTTAGGATTAAGAAGTTTCTAAAATGTAGTCATATATTGCATTTTCCTTAAGCTGCAAGTTATTTTTAAAGTCTATAAATAAAAACTGATCATTAAAATTCAAATGAGTACATCTTTTCATCACATTGCAAATTATTACTAATAATTAACTCAAAGAACTTCACTTACATAATGTGACCATACATTGGTCGGTTCTTTTCAACAAGAAGAATTCATGGGCAAAAAAAAAAAAAAAAGAAAGAAAGAAAGAAAAGTCATTTGCAGGGCAACAAACACTAATGTATTTTTGAGAGTACCACAGGCAATTTTCCAGCTTTCCTACAAAAATTCCTCACCAGAGACCAAGACTGTCGAGCAGGAGGTGTTCCCAACTATAAGACAATGTGCCTGGACATAAAGGAATGAGCCTGATATATGGTTCTTTCTCGTTCTTGGATACCAGTTTGATTCTTCATTGTGTATCTAGGTACATTTCAATGAATGTTTTCGGCCTAGAATAACAAAATTTTGTTACTAGTTTGGTGAATTACTTCTCATTTAGGATGAAATAGAAAGAATCTCCCAGGTGAGCATCAGAATATCTTATAAAGCTTATTTTAAAAGATAATGCCCAGTTTCCACTCAAAAAATTTCCACTCACTGGTCAGGGAGTAAAGTGGGACATCCGATTTTTAAATGCTTTAAAAGTTGATAAATTGGGGGTCGTTTATCATTCCTGGATTCCAGGACTCAGCAAGGAGGGAATGAAACACTAGTTTCTGGCAAGTTTAGAAAATGATCTCATCAGAAAGTTGTGTTGCTATTGTAAGAAAGCCCAATGAACAGTAAAGCCCTGGCTGCTGAAATCTGGAGGCAAATAACTGAGTTGAGTTTATCCATACACCTCAGCAAGACGCCTGTTTGGCTTGGAGACTCTGCCAGCCAATGATTTCTATGGATTCAGGGACGAGGGAGGATGGGATGGAGGAGACATGGGACTGATTGTGCTGGGCCTCTAATGCCTGGTGGATGGATGCTGTGGTAATTTAGGCCTGCTGGGAACAGGACTTCTAAAATGCAAATATGTCTGAAAGGCTGTGGTGCAAAGCCATTTTTGCTGGTTGTCAGCAGGTGGATTTTCCTGAACCAGAGGGCACACACAGCTATTCTAGAAATTGAAGGTGTTTATGTAAGAGATGAAACCGAGTTCTACTTGGGCAAGAGATGTGCATATGTGTACAAAGCAAAAAAACAACATAGTTACTCCTGGTGGCAAACCAACCCAAACTAGAGTAATCTGGGGAAAGGTAACTCAAACTCATGGAAACAGTGGCATGGTTCAGACCAAATTCCAAAGCAACTTTTCTGCTAAGGTCACTGGACACAGAATAAGTGTGATGCCTTACCCCTCAAGGATTTAAACTAATGGAAAATAAATAAAGATGATTTGTGCTCCTGTGTTTTTTTTTTTTTAATTTAGTGGCTCAAAAACTTAACTGTCTTCAATTGATCTGCTGCTATATTCTTAAAATGTTAGAGGTTGTCCAGCATCTTCAAAGTACAAGGAAGTCAGAGGGCTATATGTAATGGACAGTATGGGGAAGTTACAGAGATTTAGAAAGTAACAGATTGATGTGAGTGTTTTAATAGGAATTTTGGAGGAAATAAATATTCTTTGGGGAAAGTGGGAAGATGATTTACTCATTAGATTAAGTGAAAGAAGCATAAAATTTTCCCTCAAAGGGGCTGGGAATGTAGCTCAGTAGTAGAGTTCATGAAAGCATGAGACTATGTGTTTCATCCCTAGCATTACTGGAAAAAAAAAGGTTTGTAATAGTTTATACTAGTTCAGTATAGATTGGCTGGGTAGCTTATGAGTGAAAATGGAATTGGGAATAATTTCAGTGGAAATCATATTGATATTTGTTAGTGCTTTCAGATGGGTTGGGATGAACTATTCTTGGGATTTATTACTGGATAAATGATTTCGGTATGTACTACTTTACTCGTTGTAATCCAAGCTGAAAATGACAACCTAATGCTACATGACTCTACTTCAGAATAAAACAGTGCCAGGAAGGAAGGAAGGAAGGAAGGAAGGAAGGAAGGAAGGCCATTGAAAACAGAAATAGTCCATTGTTAGCCATTATGCAAGATCATTCAGGAAGGCAATTTTGGCAACATGGAGGAAGGAGATTATAAAAAAACTTCATGTAATAAGTGCAGATTAATGTTGCTGAAGAAGGTTTACTTTAATTATAATTACTACTATAATTCTAGTCTAAGAACTTGAGAGAGAATTGTATAGACAGAAAGAGCATTAACTAGCTTAGTATACTAGATATTAAAGCCACAACATTCCCTAATGCGTCAATGTGCATCTGCTAATCAGAGTCTATTTAAGCAATTGGTGGTATAGAGAGTTCGAACATAACTGTTAAATAGTCAACATACTGTAACATACATTATTCTGTGTGGAACAGATCTGTCCTGTAACAGCCAGTTTGTAAGATCATTCTCCATTTTCAAGGGAGGCAGTTTGATTAAAACGAGGTAAGAAAATGGCATCACAATAATCTTTCAGAATGAAAGGGGCACGTGGATAGAATCTATGGCACAGGAAACCAGGGGTCAACTATCCACATTTAGGAGAAGAAAAGCAAGAGGGAAGATAACAAAATATAGAGGGCGGTTGAGATTTAGCTTTTTAAGGAAACTTTCTGGACTACTTTCTTACAGAAGAGGTGATGCTTCTAAAACTAGATAGAGGAGCCCATCCATCCTGAGGCCGGGCTTGTAACTGGAGGAGAAACTGGAAGGACAAATGATTGCCAGTATGAAATTCTGAAAAAAAGGCCCGATCATAAATAATGCTGCTGCTGCTGCTGCTAATGATGATCATAATGGATAGCATTACTACATGCCACTGTTTCACTCTATGTAACTTCATTTAATCTTCATAGCACTAAGGGGCAGGAACATTGTTATCTCCCTTCCACAGATGGAGAAACTGAGGCAACAGGGTTTCATTAACTAATCCTTTCATACATATTAAGAAGTGATGGGAGAGAGCAGAAAATCACACTGATGAGAAGTCAAATTAAAAAAAAATGTAGATTATGATACACCAACTTATGATTTATTTGTCCTAAAATTTCATTTGTTCAATTAATACTTGAGTACCTATTCTATAAGGTTAGAATCCATGTTAAACTGCAGGTAGACCAAAAATGGACAATTTAGGCAATATTCCTGGAGTTTATGATATTATTAAAGGAAGACATGGAATGCCACAAATAATGCTTTTTTTTGTTCTTGTTAATTGCTGAATTGAGTATTGAAGGATCAGTAGGATATACGTAGGAGTATTTGCTTAATATTAGAAAATTATCAAACACCTAGTTCTCCATGCAGGGAATAAAATAATCCCTATTTTGGTACTTTTAATGTAATTATTCTATTAAGAATCCACTATGAAACCCAAAGTGTAAGGCCATGCTTGTAACCAATAGCAACAACTTACCCCTGATGACCTCCAAGTACAGAAGGACAAATTATAGAAAACACTTGAAAGCTGTTTTAGGGTTTATCCCAAAACACACCCACATGTACACAGGATGGGATAGGCCATAACATCTCCAATTCTAGCACAATTTTTTAAAGCCAGTCTGTATTTTTAAAGGGGATTTGCCTTTATCCCTCTTGATTATTTATAAGTTTTGTTTTGTTTTTTTAAACACCTGTATTGTGATTTCCTTACATCCATCAACATAGTCTCATAAGAAAACTCATTTCTTCCTTATCATAGGTAAATACTGATGACTTCACATGCTTTTTCCATTAGACTTTTCTTTTCCCTTCTTCTTTTCTAAGTATAAACTTGCCATACAAAATACAGGATACTCAGTTAAATTTGAATTTCAGATAAACAATGATTTTTTTTTCGACTATGAGATCTTTTTTTCTATTTAATAAATCTGGCCAACTTAATGTGGTTTTCATTAGCTGTTCCATTCACTACTACTATGTGACAATTCATTCTCTTTTTATTTATTTATTTAAATACTCCTTATTGTCAGTTATACTTGCACCTATGCTAAGCCAATCATTCAGAATAAGCATAATTAAAAAGACCTTCAGGTGCCCTAAAAGCATATTGAATTGTAGAATTACTGTTTTTAGATGACAGAATGAAATCACTTTCTCTGAAGGTCCTCTTGTTTCTACCCCTCAAACAAAGTCTTCCTTGAAACTCAGACTGATGGACTTCTGGCAGAAAGCAACTTAACTTCAAGACAAAGCACTTATCAAAAAATAATTACCCAGCAAAATATTTGTAATAAGAGCAGACTAACATTCATATGGGGAATACAATGTGCAAGTTTCAAATCTTTAAATTTGTCATCTTATTTAGTTTTCCTAATAGCATAGTGGTATAAATAATCCCAAATTTACAGATATGAAATTTGGAGCAAATGTAGAAATTAATTTCTTGCCCAATGTCACAGAGCTCCGCAGAGTCACGTTTCATTTGATTCTAAAATCTGTGCTTTATATGATCATGTTAAACTGCCTCTTCCTGTGACAGATGAGAATTTTTTACAGACTACAGGGAAACTGAAAATTCCTAATGCCATATATTTGTCTTTCTTTCCAGGCCTGGGCTCTCTGAGTCCTTTAAGCTGCTGCCACTGCCACCTGCAACATTCCCACCCACACCCGCCTCAAATGCGCCAAACATCCCCTAGTGGGTAATCCAAACACTCCAGGGACAGAGAGTCCATTGCTTTAATCATGACTTGCTTGTCACAAACTTTTCCATAACATCCTAGCTCACCCTTAATCTTTCCGGCTTCTGACTACTCCTATTTTCTGCCTTGTCTTGATCTTTAAATCTGCCTTTCAGTACTGTTTTTCTTTCAACTAAGATCCAGACTCTTCCTCCAGCTACAAGGCCTTTGACTCCTTAGACAAACACTGTTCCTAATGTGAACTTGCCCTGGGTCTGTGTTGGGGCCATCTATACTCACAGTTCCAGGGTCCAAGCTCACTCTAGTTCTAAGAGCAGGAACAAATCTTCCTTCCAATAGCCAAGCTATGGAACATTCTTTCATGCAATTTTACTTTGTTCTGTTCTTTTATCTTCACCAAATTATTTTCTTTCATGTTATCAAAAGTAGAATTGAAGAGTTCCACATAAACTTATATCTTCATGACATGTAGAATCCATTTACCTCTTCTTCCAAGTCTTTATTTGACTAAAGTTCAAGTTTTCATTATTATGATCATGAATTTCAAACAACAAATCTTAGTGTTTTACTATCTTGAATTATGCTCAAAATATTGCTTATGCTTTTGGCTTTGATTACACAATTCTTGACCCTCCCTTTAGTCTTTTTTAACTATAAATTCTTTTGTCTGTATCCCTTGTATAACTTGTTCTACATAACGGCCGATGTCCTTCATTATATACAGTTTTATAGTGTTATCTGACAACGTTCTTCCTCAGCCTAGATTTTGATTTTATAGAATAAACCTGGCAGGCTTCCAGATGATTCTGTGCAACATACTCCAGGTGTTCATCAATCTTTCAGAATAATCCCAGGTGCAGTGACCAGATCCTGTTCTGTTCTTCTATTTATTTAGCAAACCATTATTTTTCTAATCCTCTATCTACAAAATTCCCAACTCTAAAAGAGGAACAGAGATAATACCATGTACCAACAAATCCTTGAGTTTCCTGCTTAGGACTTCATAATTCTTAAGAGTTGTTTTCCAAATGTCTTTTGTTTATATCATTAATCTTAATTCAACATGATAATTAAGTGATGGAGAGGCACATGATTTATTTATTTGTTCCTCTTCAAACATTATTTATTGACTACCTTGATCCAGGTACAGTGCTAGGCCAGTGAATTCATAAGCCTCAACCACTTTTCCCTCAAAATCAAGATATTTATTTTAAGAAGAGGGAACAGCTACTGATTATCCATGTAAATTCTGCAAAGACTTTTTCTCTTCTATTTCTTCTTTGTTGATCTGGTAAAAAAATTCTCCACACTTCCTAATTCTAGAAGACCGGAAGTTCTTTTCAAGGAAATAGGGTATCTTATTTTCTATTCAGAAATTGTATGACTCTTTCCAAAGAATTCCTCCAACGGATCAAATATCCTCTTCCCATCTTTGCATGAGATTCCTCCATTCATTGTATGATATGATTTGATTTCCCTCTGCCTTCTCAAATCTCATTTACATTTCTTGTTTAGGTTACTTTTCTGTTTTCTAGGAAGTAATTTTATCCTTCAATATAGGAAAAGATAAAAATCAGTTAATTCTGGTCTTGCAGTTTCTATACAATTTTCAACTTGCAGCAACCAACATAATATGTGATTACAGTGACAGTCTTTGTATTAATTATCCCCTATCTCTACCTGAAAAGCTGCTTGATTAAACTAGCAGAATGTGGAGTTTTTTAGGTAGTCTTAGGGTCTTTTCACTTCTGGACTCTCTGTGAGAATTTGATTTATACCCACCCACAGTATCATAACTTTTAGACTATCAAATACTAGAATTAGATATTAGATACAGTCAGCAAATAGAGGCAACTACTTAGCCTTAAAACACTGTTTTTCCTCTTGTTTTATTCTTCTTACTTTGCAGGTACCTATTGCATGAACCCTGAGATGACCCCTAAAATTGTTTACACCTCTCAAGTACTATTGTCTAGTGGTGAATGGTGCTTGTTTACAAATCACTTAACTCTGTGGTTAGAGATTTCATAATCATAATTGAGGACTTAAATATTGAAATGGAGTTTCAGAGAGTATAGTAGGTGCTATGGGGTATGTTAAATAAACATTTAATCAATAAATGTTTAATGACTCAAAGGCTAGTTTACTTCAACGTTTGTTTCAAAAAGGAAAATAATTTCTATTAAACTTGAAATAAGCTTACCAATGTGTTAAATAAACTGAAATGTTTATGCACTTCTAGTAAAGAGTTTACTCCTCTCTCCCTTTCATATGACCTTTATAAACATAAAAGCTATGAAGTTTTTTAATTTATATGCTACATTCACAACCTGAAGACAGATGATGGCTCCGGAGTGTCCATATTACATCAGGTATATACATGGTATGCATGATCCCCAAACCAGCTTCTTCAGGTTACATGTAATTCATAAAGTTTTATGTCCATAACCTCCCTGAGGCAGTTTTTTTTTACATGAAAGGAAACAGAAATTACAAAATACCTACATTTAAATAAAATTAAGAATGTAACACAAACTGAAATTAGCAAAAGGAATTTTTTTCATTGGTTGTGGTTTCAAAGAAGAACTGGACTGAATTTAGAGTTCTCTGGATCTTTTGTGACTTAATTTAAAATCTTTTCTTTATTTTAAATGAAATAGATTTCCTATGACGTGAAAGGAGTAGTTGAGGATGGAAAATTCTGAAGGACTATGGGTTTCACAAAATTGGAAGTGCTTTAAAATTGGCCTAATGAGGAACTACATGTTTGATCAGTGCAGTTAGAGGCATATTTCTTTCATTCAATCAGAAATGCCAATCTAAAATGAAGGCAAAAGGTCTAGTGTTAAAAAATGTGCTTTAAAAAAGAAGCACCAAATTCTAACCTTAGTTACTAGTATGCAAATAGGTTAAGGCTCAAAATGTCATTCTCCCCCATCTCCCATTCAAAGTGTCTCCCTATTCATTCTAATAGTTTCAATAGTCTTTGGTTAGAATACTCTTTTGTAAACCATTGTATTTTCCACACAGGAAAACTGAGTCCCTTATAGTTAATTAACTTGTCCACAGTGTCATAAAGTATATCAAAGTATGAGTGTATGTGTGTATGTATGTGCACATACACATATGTGTGAGTCTGGACTTAAACTAATTACCCAAAGTTATTTCTTCATATTATAAAGAGATCCAAGGAGATGTCAGACACCACCTCCAGGGCTTAAGTAAAAAGTGATCAGGCTGGTGGTTCAACTCTTATCTGCAAGATGACTCCCAGCTGTTTGAACAGAAGCCTGGAGAGTAATGAAGAATGCATTTACATATTTCATGAGTTTTCAGCTTACAGAAAATGTGGTAGCATTTCACCTTCTTTCCTCTTTTATAAATGGAGGGGCAGCTATTCCTCTGCTTAGACAAGAGAGGATTCAAAAGAAATTCTCATAGAAAATGAGGGTTTCCTAGTAAGGGGAGCACAGACATCACATTTCCTGGCAAAACATTTGCTAAACATCAGAAACTTCCAGATCTGTCTCTTGATGCACAAGAAAACTCTTGGGAGAAATTAACATCTCAAGTTCAGGAGCAGATAAAACATGCATTCTGATTTGTGCTTATATTTGGACAATTTTAACAATTTGAATCTGATTAAATTAGCAGCCTCCAATAACAAGGTGAGAAGAGTTGGCAGCAGAACAATATAATTTTCCATCATCTAACATAGAAATAATGTATGACTCAAACCTCTCTTTAGCAGCTTGCTATAGGCCTGGACATAGAATGGGGAGAGACTCTATGTGAATGTGATGTGATAACCGATATTTGAATTAGGTTGGACAAAACTGTAATAGAAAAGTGCTGAATCTTAGTAACCAAAGTGAGTTTTCTTCATACAACATTAAAGTAGAAAACACAGACATCTCTCCAAAATATAGTGAGGAATGAAGATCTGGGCAGAGATTGGAGAAAAACTTAAACATTTATTGAGTCTACCCCACATTGTATAGATTGTTCAAAATAAGTCTGTTACACTTTATGTATCATGTAGGGTGACAGTGGTAAACTGGAATCTGGGAATCCTGACTCTAATTGCAATATTATTTTGAATAATTTCTTTATATCCCTCTCAATACCTTGAAGGATATTATCTATGAAAATTTTAGTAATAAAAATGCAAACTCAACTTTCAGTGGGGAATTTTTTTTTAACAAATCACAATGTAAAGCACCAGTTGAACATAACCTTACTACATCTTTCTTAGAATTGGTATCCTGAATACAATAACAAGTGTTCATTGTTACTCTGAGGAGCCAAAGCATATCAGTGCTGGCAGAGAAGACTCTACAGTAACTGACTCTACAGTAACATTTATTTCTTGTGTTTGTAATTTACTTCTTGCTTGAATACAAAGAAGATCTGGTGTGTTTTCCTCAACATTAACCTTTCCAATCACACAAGTATTTATTGATCATGTACTTTGTGTGAAGTGCTCTTCCTGGTGCATGGATATAAAAGTTCCTGTCCTCAACAAAATATGGACAACAAATAAATTCATATTTGGGATAGAGCAGAACAAGAGAAACAAAAACTGGTAATAATCTTTAGATTATACAGTAATGCCAGATCTTTGTGCTTTCGTACATAAAATTTCTTTACATATTTGTATTCCACAACAACTGTCTTAAAGAAAGATAGCCAATAAAACAGTTTTGCATTCTCTGGGGTTTTTGTTTTTGTTTTGGTACCAGGATTGAACAGAGAGGTGCTTGATCACTGAACTACATCCCTATCCCTTTTTTTACATTTTATTTAGAGATAGGGTCTAATTTGCTTAGAACCTTGCTAAATTGCTGAGGCTGGCTTTGAACTTGTGATACTCCTGCCTCAGCCTCCAGAGTCACTGGTATTATTGTCACAGGCATCTGGCTAGCCTCTTCTTTCTACATAGATGTTAATTGAGAGGAAAACTACAATTCAAACTACTGTAAAAAAAACTTTTTAAAGAGATATGAACCAACCAAAAAACATACTTCCCAAACCATGTTCACTGTTTATTATAGCTCATACAATTTTAGGTTAGTGAAATGTGTGACCTTGGACTTATATTTTCTATGTAAAATAAATAATTTATGGTATGCTAGTGTCTTTTGTATAATTCAAGAGTAGGGTGTGTTTAATTTTTTTGGCTGGATTATCTTTTCAATAGAGGCAATATAGAAGAGTGGAAGACCCAAAGAAGTCAGAAGATCTAAGTTCTAGTCTTTCTTCATTCACCCAATAGCTGCATGAACTCAGACAAGCTAGTTAGATGTTAGTAATTTAATCTAAACATGAGGATTCTAACTAGATAACCTGTGCTCTACTTTCCGAGTTACAATAGTATGATCCTGACTAAACACTAAGCAAAATATTCAAATCTAAATGCAATTGGTTAAGATTCATACTGTAAAACAGTTTGGCAAATGGAGTTCTAAATTTGCTAAAATTATGATCATATTTAATTTCTTTCCAAAGAAAAATACTTTTTCCTATACCCAGAATTGTATCTAGTAACTTTTACACGTATCTGCTAAAACAATATTTGCTAAACAAATATTAAATGCAATGCTTTGTTGGATACTTTGTCTCTCCCCTATTATCTGACAATATTGTCTTCTACATTAATGAATTTCAAGACAAGAACATTGTGCAGTTATTGAATTTCATTTTAAACTTCAAGTATTACCCACTGTTGTGAGGTGCTATGCTCTAAAACAAAGATCTGTGTTGGAAAGACACTTGATAGTGTAAAACCATTTTGTTTTATTCCCTTGTCTAATGATTTTCTGTATTAAAAATTTAAAAATTGGTGAATCCTGGCCAACAGGACTTTAAAAATGTGTCTATAACATGTTCTTTCTTTAGCTTATAAATACATATCAACTTTGAATAAAACATATTATCTGATTAAAACAAAATACTAACAAAAATTTGGCCCTTTAGACATTAAGTAAAAGAGTTAAAAAAAGAATGCATACAGCATCTAGGCATCATGATGAAAAAGAGAAAGGGTTTCTTTTCTTTTTTTGTTTTATTTTTTTTATACCAGGAATTGATATCAGGGGCATTTCACCACTGAGCCACATCCCCAGCCCTTTTACATATTTTATTTAGAGATAGGCTCTCACTGAGTGGCTTAGGGCCTCACTAAGTTGCTGAGGCTGGCTTTGAACTCGTGATCATCTTGTCTCAGTCTCCTGAGTTGCTGGATTACAGGTGTGGGTCACTGTACTGGTGAGAAAGGGTTTCTTAAGGAACAAAGAGGTGGCTAAAGACTGACCTCATTTGTCTATTCAAAATAGTTAAGTTCTGGTAGAGCCAAATGAGCAGCTCAAAAATCTCTTCCCTTAAATAATTTAGCTTTTGAAGGATACACAGGTGGGCAGCAGAGTTAAAGAAGGTGGGAAGTGCCTGGGTAAGTATGGCCAAAGAGGGTGGGAAGATTCCAGGAGCACAGAGGAGGGAATGTAATTCTGCCTTGAAGTAATTCAGGGAGAACAAGATGCCAGAGATTCATCATGATACATAGGTTGAATAATTGTGCAAAAGGCTATCTCACACAAAAGTATCAAAGAAACAAAGTGTAGTGAATAGGAAAGCAAGGACAAATAAAGGTGAAGGGGAAAATATGGCCAAAATCATATCAGGGTTTACACATTATGGTAAGACATTTTTGTTTGATACTGCAGGTAGTGGGTACCATTGAACCATATAAAGATCTTAGAAATACTGTAGGACTGTTGTGTTTGCTACAGTCGTCATAACAAAGTACCATAAATGGCGTGGATTAAACAGCAGAAATTTGTTGTCATATGGTTCTGGAGGCTTGAAATCTGAGACCAAGGTCTTGCAAGGGTTGGTTCCTCCTGAAGGCTGTGAGGAAGGATCTGTTTCACAACTTTCCCCTAGTTTCTGGTGGTTGGCTCAAAGTTTTTGTGTTCCTTGGCTGAAGATGCATCCTGCTCCCTTCCCCAGCTCTGCCTTCATGTTCACTGGCATTCTCCCTGTGGCACATCTGTGTCCAGATTTCTCCTTTTTATAAAAACACATGTCATAGTGGATTGGGGTGTCAATTCTTTCCCAATATGACCAAATCTTAATGATTTACATCGGTATTGACCCTATTTCCAAACAATTTCTGAGGTACAGGTGTTATATTTTGAAGAAACACATCTTAGTCTACAATAACTGCATTCTCTTAAACATCTTCAAACGTTAGCAAGGTACCTTTCTTGCAACTGTCATACTTGAAACACAACAAACACCAGGGAGACCAATTTGGAATCTCTTATCATAATTAAAAAAAAGAAAATGTCTTATCTTGAACTACAGCAGTAGCCACAAAGAAGGAAACAGATTTTAGAGATATATAAGAGGTGACACTGACAGGACATATATCTGGGATAAGATGGCCAAAAAGGAAGCTAGAAGGACTGAGTTTTCTGGGGAACAACAAACTGCGGAATTACTAATAGACAAAGGAATGTTGTAGAAGAAGGCTTAAGCAAAAATCATGTGCTTAGTTTTGAAATGCCTATAGGGCATCCAGGTGGACATAGAGGATGATATGACATCTGAGTCAACTCAGGTTAGAGATCATATGTTAGGAAATCAGGATTATCCGGTGGTAAGCAATTCTATAAGCAAATCAAAAAAAGTAAAAGAAAAAAAATAATCAAGGAAATAGTAATATTTAAGGGTTGGTTTAATGAATAGAAACCCAGAATGACTCTTAATAAGTAAACACAGAGACAGCGTGTTTACAGAACACGCTGGAATTACAGAAACAAATGAAGACAGTATTAATAAATTAAAAAAAAAATAAAAGAAAATGGTCCATAATATCAACCATAGCAAAGTTCCAGTGACTAAAAATTATCCATTGGAAATCAACAGTGACTTTAGCATGGACAATTTTAGTAATTTACGATAAAGACATATTACATATGCATTTAACTTACTTGAATTCAGTAATATTCATGCAACCAAAATAATAAGATTAATAAACATAATAATTTAAATAGTGTGGGTAATTCTACCTGATATTACATTCAGTGAGACCACATATATATGCCCATCAATAAACATTAGGGGAGAGATGGGTATGCTCATCTCCCAATCAATTTTGGTTTTATATTAGTTATGTAAACTGAGAATCTTGGCATGCCATGTCATTTTAGTGTTATAAAACCCTTTTCTAATTCTTGTACACCATGGACCTTGACCTTCAAGCATAAATCACCTACTTAACAGATGTTCAACCAAAACAAAACAAAACAAAACAAACCATCCTTTCGACACTGAGATAAAAGCTGAATGAGGTAGATTTAGCAATAGATGGCAGAGTGTTATCATAACAGGTTTGTAGCAAATTTGCCTCTGAGTACTCTGCCTTCTGTGTTGGCTTTAAAACTTAATCACTGTATATAACATAACTTCATTTTATCTACAAATGGTAGTTTTTAATCAATGGTAATAATAGCAGAAAAATATAACTGAGAACATGGGACATTGATAAAACAAAATAGAAGGAAAACTGATGGTAAATGTAAAAAGTATGATGGATGCTAATTTTTTTATATCAATTTGGTTAGTTGACTGATTTGGTAATGTAGGCTCACTTCCAGCTACTATTGACTATATTATTTACAAAAGAAAACTGGAGTCACCTCTAGGAAATCTAATAGACTTTTTTTCATTGTGTCAGAGTTATGTTTTTACAGTGCAGTGTTCTGATTCAGAATTCAAATACCAAAAACTGTAGCACAGTACTCCTATTGCCATAACCTTCCATGTCTTTGGGCTGGAATACCAAATAAGAACTGAAAAAGGATTGATTTCTTAGTTTCATATTAAAAGCATATAAGAATTAATCACTCTGGGAAAGATTAATTAATCCCAGAGGCAAGAACATGGACTAGATGATCTCAGAGGAATTCTTTTGACCCTCATGATTCTGTGAGATGCTAGAATTTTCTAAAAGGGATAAATAATAGTGACTACTGGATATTCACGAGTACAATTTATTCTAATGTTGAAAAGAAGCTTTAAATTAGTGTCCTTTAAAGAAACATTTGAATGGTGGTTGGTAGCCAAAGGAGCAAAAAATAGAGGTCATATTATGGATTTTGTACTTGTTGTAAAATAAGGAGTGAAAAATGAGATGAATGACTAATTCTGGGTATGGAAAAATGTTATAATGGTGTTCCTGTGGGTATAATTGGGATCAAATAAGCCAAATATATTAAAAACATGAGAGTAGTAAGGAGGAAGAATTTGTTGATGAAAAACGACTTAGTCTAACAAAGAGTAAAGGGAAATAAATCCCAGTGGACTACAAAAATAATAATTGATCAACACAATAGCAGCTAAATTCAACACAGACAAGTACCATGGAAAAAAATAACAAGAAGAAAGCTAGATGGTTTGTATATGCCAATAGTTTCTTAATGGCCTGTAGTCTCCTGCGCAAACATTTACAATATGTTACTTTATCCTCAGTTTTGCTTTACAGGGTTTTAGTTACCTGTGGCACACTGCAATCTGAAAATATTAAATGGAAAATTCTAGAAGTAAACTATTTATATATTTTAAATAACTTTTATTGCAATATATTGTTTTAATTATTCTATTTTGTTATTATTTGTTGTTGTTAATCTTTTTCTGTATCTAATTTATAAATTACATTTCATCATTTTACCCTATTTTATTGTATGGGAAAAAACATAGTATATAAGGGGCTTCAGTACCATTTATGGTAGCAACCATCAGGAGTCTTGACATGTCCTCAGTGCAAGTAAGGGAAATACTGAATGTCATTTTGTGTTCAATTCTCTGAAAGCAACTACTGTTTAAAATAAGCTTGTCAAAAAAATGGATAGAATATTTTCAAAATAAGTGGGATAGAGAAGCTATATTGGGATTTAATAACATGGTAATAAACTGTGGCTTCTGAGTTTAAGGGGAAAAACTTGGAAAAGATAATTCACTGATTTACAAATTTCCAAATTTAATGACTTCTTCTATTAGTTTTTTTACTTTTTGCTGAGAAAACATCTACACAAAGAAAGAATCAGGAAGGAAACTGAGGAGTAACTGGTTGGAAATTGCAGTTTCTTAGGTTATAAAGAGAAAGGTTACACAAAGGAAGGAGAAGATATTATGGAAAGAAGGAGTCCTGTGTTTTCACTCTTCCTTAGTAATAATACCTTTTCCTTTAGGTTTGATGCTTACTGAAGGAGCAAACAAAAATGAGTGCTTATAGATACAATCACATCTTTACTTCTCCTCCTGGTGTAAAATGACTCCAAAGATGCCTCACAGAAGCATGGACATACACATACACGTTTAACTATTGTTAGGTGAAGATGAAGGAGTTCTGCATGTAGCTTGGTGCATGAGTAAGGTAGAAGAAAAGGCCACAGGGCAAAAACGTTGAGATGTGTTTGAGGGACAGGATTAAAAGATTTAATTATTCATCCACAAAGCAACTAGAGATACTAATGTGTTTACAGTATTACATGGGAGCATAAAAGATTGAAATACAGTCATCATCTTAAAACACTGTATTAGGCAGGGTCCCATCCATACATCAAATACCTGAGATAATCAACTTATAAAAATAAAACACAATAGCAAGACTGTGGAACCAACCTAGATGCCCTTCAATAGATGAATGGATAAAAAAAATGTGGCATTTATACACAATGGAGTATTACTCTGCATTAAAAAATGACAAAATCATAGAATTTACAGGGAAATGGATGGCATTAGAGCAGATTATGCTAAGTGAAGCTAGCCAATCCCTAAAAAACAAATGCCAAATGTCTTCTTTGATATAAGGAGAGTAACTAAGA